>NC_046155.1:104159871-104459871 GCF_011064425.1 Rattus rattus
AGCAAGGAGACAAATAAACCCTATTAAAAAATGGGGTTCAGAGCTAAACAGAGAATTCACAGCTGAGGAATGCGAATGGCTGAGAAACACCTAAAGAAATGTTTAACATCTTTAGTCATAAGGGAAATGCAAATCAAAACAACCCTGAGATTTCACCTCACACCAGTGAGAATGGCTAAGATCAAAAACTCAGGTGACAGCAAAGGCTGGCGAGGATGTGGAGAAAGGGGAACACTCCTCCATTGTTGGTGGGGTTGCAGACTGCTACAACCATTCTGGAAATCAGTCTGGAGGTTCCTCAGAAAATTGGACATTGAACTGCCTGAGGATCCAGCTATACCTCTCTTGGGCATATACCCAAAAGATGCCCCCAACATATAAAAAAGACACGTGCTCCACTATGTTCATAGCAGCCTTATTTATAATAGCCAGAAGCTGAAAGAACCCAGATGCCCTTCAACAGAGGAATGGATACAGAAAATGTGGTACATCTACACAATGGAATATTACTCAGCTATCAAAAACAATGACTTTATGAAATTCGTAGGCAAATGGTTGAACTGGAAATATCATCCTGAGTGAGCTAACCTAATCACAGAGAGACATACATAGTATGTACTCATTGATAAGTGGCTATTAGCCCAAATGCTTGAGTTACCCTAGATGCCTAGAACAAATGAAACTCAAGACGGATGATCAAAATGTGAGTGCAGATCGCTCATGAGAGACACAGCCAGAATACAGCAAATACAGAGGCGTATGCCAGCAGGAAACCACTGAACTGAGAACGGGACCCTGTTGAAGGAATCAGAGAAAGAACTGGAAGAGCTTGAAGGAGCCTCGGACCCCATATGTACAGCAATGCCAACCAACCAGAGCTTCTAGGGACTAAGCCACTACCTAAAGACTATACATGGACTGACCCTGGACTCTGACCTCATAGGTAGCAATGAATATCCTAGTAAGAGCACCAGTGGAAGGGGAAGCCCTGGGTCCTGCTAAGACTGAACCCCTAGTGAACTAGACTGTTGGGGAGAGGGCAGCAAGGGGGGAGGGTTGGGAGGGGAACACCCATAAGGAAGGGGAGGGGGGAGGGGGATGTTTGCCCAGAAACCGGGAAAGGGAATAAAACATTGAAATGTATAAAAGAAATATTCAAGTTAATAATAAAAAAAAAAAAAAAAAAAGATGGATGAAGCAAAGAAGTGCAGGCTGACAGGAACCAGATGTAGATCTCTCCTGAGAGACACAGCCAGAATATGGCAAATACATAGGAGAATGCCAGCAGCAAACCACTGAACTGAGAACAGGACCCCTGTTGAAGGAATCTTAGAAAGGACTGAAAGAGCTTGAAGGGGCTTGAGACCTCATACGAACAACAATGCCAACCAACCAGAGCTTCCAGGGACTAAGCCACTACCTAAAGACTATACATGGACTGACCCTGGACTCTGACCTCATAGGTAGCAATGAATATCCTAGTAAGATCACCAGTGGAAGGGGAAGCCCTAGGTCCTGCCAAGCCTGAACCCCCAGTGAATGTGACTGTTGGGGGGAGGGCTATAA
Source organism: Rattus rattus (assembly GCF_011064425.1). Taxonomy (NCBI): domain Eukaryota; kingdom Metazoa; phylum Chordata; class Mammalia; order Rodentia; family Muridae; genus Rattus; species Rattus rattus. The sequence goes on from NC_046155.1 coordinate 104,161,438, forward strand.
TGGGGGGAGGATGGGGAGGGAAACACCCATAGAGAAGGGGAGGGGGAAGGGTTAGGGGAATGCTGGTCCAGAAACCAGGAAGGGGAATAACAATCGAAATGTACATAAGAAATACTCAAGTTAATAAAGATGAATAAAAAAAGAATCATTTCATTTTTTTCATATTTGATTCTATCACAGGTCTCTGGCCCAACCACCTTCCAGTTTCTAGAAATCCAGGCAGGGTTGGGTATGGACTTTATCTCCTGGCTTGGGCCACAATTTAGTCCAGTTATTAGTTGGTAATTCTCACATGCTCATAATCCCAGCACATCTTTTAGTCAGAACAGGTTGTGAGTCAAAAATTTTGTATCTGGGTTGCTGTCCAGTCTCACCACTGGAAGGCTTGCTTGGATATAGAAGATGGATGGTTCAGGCTCTGTATCCTCCATTACTAGGAGTCCTTCATAGGGTCATCCTCATAGGTTATAGGAAGTTTCCACTGTGCTAGATTTATATATTACCCCTAGTTCTATTCATCTTTCAATATATTCTCACCTTCCACCCCTCCATTCTCCACCTGATCCCTCTTGTTCTCATACCCACTGGCTCCCAATCTACCCACAAAAATCTATACTATTTCCTCTTCCCAGGGATATCCATATGTCCTGCCCTAGAGCTCTCCTTGTTGTTTAGCCTCTTTGAGTCTGTAGAGTGGAGTGTGATTATCCTTTACTTAACACTAATATCCTCTTATAAGTGAGTAGATATCACGTTTGTCTCCCTGAGTCTGGATTACCTCACTCAGGATGATTGTTTTCTAGTTCCATCCATTTGTCTACACATTTCATTATGTCATTTTTTCCTACCAGCTGAATAAATGTACCACGTTTTCTTTATCCATTCTTCTGTTGAGAGACGTTTATCTCTGTTGCTTTCAGTTTCTGGCTCTTATAAATAAATCCACAGAAAACATGGTTGAGGAAATGTCTTTGTGGTAGGATGGAGCATCCTTTGAGCATAGGACTGAGTTGTACAGCTGGGTCTTGATGTATACTGATTCCCAATTTTCTGAGGAACTTCCATATTAATTTCCATATGATAGTATACATAACTGACTCCAAATATTCTACCATGGAACTCTTATTGCTGATAAATAACTTCAGCAATGTGACTGCATACAAGATTAACTCAAAAAAAAAATCAGAAGCCCTCTTATATACAAATGTACTGAGAAAGAAGTCAGGAAAACTACACCCTTCATAGTAGTCACAAATAATAAAATATCTTGGAGTAACCCTAACCAAGCAAGGACTTAAGTAACAAAAACTTCAAGTCTTTAAAGAAAGAAAATTAAAAAGTTATCAGAAGATGGACGAATCTCCCATGCTCATGGATTGGTAGAATTAAAATAGTAAAAATAACCATCCTATCAAATTAATCTACAGATTCAATACAATTCCCATCAAAATTCCAACACAGGTATTTACTGACCTTCTGTAGTGGTTTGAATATGCTTGAGCCAAGGAGTTGTAGCGTTTTTGGAGTAGGTGTGGCCTTGTTGAAGGAAGTATGTTACTGTAGGCATGAGCTATAAGACCTTTCTCTTAGATGAATGGGAGACAGTCTCTCCTGGCTACAATTAGATCAAGATGCTGACGACCAGATCCTTCTTCGGTGCCTACTTGGATGCTGTCATGCTTCCTGCCATGATGTTAACGGACTGAACCTCTGAAACTCTAAGCTCACCCCAGTTAAGTGTTGTCCTTTATAAGAATTGCCTTGGTCATGGTGTCTCTTCACAGCAATGGAAACCCTAACTAAGACAGAAATTGGTACCAGGAATTTGGATATTACTGTGATAGGCCTATGTTTTTATTTGGAAGAATGTAGATTTTGGGACTTTGGATTTGGAAAGCCATGGAATTCATTAAGTGGAACTTAATGAGCTATCCTAGTAGGAATATTATAGACTTTGGATTTTCAAAAACTACTTTATAAGGGTTCTTAAATGCTTCAACCTCCCTTATAGCCCCCTGACTAAAGATGGGAAGAAAAAAGTTCAAAGGACAATGGGGACATGGACCTCTTCAAAAGTAGCACTTTGGGATGATTCTAATCTTTGTTATCAGGATATCAGCAGTCCAGTCAACAGTGTCACCAAACGTGAATCAGCAATGGCAGTCTAGTCCATGAATCAGTAGCAGCGGCTAGATCCAAAAGAAGCCGAGAGGCTTCGCCAATCAGCACAAGTCCAGGAAAGCAGCAAGGTAAGTTCTTTGGTGCATGTCTGTCTATGACGTCACAACAAAGATCAGTGAGGCAGGGCAAGGCAAACCAATGCCAGGGTGTCATCAGTGAAGACCACTGTCAGCAAAGCCCGATGATAACCAGTGAAGAATTGTGACGTGAACCAATGGAATCTCCTCATCCTGTCTGTTGGGTTATACTTAGACTCTTTCCAGTTATCACATGTTCTCTCAAGTGTCCACTCCAAAAAAAATCACATGTCCTTTCACAAGACAGCTTTTAGAAAAATATCACACCACACAACTGAGTCTCCAATGAAACCAAAAATTTCCACTTCAGAATATGGAAGGCATTGATACTGAAGTTGATTTGAACTCTGAAGATTCTACTGATGTTTTGGTGAAGAATGTTGCTGCTTTCTGCCCTTGTCTAAGGAACCTATGTAAGGCTAAGGTGAAGAGTTTCAATTAATTGCATTGACAAAGCAAGTTTCAGAAAAGCCCAACATAGATTTTGTCCTCTGTTTTATTCTCATAAAGAGTATTTTGATCAAATAGCAAGCTTAGAAAGGAAAACTAAAAAAATGTTTAGTTCAAGTAATAAAAGTTTGTCAGGAAGTGCAATGGACCTAAGTCCTGTAATCAGGGAAATAAAGAGCTTAAGGGAGTGTTGACTTTGGGGCAAGATCCTACCTAGTTAATCTTATTGTTTATGCATCTGCCATTGAACAAGGAATAATTATATCCTGTTAGATGTTATTATTACTTAATTATTGTTTTCATTTAGACTGAATCTGGAATGAACTACAATCCAGAAATGAATAACACAGACTTTGGATCCAGAACTTGAGGCATGGTGGCCCTGAAAAGCCTAGACTCAGGTATGGTGGTATACACATTTAATCCCAAAAGACAGAAGTAAGCAGATCTTTGAGTTCAAGGCCAGCCTAGTACAGTGCAAGTTCCAGGTAAAGAAAGGCTTAGGTCCAGAGAGGCATGCCAGTCTCTGAGTTCAAGGATAGTCTAGTCTACAAAGCAAATTCTAGAACAGCCAAGCTTACACAGTAAAGACTGTAATAAAACAAAGGGGACATGTTCCAGCCCCAGCAAGCATCAGAACCGTGATTTTGCCTTTCAGACAGGATATATGTTTAGTAAACTATCACATTATTCTTTGTGGATGTTTGTATGCTCCCAGGAAGTCTACAAAGTTACACTTTATTCCAGTATACATATAAGCCTATAACCTATTCTAACATTCATAACCAGATATTGATTGCAACTAGGAAACAGCAAAAATATTTACCTTAATGCTGACAAATATTTCATTTACCTCCCCCCAAAAAAACTGCGCTATTTTCCCAGGATATGTGAAAACTGTTTAGATCTAACCGAAAGTAGAAACAGTCCATGAAGTTGACTCTGCTGTGAGGAAGCTGTGGAGTAGGGAAGCATCTTCCATTTGCACTTGTCTTCTCTTACTTCCTAGCTCCTGAACCTTACCAAATGTCAATGAAGATGCCCTAGGTGATCTACTTCTTATCCTTTACTCCCTTGACCAAGCCCACTCAGTAAGTCAACAGGGCTCCGGGGAGAGAGTGAGAACTAAAGAAAGAAAAGACAATTAGATAATACTATAGTATGGCTCTGGCAAGTGCTGAGTCATAATTTTTTCCCAAGCTGCTTTTATACCACTCTAAGTACACACAAAGAATAGGATCAGTTCTTGGTCAAGATCAAACAAGACATAAACAAAAGCCCCATGATCACTGTATTCATGAATTTATCAGGATGATCAAAATACAAGGAACACATTCCTCAGCTGTATTTATCTTGAGCCTACTTTTTTGTCCTAGCCCAATGTCAAATATTCTTACTGATATCCTTGAAGTGACACTAAGCTCTCCATACTCCCTAAGTGTATGATGTTATATATGATGCACTTCAATTTACGACTGAGGTGAAGAATTCCCTTAATGGTAAGAAGTCATGCTATCAATCAACTGGATGCACAAACTCAGGATGCCATTTTTCATATGAAGCAGAGTTAATATATAAGGATATAATATATAATATAATTAATATGGGGTTGGGGATTTGGCTCAGTGGTAGAGCGCTTGCCTAGGAAGCGCAAGGCCCTGGGTTCCGTCCCCAGCTCCAAAAAAAAAGAACCAAAAAAATATATATATAATTAATATAATATAATATAATATAATATAAAAAGTAAGGAGTGAGAGAGGGTGGAACAAAGAATTCATCACTTACATATTCCATCCTGTCAGGACACATCTATATTCCACACCCTAGAAAGGAATCTGTACATACATATCATCTGAATGGAAGATGACTTTCTAAGTTACTCAACATATTGGTCATGTTCCCCTTCTAATAAGACAACATAGAAATGTTATATGGTCAAATATCTAATTTCTAAGACTTTCTTTCTGTCCTAAATACTAATACATTCTAATTCTACTTGAAGAACTTGTTCTATTTGTCAACAACAATCCCAAAGCCAAGAGAGAATTGTATTATTTGCAAATTACCAACCCCTCAAATTTCTTTCCTCATCTGTGCAAGGAGAGACAGACTGGATACTTCTCTATGTGACTACAATGTTCAGAAAACCAAGAGTGAGTTGAGGGTTAGTTCTGTGTTAAAGTGTGCCTAGTACACCTGGAGCCCTAGATATGATAAAGAAAATGATAAAGAAATGATAAAGAAAAAGGGTGGGGATTTGGATGTGGAGGGAGAAAGAGGAAATAGAAAAGACTAGGTCTAAATATGAATTCCTTAGAATAGTAATTTACTTGCAGTAAAATTCAAAGCCTGCTAAAATCATCCCATATGCCCTTTTTATAGCATTGAAATAATTTTTTAATATTTTTAACTCTAGTGAAACTATGAACAAAACAGGGTGTCTGACAGGGAATGCCTATTCCTGAACATACCCAACAAATTCACTATGGATGGTTCAAAGTAATCAAAGAAAGTAAAGGTGGTGTAGTTCCCAGTAGATAAAAATAATGTAGGTGAGTGGACCAGCACAGACCTGAAATCCCAATACCTGGGATGCAGAGGAAGGAGAATCATATGTTTGAGGATAGCCTCAAACTATATAGAGACTTAGCTGAATACACATACACAGACACACACACACACACACACACACACACACACACACACACACACACACCCCTGTGAACAAGAACATCCTTCAAAGACATCTGTAGATGAACTTAAGTTTAACCATGAGCTGCCTGTCAAACAGGCCCTGAATGAGGAAAAGTGATGCAAAGGATGAGGAAAGCAGAACTACATGGTTTAGTGCCGAATGACACAAGGAAATAAAAAATTGGAGCACAGTCACAGGTAATCAGCCCTTAAATGAGGATGGGCGAATTTGGGAGCCATGTTCAGGTATCCACAGGGTAAAGCTGCATTCTCTCCTAGTGAGATAGGTGCATCATTCACAATCTGCAAGATGAATACTGAAACCACTCTGACTAGCCCAGTAGTGCACTTGGGAAAGCATACAAGAACAGGTATGTCTGTGGGCAGTGTTAAGGTGCCCACAATACAACTGCCCTGTCCTTTGGAATTAGTGAAATAATACTTGGCACACAACAGTTCCATGAATCAGAGTAATTCAGTAACAATGTTAGTAAGAAAATAACTTCAAATGTTCGCAATGCTTAATGCAGCAAAACACTGTGCTGTTCACTAACACACACACACACACACACACACACACACACACACACACACACACACACACTGTAAAATGCTGTGATCTTTCTGGATGAGTGACTGTTAGTGGCACTCCCTAATGTAGAAGAATGGTAAAAATCCTGAGGAAATCAGAACTACACGCTTTAGTACAATACCACAGCCACAAGTAGTCAGCCCTTAAACAAGGATGGGTGAGTTTGAGAGCCTCTAATGGACTTCTAAAACCCTTTCACTTTAAGTGCTGCTGTCTTCTGGTCACAGAGAATCTGCAGGATAACCAATGACCTTAATGTGAAAAAGACACATATTAATTACTTCTGCCTGTACTTCCTGATGATAGCCAGTCATATGGCCCCATCTAGAGGAGAGATTGCAAAGTCCCTCATAGATTCCTAGGAACTTTTATCCTACGTTGCTGGAGGTTAACAGGATTGTGTGTTCTGTGATCTCTTACCGTGTTCATGGCTGGAAATAAGTGAATGAATAACCAATTGATGGGCATGGAAGTTTAATAGTTGTCAAGTTATGACAGAAACTGAAGAGAGCTTAGTGACAATAGGGAGACAGTTGGTTCAGGGGTGTCCTGTGAGATCAGACCATCTGCCTCCTAAACTCAGCGCTAGCAGAAGATATGTTGGAAAAGAAAAGGTTGGTGATGTGTGTTGGCTACATTTCTGAGGTAGCTAAATGAGAAGAACTGAGCAGAAAACATATAGAAATAATTGGTCACTTTCTCAGCAGGAAGCAAGATGGATTGAAGACTTAGTGGCTTGAAACGATGTCTTTACATTCTTCCAGGTTGGCAGGTCAGAAGTCTGAAATGCATATCTTTTTTTTTCATTTTTTATTAGCTATCTTATTTATTTACATTTCAAATGTTATCCCACTTCCCAGTTTCCCGTCTATAAGTCCCCTATCTCCTCCTCTCTCCCCCTGCCTCTATGAGGAAGCTCCCCAACCCACCCACTCCTGCCTCAACACCCTAGCATTTCCCTATCCCTGGGTCATCAAGCCTCCACAGGACCAAAGGGCTCCCCTCTCAGTGATGCCAGATAAGTGATGCCTCTGCTACATATCCATATGGAGCCATGGGTACCCCCTGTGTACTCTTTGGTTGGTGGTTTGGTTCCTGGAAGCTTTGGGGAGTCTGGTTGGTTGATATTGTTGTTCTTCCTATGAGGTTGCAATCCTCTTCAAGTCCTACAGTCCTTGCCCTAACTTCTCCATTGGGGCCCCTTGCTCAGTCCAATGTTTGGCTGTGTACATCTGCATCTGTATTGGTCTGACTTTGGCAGAGCCTCTCTGGGGACAGTTATACCGGGCTCCTGTCAGTAAGCACTTTTGGCATCAGCAATAGTTTCTAGATTTGGTGTCAGCACATGGGATGGATGCCCCACCTGGGGGTGGGGCAGTCTCTGGACGGCCTTTCCTTCAGTCTCTGCTCTCTGAATTTTCTTTTGACAGGAGCAATTCTGGATTAATATTTTTGAGGTGTGTGAGTAGCCCCATCCCTCAACTGAGGGGCTGTGCCTATTCACTGGATATGGTCTCAACAGGTTCTATCTCCCCTTTGTTGAGTATTTCCTCCCTGTTGGGTCCTGGGAACCTCTTGGATCCCTAGCATCTGGGACTTTCTAGTAGCCATCCCCCCGCCCCCCACTGCTACACGTCTACTTTCAAATTCCTGACCCTCTGTACTTCTCCCCCATCTCCTCCCATATCTGAACTGGTCCCCCTTTTTCCCTCCTCCTCCTCTCTCCCTCCAAGATCCCTCTCTTCCTCTACTTCCCAGAAATTATTCTCTTCCCCCTACTGAGTAGTACTGTAGCATCCACACTTTGGTGTGATCTTTCTTCTTGGGTTTCATATGGTCTGTGAGTTGTATCGTGGGTATTCTGAGCTTCTTTTTGTCTAATATCCACTAATCAGTGAGTTCATACCATGTAAGTTCTTTTGTGACTGAGTTACCTCACTCAGGATATTTTCAAGTTCCATCCATTTGCCTAAGAATTTCGTGAAGTCATTGTTTTTAATAGCTGAATAGTATTCTACTGTGTAAATGTACCACATTTTCTGTATCCATTCCTCTGTTGAAGGACATCTGGGTTCTTTCCAGCTTCTGGCTATTATAAATAAGGCTACTATGAACATAGGAGAGCATGTGTCCTTGTTTTATGTTGGAGCATCTTTTGGGTATATGCCCAGGAGTGGTATAGCTGGATCCTCAGGTAGAACTATGAAATGCATTTCTTGATGTTAAAACAAAGGCATGAGCAAGGCTGTGTGTCTTTCTAGAAATAACTCTGCAAGCCCTAGGAGAATCTGGCTCTTTTGCACACAGTTGTTGGCTTTTTGTACTGATTCATTTCCAGTTGTACTTTTCCCATTCACAGTAGGTTTTTTTTTCAAAGCTTCAAGCAAAACTATCCAAACCAAACTTCTTAGTTAAATAAAATACCTTGGCCAGACTAACGAGAGGACACAGAGAGTGTGTCCAAATTAACAAAATCAGAAATGAAAAGGGAGACATAACTACAGATTCAGAGGAAATTCAAAAAATCATCAGATCTTACTATAAAAGCCTATATTCAACAAAACTTGACAATCTGCAGGAAATGGACAATTTCCTAGACAGATACCAGGTACCGAAGTTAAATCAGGAACAGATAAACCAGTTAAACAACCCCATAACTCCTAAGGAAATAGAAGAAGTCATTAAAGGTCTCCCAACCAAAAAGAGCCCAGGTCCAGACGGGTTTAGTGCAGAATTCTATCAGACCTTCATAGAAGACCTCGTACCAATATTATCCAAACTATTCCACAAAATTGAAACAGATGGAGCACTACCGAATTCCTTCTATGAAGCCACAATTACTCTTATACCTAAACCACACAAAGACCCAACAAAGAAAGAGAACTTCAGACCAATTTCCCTTATGAATATCGATGCAAAAATACTCAATAAAATTCTGGCAAACTGAATCCAAGAGCACATCAAAACAATCATCCACCATGATCAAGTAGGCTTCATCCCAGGCATGCAGGGATGGTTCAATATCTGACGGAAAACCATCAACGTGATCCATTATATAAACAAACTGAAAGAACAAAACCACATGATCATTTCATTAGATGCTGAAAGCATTTGACAAAATTCAACACCCCTTCATGATAAAAGTCCTGGAAAGAATAGGAATTCAAGGCCCATACCTAAACATAGTAAAGCTTATATACAGCAAACCAGTTGCTAACATTAAACTAAATGGAGAGAAACTTGAAGCAATCCCACTAAAATCAGGGACTAGACAAGGCTGCCCACTCTCTCCTACTTATTCAATATAGTTCTTGAAGTTCTAGCCAGAGCAATAAGACAACAAAAGGAGGTCAAGGGGATACAGATCGGAAAAGAAGAAGTCAAAATATCACTATTTGCAGATGATATGATAGTATATTTAAGTGATCCCAAAAATTCCACCAGAGAACTACTAAAGCTGATAAACAACTTCAGCAAAGTGGCTGGGTATAAAATTAACTCAAATAAATCAGTAGCCTTCCTCTACACAAAAGAGAAACAGGCCAAGAAAGAAATTAGGGAAATGACACCCTTCATAATAGACCCAAATAATATAAAGTACCTCGGGGTGACTTTAACCAAGCAAGGGAAAGATCTGTACAATAAGAACTTCAAGACTCTGAAGAAAGAAATTGAAGAAGATCTCAGAAGATGGAAAGATCTCCCATGCTCATGGATTGGCAGGATTAATATAGTAAAAATGGCCATTCTACCAAAAGCGATCTACAGATTCAATGCAATCCCCATCAAAATACCAATCCAATTCTTCAAAGAGTTAGACAGAACAATTTGCAAATTCATCTGGAATAACAAAAAACCCAGGATAGCTAAAACTATCCTCAACAATAAAAGGACTTCAGGGGGAATCACTATCCCAGATCTCAAGCAGTATTACAGAGCAATAGTGATAAAAACTGCATGGTATTGGTACAGAGACAGACAGATAGACCAATGGAACAGAATTGAAGACCCAGAAATGAACCCACACACCTATGGGCACTTGATTTTTGACAAAGGAGCCAAAACCATCCAATGGAAAAAAGATAGCATTTTCAGCAAATGGTGCTGGTTCAACTGGAGGTCAACATGTAGAAGAATGCAGATCGATCCATGCTTATCACCCTGTACAAAGCTTAAGTCCAAGTGGATCAAGGACCTCCACATCAAACCAGATACACTCAAACTAATAGAAGAAAAACTAGGAAGCATTTGGAACACATGGGCACTGGAAAAAATTTCCTGAACAAAACACCCATGGCTTATGCTCTAAGATCAAGAATCGACAAATGGGATCTCATAAAACTGCAAAGCTTCTGTAAGGCAAAGGACACTGTGGTTAGGACAAAACGGCAACCAACAGATTGGGAAAAGATCTTTACCAATCCTACAACAGATAGAGGGCTTATATCCAAAATATACAAAGAACTGAAGAAGTTAGACAGCAGGGAGGCAAATAACCCTATTTAAAAATGGGGTTCAGAGCTAAACAGAGAATTCACAGCTGAGGAATGCCGAATGGCTGAGAAACACCTAAAGAAATGTTCAACATCGTTAGTCATAAGGAAATGCAAATCAAAACAACCCTGAGATTTCACCTCACACCAGTGAGAATGGCTAAGATCAAAAACTCAGGTGACAGCAAATGCTGGCGAGGATGTGGAGAAAGGGAACACTCCTCCATTGTTGGTGGGGTTGCAGACTGCTACAACCATTCTGGAAATCAGTCTGGAGGTTCCTCAGAAAATTGGACATTGAACTGCCTGAGGATCCAGCTATACCTCTCCTGGGCATATACCCAAAAGATGCCCCAACATATAAAAAAGACACGTGCTCCACTATGTTCATCGCAGCCTTATTTATAATAGCCAGAAGCTGGAAAGAACCCAGATGCCCTTCAACAGAGGAATGGATACAGAAAATGTGGTACATCTACACAATGGAATATTACTCAGCTATCAAAAACAATGACTTTGTGAAATTCGTAGGCAAATGGTTGGAACTGGAAAATATCATCCTGAGTGAGCTAACCCAATCACAGAGAGACATACATGGTATGTACTCATTGATAAGTGGCTATTAGCCCAAATGCTTGAATTACCCTAGATGCCTAGAACAAATGAAACTCAAGACGGATGATCAAAATGTGAATGCAGATCGCTCATGAGAGACACAGCCAGAATACAGCAAATACAGAGGCGTATGCCAGCAGGAAACCACTGAACTGAGAACAGGACCCCTGTTGAAGGAATCAGAGAAAGAACTGGAAGAGCTTGAAGGAGCTCGAGACCCCATATGTACAGCAATGCCAACCAACCAGAGCTTCCAGGGACTAAGCCACTACCCAAAGACTATACATGGACTGACCCTGGACTCTGACCTCGTAGGTTGCAATGAATATCATAGTAAGAGCACCAGTGGAAGGGGAAGCCCTGGGTCCTGCTAAGACTGAACCCCTAGTGAACTAGACTGTTGGGGAGGGCAGCAATGGGGGGGAGGGTTGGGAGGGGAACACCCATAAGGAAGGGGAGGAGGAGGGGATGTTTGCGGAAACAGGAAAGGGAATAACATTCAGAAATGTATATAAGAAATACTCAAGTTAATAATAAAAAAAAAATAAAAAAATAAAATAAAATAAAATAAAATACCTTAGGGAGAAGTCTGTGTTATGAGTGTGGTGCCCAATAAATACTTCATATGAGGCAATTAACAGCAAAGTCTCAATAAATCATTATTACTCCAAATTACCCTCCAGTAAGTTACAAAGGTAAACACCGGGGATATCAGGGGGGAAATAGAGAAAAGTTAAGAATTATGTCTACAGAAGACATTGGCAGGGTGCTGATTGGCACAAAGTGGAATAAAACCATGAGAGGACTCCTGGGGATCTAATAAACATATCTTGCCAATGAAACCAACAGCTTAACTAAGAAAATATTTGAACTATTAAAAATTAACATTAAGTCAGGCATAGTAGCCATAATCCCAGCACTCAAGGTTGCAAATTTGAGGCCAGCCTAGTCTACAGGATGAGTTCAAGACCAATTTGGGTTACATAGCAAGAAACTGATTCAAAATGGGGGAGAAAGAACTGCTATAACTCTTAGTCCAACATTTTATCACCAGAAAGAAGACAGCATGTTCAAGAACATGAGACTACAGGTGAGAACGTGCGACTAAAGGTGATATATAGCCACAGCAGCCACTACAGAAAGAATAGTTCCTAGTGCCACAAGCAGCATTTTAAATGAAATAGCAATGATATTCTTTTGCTAATTCCCCTGAAATTTTATGATTTGTTGCACAGTGTAGCCTAAGGTATCCTTTCTAATGTAGACATGTTTATTCTGAAATACCCACAAGACACCAAAAGGAAAATGCCAAGAGATAGTATACTCTAACTGAAGACAGTGATGGTGCTCTCTCTAGAATCTATCTACGCTGCTGAGCACAACATACTCCATGATAGCTCTGAACTCAAGAACACAAGTAGCTTGGGCATGGGAAAAAGACTGGAGTGCCGGAGATGGCAGGATGTAATGCTGTTGAGATGCTGGAGAGAGAACTCAGCAGTTAAGAATACTAGCCATCCTTACAGAAGCTCTGGGGTCAGTTCTCAGCCCACACAATCTGTAACTCCAATTCTTTTGGCCTCTGTGGGCACAAAGCATGTACATGGTACACAGACTCACATGTAGGTAAAAACATCCATACATGTGTTTTTTTAATATTTAAACTTAAAACAAAAATGAGGTGAAAACAATTGAATGTATTATATATAACACATGAAGTTGCCAAGAATGGAATTTAGTTATGAAAAAGAAAGAGCTGAATATATGAATGTGGATATCAAAGGAAAAGACTAAGCTAGAATTATTAATTTGTAAATCATCGTAGTCAATGCGATTTAAAGCCAGACAATTGATTTTTGTCAGATTGAAAGCTGGACAACTGATGAGGGAGAAAAACTCTAAAGGACCTAGAATCAAAATGCTTAGTTAGATACCGTTTATTTTTATATTACCAGTATGATCCGATTGTATTTACTCTTTGTTCATGCATTCAACTCAGATACTTAGCACTCTAAAGATTGTGCCTATGCTGTTTCACATGACCCACTTGCTAGATGAAGAAGTGGATCTTTTATATATAACAATGATCAAATCCCGTTACATATAAATACGATCAATCCCAACCTTAATGTACTTAAACACATTGGTGTATTTCAAGGCACTGTGACATTTTCACCTATTTTTATATTTACTGGAGTTGTGTAGTGACATCAGCCATGATGCTGGAGAAGACGATGGTCATGGTGTTGTCTGAACAGGCAAGCATGAGAGAGAAGAGAGGCCTCTGGACATGCTGGAAATCTCACATAAATAAATGATACCGTTTTCAGTCAACATGCTTCAAGTTAGAATTACAGCTATCGAGAACCTATATAATGCCAGGCAAGTGGTTTATATATTCAAATTAATCTTCACAACAAGCTTAGAACATAGGCAAAGAGGTTTTATTTTATAGGTTAAAATTAAATTGCCAAAAGATAGAACTCCCCATGGCTCACAATCAGAATGTAATAGAACCAGGATTTGAACCCATATATATTTTACTCTAGTACTCATTTGCTTTCTGCAACAGATAACATGGTTCTGGAACATAAGAACTCACTGGCAAGTTTCTCTCTCTCTCTCTCTCTCTCTCTCTCTCTCTCTCTCTCTCTCTCTCTCTCTCTCTCTCCTGTTGGTAAGAAACTGAGACAGTTTTGTGAACTGTGACCTCTCTCAAGACTTCCACATAACAGATAACATGTGAGTCATGCTGTCCCTAATTTGCTTGGTCTTAGCACCATAGATAATAGGGTTAAGCATGGGGGGGACTAACACATAGAGATTTGCCAGAAGAATGTGCACATGGTGGGGGATGTTCTTGCCAAAGCGATGAGTAAGAAAAGTAAAAAATGATGGTATGAAGAAGAGGAGAATGACTCCAATGTGAGAACCACAGGTGTTGAGGGCCTTGTGCCTGGCATCCTGAGAAGGAAGTCTAAACACAGCCTGGAGGATCAAAGTATAAGAAATACCAATGAGTGCAACATCTACCAAAACTGAAGCCATTGGCACTGAGAAGCCATACCAGATATTGACAGTGATGTCAGCACAGGCCAATCTGGCTACACCAATATGCTCACAGTATGAGTGTGGGATGACATTGGTCCTGCAGTATGACAGTCTCTTCAGCAGGAATACAATAGGGAAAATGGTTCCAATGCTCCGTCCCCAGATGGCCAGGGTCATTTTTCCAATTGTCATAGGTGTTAAGACGGCTGAGTATCTCAGAGGAGTACAAATTGCCACATAGCGGTCAAATGCCATGGCCAGAAGGATTCCCGACTCGGCCACAAAAGCAACATGAATGAAAAACATCTGAGCAATGCAGGCATCAAAGGGGATCTCCCCAGCATGGAACCAAAAGATAGCCAAGGCCTTAGGCACAGTGGTGGTTGACAGGAGAATGTCCGTGCCTGCCAGCATGGATAGAAAGACATACATGGGCTCGTGGAGGGTGCGTTCACTCAGGACAACAAGGATGAGGGCTCCATTTCCCAAGACTGCAGCAATGTACATGAGACAAAAGGGGATAGAAAGCCAGGTGTGGTACTGCTCCAGCCCTGGGATTCCAAGTAAGATGAACACTGCTGGATGGATGATGGTAACGTTAGTTCCAAGCATGCTTTCTTTTGAATTCTCCCTGTGAAGACTAAAAATAATGGAGAGACAGTAGGAAGAAGGGCCAGCTGTGAGCTCTGGTAGGAGGTGAGCAAACATCACAGTGACTTACACGTGAATAATGTTGATCCTCCATTTCCCACGTTAGCATTGAAGATACAAACAATTGTTCCTGACCACACCTCGGCAGTGTCAGGAACCCATACACACATGCATGTTCCATATAACTCTTCCCCAGGGTTTGATCATTCACCTGTTCCTCCTATGCTAGGCAAGGCTTCGCATCCTCACCCTTTTACTTTCAGAAGGTTACAGCCTTGGTGACAAAATGCTTACTGTGGTTTGGTTTGGTTTGCTGTATGTGAGGTATGGGGGTGTGGTGTGTGTTCATGTGTGCACGTGTGTGTGCATGCGTGTGTGCCACCAAATTCTCAGTAGCCTCCTGTTTCACCTACCAGTGGTGGAGTTACAGAAATGCCCAACTATTTGCATGAGTTCTGGAAATTTGAACCAAGTCTGCCTGCTTTCACAATCACTCCTGCCCACAGAGCCATCTCCTCAGTCTCTATGGTTTTTTTAATAACTCAATCAATTTATAGAATAAAGCCAAAACTTTTTAAACATAGAAAACCCTCCACAATCCTACAGTACTCTTTTTTTTTCAGCTTTAGAGACGTTGTCAAGGCTAATTTACAGTGTTACCTGCTCTCCACTCAGAACCTGAATTTTCCAGTTTTCATCGCTTTTGGCAAGCACTCTCCTCACCTACAACAAATCTTTCTACCTTGAAAATCTCCTCGTTTATAGACTACACATTACGACATAGCCCTCTTCAGCTCCTATCCTAGGCCTCTGACTTTTTGTTACTAAATTTTTTTTAAGACAAGTTTTTTTACATCTTAGAAATTTGGCAGATCTTTGTTGTTGAATTATTCATACTTTTCTTGTCAGAATTAAATCAAATATGCAGTACAGACTGCTTCACATAGTGCCTAGTAGAAAAACACAAAATCAATACTAATTACTGTTAGTGAAGGAATCAGTCCAACTTAACAGAAATCCAAGCAACTAATAGAAATATATTTGGAACTTACAATTCCAATCAAATGGAGAAAAACAATCTATTCAATTAATGACATTGGGATATTTGACAAGGTTACTTTTGTGAGAGAATAAGATTATTGCCCGATTTGTTAGGTAAACAAGTAGAAATTCCAGATGCCTAAACAGCAAAACTATAAGAATATTTAAAATTAAAATGAGTGTTTTAAGATAAAACATTTTTGGCATTTGAAAGACCTGAATAAAATAAGGGAACCAAATTCCATAGAAAGTAGCAAATGACTGACAGTTTTGTAAAAACAGAATGAAGAATATAAAAAAAATAACTCTAGAAAAAAGATATATACAAAGCTTGCAATAGAAAAAAATTAACGTCTTGAAATAATAAAGGTTGGTGAAAATAAAAAAGAAATATTTTTGAACATGCAAAGAATCAAAATAGATATATACTATAATAAAATCAGTCTATACATATGAACATATGTTCAATCATATAATATTTAAAGAAATGAAAAATCACATAAAATTTTAAAAACTGAAATATATCCCAGCTCCCTGTGGAGACTTGTAACTTTCTATGGCCACTTTGGACAGTGGCTTGACCACAGCTTTTAAGCATTTGTTGTTTTATTTTGTTGTTACTTGTTTGCTTGCTTTTGGTTTTGGGTTTTATTGTTTTAGTTTTTGTTTTGCTTGTTTGGAGTTTTGGTTGATTGGTTGGTTGGTTGTTTTTTTAGAGGTTTGGGGGAAGTGCTGTTGGTGGTTTGGTTTGGTTTGGTTTGGTTTGGATTGGTTTGGTTTGGCTTGGCTTGGTTTGGCTTGGTTTTTTGAGACAGAGTTTTTGTGTGTAGACCTAGTTGTCACTGTGTAGAGCAGGCTTGCCTCAAACTCAGAAATTTATCTGCCTTTGCCTCCGGAGTGCTGGGATTAAAGACATGCTCTACTACGGCCCAGCACTTTTTAAAGTTTTAACTCTGCAAATGTTTCTGTTCAGTAATTTCTGCCATCTACTTTCTGAAATCACAGCAACAGCAAGAGAATCTACAGACGTCTACATTCTACACTATCAAGTTAGCTGTATGATTTCATAACCACCCTAGGGACGTAAGTTAGGGTTCCTATATTTCAATGAGATGTTGTTTCCAGTTGTTTGCTTGCTTGTTTGTTTGTTTTTCATGTCTAGGAGCTGGAGAGATAACTATGTGCAAAGCACTTGAGGTTCTGATTTGAGCTCCAGCACCCACATGAGAAGCTATATGTTCTGACATGGACTTCAATACCATTGCTTAAAGGTGACGACAGGAGAATCACTGGATTTGCTAGAGACCAGCCTCACTACTCAGCAGGCCCAGGTCTCAGTGAAAGTGTTTGTGTCACCACAAAAGATGATGACTCCTCAGGAGAAACAATTAAAGCTGGCATCTGGTCTCCATATTAATGCGTACACATGCACACACGTGTACCTATACACACATGAAAATACACACACACACACACATATGTATATACACACAAAGAAGCGTCCATGAGGGCATATAATGAAGTAAACAAAAACTAGTTTTAGATCCAGATGCGAACTCTGAGTTCTGTCTGTGAGACACACTGCACTACATTATGAACAACAGAAAACCCAAATCCACTTTGGCTTGAGCACACAGGAACTGTCTTTAATTCTGTTTCTGAATAAAAAACTAAGGACTGGGGAGACAGCTCAGTTGCAAAAGTGCTTGCTGTGCATTTAAAAAGCCAGGCATGGTCCTTTGTCAGTCTACAATCCCAACCCTATGGAGGGTAAGACAAGAGCATCACTGGAGTTTGCTGGCCACTGGCCTTGCTTCTAGATCCAAGAAAAAAGATGAAGGCAGAGAGATAGGACAGGGTAGGGAATGTCCTCTGATCTCTGCACATGTACAAGGACATGCTCATACATGTGGTGCACATCCAACACGAGAGAGAGAGAGAGAGAGAGAGAGAGAGAGAGAGAGAGAGAGAGAGAGAGCGCAAAATGTTTCTGTCTCAAGATCACATAAGGATTGAAGACATCATAAGGATCATTTTAGGGCTTGGGCCTCCAGGTGCTGAGTCACCTAAGACAAAGTGAGTGATGAACTTGTCTTCTGTACAAAACAGCCACAAAACAAGAGAAACGTTATTTCAGCAAAAAACCTAAGTAAAACTCCACAATGAACAAAGAATCAGAATTTGAAATGCAGGTCAGTGTGTGACAACACAACACAGCCATATCCAAAGCATGAGAGAAGAAGAAAATAGAAATCCATACATTTATAAAGTAGTAATGACAAAATTGGTTCTAAGTCTTTATTTTTCAATTATTTTGGTGAATTTCTTCCATTAAAGCCATTATAATGAATCCTAATGCTGTAACAGTGAAGTCTTAAGCAACCTGAAGTTGTAATTTTTAATATGCCTGCCTTCAGTATTTCAACAGTTTAAGCTACTTTAATATTCCAGGGGAAAATAACTCTATTCCCACTCCTGCACAACACAGCAAGATGTCAAAATGAATATGTTTAGTATAGCTCACTCCCCAGACGACATAAAAGATCCTATTGAAATCTGCATCATGCAGGGAAAAGCTAAAAACCCCAGAACCAGTCAGCCCAGAAATTTACCCAAGCTGAAGAGAACGTTCTTCCTCCACATGTGGTATAGACTCTGGAGTGGAGTAGGGTGATATTTGTACCTCACCCCAGAGTCCTTTGTGTCAGGAGACAGCTTCTTCCCCAGCATTCTGTAGAGCGTATCTGGTTTGGCTAGACAGAAGCAAACCCCAGCAGAGCCTGTCTCCAGAGATCACCATCTCAGAAGCCAGAGGAATCCTTCCTACTGTTTCTGCACGTGCGCCTGCTCAGGACTCCAGACCTCCAGCTCACAGGCATCAGTGAATCTGAGATGCTGCTGCTCAATGTGTAGATTCTTAAGAGCCCACCCATACCCACAAAACTTCACTATGCATAGACATCTGTAGAATAAAGAGGAAACAATAGATCAGAAGGAACTAAGGACAGAGAGAGAGAGAGAGAGAGAGACAGAGACAGAGACAGAGAGAGACAGAGAGAGAGACAGAGAGAGAGACAGAGACAGAGAAATTCAGCTTTGTAGTAATATGCTGAAACATAATGATGAGTAAGACATGATCTCTGCCACCTCCCAGTAGTTCCACAAAATTATAAATCCATCAGTGGATGAATCTGCTGATAAAACCAATGCCATTGCAATCCAATCACATCTCAAGACTCTCACCTAAGAAGGCTGGAGAGATGGCTGTCTCAGCAGTTAAGACTTGACTGCTCTTGTAGAGGACATGGGTTTGGCTCCCAGCAACCACATGGTGGCTCACAACCATCTATAATGGGATTCAGTGCCATCTTCTGATGTGTCTGAAGACAGTGACAGTGTTCTCATATATATTTAAAAAAAAAAAAGTTCTACCTAAATAGACTGGGGGCCAAGTCTTTACCCCACAAGCCTTTTGTGGGGACCACTTTATAGCCACATCCTAATAGTCGTTATTACCATCATTAATACTTGTAGCATGCAGCTTTTGCTCCTCCACTTTAAACTCCGGGCAGACTGCACCACCAGCCCCTACCCAGAGAATATTGGATCTGTGGATGTAAAATACAGACACACAGGTAGCTCCATTTCAACCTGCCTTATTGGCTCAATGGTTGGATTCTTCTTAGCCTTCCTCAGCTCTCTTGTGCCCTTCTCACTCCCAGCTCAGCACCCTAAATCTGTCCTCAACAGATGCTCAGTTGCTCAGTTCCCTTCTCCTTTTTCAACAACCCAAAACTGCCCTCCGCTTAGTTGTGTTTCTAATCTCCTGCCTGGGAGGCTGCTCCGCCCGAGATCTCACATGGCTGGTCACCTTTTCTCCCTCTGAAGCATGCTGAAAATCTTTCTCATCCCTTAACCTTCCTGAGAGCACCTAGACATCCCACTTCTTTCCTTCTGCCCAGCAACTGGCCCATGGCATCTTTACTGATTGATTAAGAACCAATTGGGGAGCAGGACCTTAGCATCAGAACCACCCCCTATAAATACTGCTTATTATGTTCTACATTAATATATTATTGTACAGTGACATGTTTGAAAAAGAGATGGAATATTAAGTCATGACAATATTATAAACTAATGCTTACTTTATGAGTGATCCTAATTTCCAGGCTTTGACTAAAGAAATAATAGATTATATTAGAAATATAAATTGTTGTGTCATCAACAATGATTATGTGGACAACCATGAACCGTATCTTCTCTTGGACTCCCATGTACACAACTCAAAAGATGTCAATATACCCCACCTTTATTTGACCAAGGTACATCAAGCTACAAAACACCAGTATTCCATGTGTACAGCTATAGCTTATTCTATGGAAAACATTCTGCAATTAATGAAATGATCCGCTGTCTGACAGAAAGCAGCAGCTATATTCTGCCATTTACAACATGCTTAACACCAAGTCACTTGTATAGGTTAAGGTATAAAAGATATAAAACATTAATTCAGTTAAGAAACTAAAGTTGGGTGTGGTGGTGTACACCTTTAATCCCAGCACCTGGGAAGCAGAGGCTGGCAGATCTCTGAGTTCAAGTTCAGCCTGGCCTACAAAGTGAGTTCCAGAACAACCAGAGCTACACAGAGAAATTCTATCTAACAGGGGAAAAAAGGAAGGAAGGAAGGCAGGAAGGAAGGAAGGAAGGAAGGAAGGAAGGAAGGAAGGAAGGAAGGAGGGAGGAAAGGAAGGGACAGAGGAAGGGAGGGAAGGAAGGAAAGAAGGGAGGGGAGAGGGAGGGAGGAGAGGAGGGAGGGAGGGAGGAAGAAAGGGAAACTAATACAAAACTTGATAAGATAAAGTTCAGTAGTAATTTGCAGAGGCAGTGTTAAAATATATGATTATAATTGAACAAATAACTCAGTACTAGTAAAATATTTGCTGTATAATACAAGCTAAGGATATATAAGTGATATATGTGTGTATTTATGTATTATCTAATTTAGCTCTCAGTAGCTCTATGAAAGTGTCCATAGTTACCACATGTATTACCACATAGTTACCATTTTATAGGTTGAAAAGTGAATTTCCGGATTTGCACACCAAAAATAATAAAAACAAGCAAAATTCAAATAAAATTTTATATGACTCCAAATACCACCAACATGACTATGCATAAATTTCATTATTAGTAATATTGATAATAACTTATTGAGGAGGAACCCTGAGAGGAAGTTGAGAGGACTCCAGGGTTCCCTACATGGTGAAGTTCATGAGACTGCCCTAATTTGAACAGATTCTAGAGTAGAGACATAAATGTAGTGTCCACAGTGTAGATGGGAGCTGAAGAAACGGGCATGACCTTTCCTAGAAAAGTATGAATGAGCAGAGCTCAAAAACATGAGTCCTAATTGAGTGCTACAACTCTGCTGATGTGACCGTAGGGTTTAGAAAACACCACTCCATACAACACAGCAGAGGAGCTGTCAGGATCCAGGCAGAAGAGCCAAGTGTGTCCTGTGTCTCTCTGCCTCATCTATTCCCCAGTGCTGAGTTAGAGCCGAGCTATGAGAAGAGGGAGGCCTCACACGGCAACTGACTTACCTTAGTGATGCTAAAACATCACTGTTTTCATGGATCTATGCTGTTGGCCATTTCCGTGCATCCTTGAGATTCATGTTCTGAGTTCATAAAGGTCATTGTACTTTCACTTACCATTTGTTAAATGCCAGATGTTTTCACAGATAAGGGTATAAATATGAAAGGCATATACTCTTCTTGTTTCAAAGTGTTTACAGTCTGTCTTAGGGTTTCCACTGCTGTGAAGAGACACCATGACCAAGGCAACTCCTATAAGGACACATTTAGTTGGGGCTGGTGTACAGGTTCAGAGGTTCAGTCCATTATCAACAAGGTAGGAGCATGGCAGCATCCAGGCAGGCATGGCACAGGAGCTAAGAGTTCTACAGCTTCATCTAAAGGCAGCTAGGAAAAGACTGGCTTCCAGGCAGCTAGGAGGAAGGTCTCTCAAGCCCACCCCAACAGTGACACACTTTCTCCAACAAGACCACTTCTACTCCAACAAGGCTACATCTCCTAATAGTCCCTGGGACAAGCATATTCAAACCACAATTATTTCTGGTTACAAAGAAATGAGCAACTTACTACAACTAATTCTGCACACGTAGAGATTTTTACGAGATGAACTAGGCAGGCAAAAGTAGAAGCCATGGCTTGCCTGAAGAAAATAAGAAAGACCTGACAGAGAAAGTAGTTTCCTCAGAACCCAAGGCCTGACCCCTGCCTCTGCTTGCCTTCACCTCCTGAGTGCTGGGACTAAAGGTTTGCGATACCACCACTCTGCTTACAAAGTAGTTCTTGGTTTGCTCTGGAAGTCAGTCTGGAGGTTCCTCAGAAAATTGGACATTGAACTACCTGAGGACCCAGCTATACCTCTCTTGGGCATATACCCAAAAGATGCTCCAACATACAACAAAGACACATGTTCCACTATGTTCATAGTAGCCTTATTTATAATAGCCAGAAGCTGGAAAGAACCCAGATGGCCTTCAACAGAGGAATGGATTCAGAAAATGCAGTACATCTACATAATGGAGTACTACTTAGCTATCAAAAACAATGACTTCATGAAATTCATAGGCAAATGGATGGAACTGGAAAATATCATCCTAAGTGATGTAACCCAATCACAGAAAAACACACATGGTATGCACTCACTAATAAGTGGTTATTAGCCCAAAAGCTCAAATTACCCAAGATGCAACCCACAGACCACAGGTATCTCAAAAAGAAGGATGACCAAAATACAGATGCTTCACTCCTTCTTAAAAGAGGGAACAAAAATACCCATATGAAATATTACTCAGCTATCAAAAACAATGACTTTATGAAATTCGTAGGCAAATGGTTGGAACTGGAAAATATCATCCTGAGTGAGCTAACCCAATCACAGAAAGACATACATGGTATGTACTCATTGATAAGTGGCTATTAGCCCAAATGCTTGAATTACCCTAGATGCCTAGAACAAATGAAACTCAAGACGGATGATCAAAATGTGAATGCAGATCGCTCCTGAGAGGCACAGCCAGAATACAGCAAATACAGAGGCGAATGCCAGCAGCAAACCACTGAACTGAGAACGGGACCCCCGTTGAAGGAATCAGAGAAAGAACTGGAAGAGCTTGAAGGAGCTTGAGACCCCATATGTACAGCAATGCCAACCAACCAGAGCTTCCAGGGACTAAGCCACTACCTAAAGACTATACATGGACTGACCCTGGACTCTGACCTCATAGGTAGCAATGAATATCCTAGTAAGAGCACCAGTGGAAGGGGGAAGCCCTGGGTCCTGCTAAGACTGAACCCCAGTGAACTGGACTGTTGGGGGAGGGCAGCGGTGGGGGGGAGGGTAGGGAGGGAACACCCATAAGGAAGGGGGGGGGGAGGGGGATGTTTGCCCGGAAACCAGGAAAGGGAAAAAAACTCAAAATGTATATAAGAAATACTCAAGTTAATAATAAAAAAAAAAAAAATACCCATATGAGGGGATTATGGAGGCAAAGTTTGGAGTAAAGACTGAAGGAATGGCCATTCAGAGCCTGCCCCACATGTGACCCATATATACACAGCCACCAAAACTAGATAAGATTGATGAAGCTAAGGAGTGCATGCTGACAGGAACCGGATATAGATCTCTCCTGAGACATAACCAGAGCATGTCAAATACAGGGACAAATGCTAGCAGCAAACCACTGAACTGAGAACAGGACCCCTGTTGGAGGAGTTAGAGAAAGGATTAAAAGAGCCGAAGGGGCTTGCAACCCCCATAAAAACAAAAACGCCAACCAACCAGAGCTTTTAGGGACTAAACCACTACCCAAAGACTATATACATGGACTGACCCATGGCTCCAATGGCATATGTAGCAGAGGATAGCTTTGTTGGACACCAATGGGAGGAGAAGCCCTTGATCCTGCCAAGTTTGGACCCCCAGTGCAGGGGAATGTCGGGCTGGTAGTAAGGGGGGTGAATGGGGGGTAACACCCTTATGGAGGAGGGGGAGGGGTTAGGTGGCTTATGTACAGGAAACCTGGAAAGGGAATAACATTTGAAATGTAAATAAAGAAATATAGCCAATAAAAAATTTTTAAAAATAAATAAATAATAAATTTAAAGAATGAGACAATTTCCCAAAAGAGAGAAAGACATATATGGCCTTTAAAAAAAAACACATAACACCATAGAAGTTAGTGAAGAACTTTTATTTGTTTTATTTGTTTTGTGTTTGTGAAAGAGTTTTGCTTTGTAACTCGGGTAGTTCTTGAACTGAGTAAGAAAGCCACGCTGTTCTCAAACCCAGATCAACCCTGCTGACTTAGCCGCCTCGGTGCTGGGAGCACAGGCATGAGCCACCAAGCCACACGTACTTGACTCTATACCAAAGAAAAAAGAAAAAGTAAATCATCTTAGGGACTTTAAAATAGCAGACCCCCTTCATGTAAATGTTTAACGATGCTCATTTGTTTATAGCTTTACTTCCTGCGACATATCAATTACTGAGAAAGTCAAATGCTCATTATCCGGGAAATGTTTTTAAGGATAAATGTATGAAGTGGGTAGCAAACATTAAACATGAGAAAGAGCAAGGAGGACCAATCAGAAAATGGAGATGTGCAGAGCAGGGAAGAAGGAAGCAAAAAGACAGTCTTTTCTGTCCAGGAGATCTGTGCTCCTTGGTGAAGCTGGATAAAAGATTCACAGGGACCAGTCATCCCAAAGTCTTAATGTCCAAGAACCAGTGGACCACACCCTCCCGGATCTGCTTAGTCTTCACTCCGTAGACAATGGGGTTCAGCATTGGAGGCACCACCACATAAAGATTGGCCAGCAGGATATGCACATGGCGGGGAATGTTTCTCCCAAAGCGGTGGGTCAGTAAAGTAAAGAAGGACGGAACGTAAAACATGAGGATGACGCAGAGATGCGAGCCACAGGTGCTGAGAGCTTTGTGCCGAGCATCCTGGGAGGGCAAACGAAACACCGCTCGGAGGATGAGCGAGTATGACACAGCAATGAGGATCACATCCACGATGACCATGACGATAGGCACTGAGAAGCCGTACCAAATGTTAACAGTGATGTCGGCACAAGCTAAGCGGGCCACCCCAATGTGCTCACAGTAGGAATGGGGGACAATGTTGGTTCTGCAGAACGGCAGCCGCTTGAGCAAGAAAATCACAGGAAAGATAATACAGACGCTTCTGATGACAATGGCTAGAGCCATCCTCCCAACTGTGGGCCATGTTAGCACTGTTGCATATCTCAGCGGGGCACAGATGGCTACAAAGCGGTCAAAGGCCATGGCTAACAAGATGGCTGACTCCCCCACAAACATTGTATGCACAAAGAAGACTTGGGTGACACAGGCATCAAAGGCAATGTTGTGGGCATGGAGCCAAAAGATAGCGAGGGCCTTGGGTACAGTAGTGGTGGACAGTAAGATGTCTGTGATGGCCAACATGGAGAGGAAAAAGTACATGGGTTCATGAAGGCTCCGTTCTGTGATGATGACCATTATCAAGATGCTGTTTCCGAGGACTGCAGTGACATACATAAGGCACAGGGGTATAGACAGCCAGATGTGATAAGCCTCCAACCCAGGGATGCCAAGTAGCACAAAAACTGCAGGGTGGATGATGCTGATATTGCTGTGAATCATGATGCTCACTATAGTGCTAAAGGAACAGAAAGGAACTTGGGCATAATGCAGTGACACAAACATAGATGTGAACTTGTGACCTGCTGAGCTCCCAAGTTCACCTAGAGGATAGTGGCTAGGGTGTTGGAATAGCTTCTGGACCTGAGAGTTTCCGTTGTACAGTTTCTGTGGCAATGTGCTTTAAGAACCAACAGAAGTTATACCTGCCTCTGTTCATCCTGCCCCCGGTGTTCTGTCCTACCCCCGCCTTTTAATGTTGATTCTACCATTTCCACAGAAGCACAGATTGCCCGCTACCTAGCTTGTGCTTGTTCCATCCACGACATTTTGTTCTGTATTTACCTAAATTTCTCTCCCCTTCTTCTTGTTTGCCCAAATCTTAGCCTTAAAATAGCACCTCAAAACACGCCACTCTGTAATGTGTTTAATATTTCTCCTTCCTGAAGACATATTAACTTTAAACTCGATTATATGTAATCGTATTGTTTATCCGCCTATTACCTTGAGCATTTCTCAGGACAGCTGTCCTCATGGCTCCCTGTGATGGACATGGGGAGTCAGTTGGAAACTGGAAGCAGCTAAGGGATGGATCTACCTTCTCTAGGCCAGATTACTGCTTCCCTGACGGCAGGAAATAGGAGGCAGCCAATGAAACTGAAGGAACAATTTTCATCACTCTCCTCGTGAACCTGTGCTCCCAAACGCTCCACACAAACACCTTTTAATCAGTCCTACATCTGCTTATCCACATTACCCTGCAGCTGATGGGCCCCTCTTTAGGACAAACTGTGCACAAGAGAGAATCATCGACTCTGTCTCCCTGCCCTCTATCAGCTCCGGTGCAGCTTTCCCTACTTGCTCCTTCACTCCAAAAGTAACCAAGTCTCCTTGTTACTAAAAAGTGTTCTAAATTCTCCTTGGCTGTCCAACACGCAATGAACATTTGTCTCTGAAGGTAGCTATCTGTCTGCTCTTTGGACTAAAGAAAGGGTTAGTATTAATAATGTAGACAGGACCATGATGAAGCCTCCATGGGTCAGGTGTGATGACATGTGCCTGTCATCCCAGCACTCCAGAAGGAAGCAGGGGCATGAAAATGGGCACAAATCCAGGCTAACCTGGGATACACAGAGCCCCAGGTTAGACCAATGCTAAAGAATAGGTTCTTATCTCAAATAAACAAATAAAATGCCATGAGAGAATAAAGAAAGAATTAAAACAATAAAGGCATCACATAAAAACTAGACAGACACCCTGATAAACATGTTCCAGGAGCCCTATGGAAGAAGCCATGCGAAGGCATAAAATCCTCAATTCAGGAGTTCATCCTCCTGCCTGTGGGAATGTACTTCGTTGAACCACAACCAGCTTTGAGGAAGGAATGGTGGAACTACAGGTGGATACCAGGGAGAGAACATAACCAGATCCCAACAATAGGTAATGGCCAGGCAGATACCTCTCAAGCCGAATCTCTTAAATGTGTGCTCAGTGTGCACTTGAAGGAGACCCTGAGCTTTGCTGAGTAAACACTGAGGAGTGTGTGCTGGAACAGCGCTGCCTCTATTCTGAAGGCCCTCCCTCAAGTCTATAGAAACCAAAGCCACACCAGAAAACCAATCCACTTTTCTCAGAAGAAAAGATACCGGTATTTAAATCTTTACTGCTTCTTCCAACTCTGCTACATGCTAATTTATTCTTTTCTAAAATAAAGCAGATATTAGCTTTATTGCAAGATACAAGCCCCTAATAAACCCCTGCTCTTCTCTCGAAACTATGTGGTATAACCACAAGACTGGGACGCCAAGGCACGGGGAAGCTGTTGATGGAGTTCTTCAAAGGATGCTACTGATGGCAAGGATTGTCATTTCACTGTGTGCTCCCCAGGGGTACCACCTCAGCCCTGCTGTTTCTCTGCCAAACCACAGAGCGTGAGGGTCACAAAGAGCTTCGTGTGGACTCACAGAGAGCACTTCCCAAGGCTCTAGAGGAAGATTAGAGCAATTTTACAAAAGAGAAGGAGAGTCAGAAAGGTAGAGAAGGGGCCAGGAGCCATGTGGATGTAGGAGACTGTGTTGTGTTGGGTGGGAGCACTTACTTACAGAGTCACTCTCCTTCTCCGTGCCTCTATTTTCTCCTCAGCAATGAGAGGACAATAATCAGCTGTGAGGGTAACTGTGGACGTTATGGTGCTCTCTAGGGCAGCGTGCTGAGAGCCGTTGCTGTTATCGCATCAGTGTTTGTTTGGATGTCGTCCTACTGTACTTTTCCTGGACGCAAAACAGCTGAGCACCAAGCTAGAGTGAACACCATGCTGAAACCCTACTCTTCACCCAGACAGGACTGAATGAAACACCTTTCCCAGGAGGAGAGGAGGAAATTGAACCGAAGAAGCTCCAAAGAAAAGAGAGTCACTGGCAAGCAGGTCTCTCAGGTGGACCTGACCTCTCAGAACCCAAGCTTAGACCCAGACCCAGGCTCAGCCTGGCTCAGAACTACGCAGAAGACTTCAAGCAAGTGCTTTAAAAAATAACCATGTGTCTCAGCAGAAATAAAGAGAAATTGTCCCTGTAATTTACGGATGTTCCTGGGACATGGTGAGGTGACAAGGGTAGCTACAGTATGAAGGAAGCTGGAGTGGGAGCCATAGGGAGGCTGTCTAAGCTAGGAACCAAGGTGTCCTGTGGCTGCTGCTATCTAGGAGTGTTCTTTTCCTTCTCCGTGTAGAGTCCTACCTGTCTACAGACTCTGTCATTGTCCCTTCCTTCCATCTGTAGTTACACAAAGACCTTTTGGATGTCTACGGTCTGAATTTGAAAGGCTTAACATCATATTAACACAGTAGAGTGCATTCATGAGTTCCACCCTATGGAACTGCTAGATGACTATGTGGGTTGCTTTTTGCCTAGCTGAATCATCTGGACACTTATTAATACACATATTAATTTCACTTTGCCATCCTCTGTGTAAATGCCTTTCATATTTCAAGCATTTTTCCACCATTCATACTCTCTAGCCTGCACACTGAAGCTGTGCGTCTGACGGACACAACAGCATACATTATAGCAGGTTTACTGTGAGCTGTATTACAGAACTTTGGTTTTCTTCAACTTTCCTCACTAGCATGCACTAACTGTACACATTAATGGGGCAAAGCTCGCAATTTGGAAACTGTTTACCTCTTAACGTACTGATGCAAATTCAGATTTAGTCCTCACTCCTGCCCACAGGCACTCAGACAGCGGGCCCTCCACCTTCACAATCTAAAGTCAGCATTAGCTACACTGCAGAGTCACAGAGAACTCCCCGACTTGTTACAACATCTTTAGAGAATTGGTAAGTCATGTTTAACAAATAAAAATTTATGCATGGTACCCAACATTATACACACACACACACATACACACACACACACACACCCCTATTTTATACAGTAGCATATCTATTAAGGTGAAGTATTGTGTGTATTATTTCACATCATACCCTTAAAAATCTACTTTCTGAGCAATTTTAAACACATAATATGCTCTTATTAACCACAGTCACTAGGGTGAAAAATAGATCCCTTGAATTTAATTTCCTCTGCCTAATGAAAATTTACATGTTCTTATTGATGTCTCTCTAAAGCCCTGGACCTCATACCCTCTGCTACTCAGCATAATTATTTGTTTTAATGAATAAACTGTTCAAGAAAAATGCCCACCTACCTACTGGTTTCCCTCTCTATAAGTACTTTGGCGATTGTGTTCAAACTGGAATGACCCAGTGTGTCATGTGCGATGACCATCTCTGTGCTCTTGAGATGTACCAAAATGGTGACAGCTCAATAAGCAACCTCTCTCCCAGAGTCTAAATCTGCTCTCCAAAATGCAAGACAGTGGACAGGATGAGTTTAAAAGCTGAGTAAACCAGACTCCCAGATTACCAAGAAAAAATGTCCTGAACAGTTCTCACTGGAGCTAATGCCATGGCGCAGTGGAAAGAGCCTGGCCACACAAGCCTCAGGACCTGATTTAGATCCGCAGGACTCACGAGAGAGAACCAACTCCCAGATCTGTCCTCTGATCTCCATGCATGCAGCATCCATGACACCTATGTACCACTCACATACAAATAACAAAAATAAATAAAACAAAAAGTAAGGAATTCTCCTCACCTTAGGATAGGCATTCACAGCACTAAGAGTCCATCGTGCTAGCATTTAAGAAATATTTGAATAAATAACATGAAACTGGCAAATTAATATTTACTATTTATCTAGTATCTTATTCCACCAAAAGGAAACAATGGTCCAAACCTAAGTTATTTCTATGAGGACTCCTCTGGCATCCCTTTCCTCCGACAGTCCGATCCCAGACCTTCAAATCTTTATCAAGAGCTGACTCCTCACCACATCCTCCTGGGGCTTGCCAGTCCCCTCGTCGGACTCTCATTTCTGCCTCCCTCTGTGTCCACTGTAAGCTCCAGTGATGTCTCCCCATCTATTCTGATGTGGTGTGATCCCTCTCACACGCGTTATTTATTTAACTCCTTTACTTTCTCCCCCATGCACTTCCCCTCCTGGCCTCAATCTTTGAAGATACACTCATCCCTGCCTGTTCCTCCTTTTGCCACCAGTGTTCTTCCACTCACCTATTACATCACAGTATCAGCTGAGGGACTGAGAAAAGCTAAAGAACGACTCATTCTGAGAAGAGAGGAGCAATAGGGAAAAAGTCTGCACTCTGATCATGTTGGCTTGTGTGGGTATCACTGCTCCTAGTCCGGGCAGGACCTTTATAACTAGACACTGAGAAGCCGTGGGCACCCCTCTCCTGGAGGCAGCTATCAGTGTCACCCTTGGGATCATGGAGCATGCATCCAGCAAACCTCAGGGGAAATGAAAACCTTTTCACTAGTGCCACCAGGAACACTAACTCCATGGATAATTGGTAACAGCAGAAAGAAAGAAAAAGACACAACATAAGAGCAGTATTGGACATCCTAACAACAAAATAACATAGTAACACTCAGGTGTGATAACTGCTTATTATATCCCTGTCATTACTTTGAGTTTTTAACCACAGATTGTATCATTTGATTCTCAAAATAACCCAATGATAAAAGGCACTATCATTATATCCATTTTCAGATTAAAAAAAATAGAGGCTGAGAATGAACTAAATAGTTCATCAAGGGAAAAATATAAAATCCTAAAACTGAATACATAAAAGTGCTCAGACTCAGTCATAAACTCAGTCCCCAACTAATTAGGAAATAACCCTGGAGGGCCAATACCTCGAAGTAATCTCAAAGAAAAAGGACAGAACTAAGGAAAATCTGATTAAAATTCTCGCACCATTAAAAGCAAAATGTACAAGTTCATGATCATTACCAGGGAAATGCAAATCAAAACTACATGGAGACACCACTGTGTACTCATTAGGAGAGCTACTATTAAAAATTCAAGTTAAGATTAAAAGAACAGAAAATAACAAGTTCTGGCCAGAGTGTTAGAGACTATGCTTTGTTAATGCCAATCCCAAATGGCACAACTGCTCTGGAATCAGCATGCCATAAAATTACTATATGACCCACTATACCGGTTCCTCAAAAGATAAAATTACTATATGACCCAGAAACTCCATTTCTTGGCACATACCCATAGCAATTGAAAGCTGGACAGCACATAAAATCTCAAGAGATGACAAATGTACTACATTACGATTAAAAGATTCTGCCCAGAAATCTTCCCCAGAGGGAAAAGAGGGCCTGAAGGACTGAAGGACAGAGAAAAGAGGGACAGGCAAAGTCTCTGCCACGCACGCCTGCCGATCTCATTTTCTACCCCCAGGACTCACTAACAGTGAGAGGTGAGGTGAAACAGAAGAACTCCCAAATGCTTGGGATTTAGCCTGGCATGTGCAACAGAGAAGAAGAGATGCTGTCCCAAACAAGGTGGAGGGTGGGTCCAATGCCTGAAGTTGCCTTCTGACCTACACACACACACACACACACTCACACACACACACACTCACTCACTCACTCCTTGGCATGCCTGTACAATCACACACAAATTTTATTTTAAATAATGGGCAGATGAAAAAAATCTTTCCTAACTATACATGAAACTGGGGGGGAGGGTTAATACCTAGAATATATTGCATAGAATTGCACTACAAGAAAAGTGGTGTGTGTGTGTGATCCCAACACTTGAGATGAGACCAGCTAACCTGGGGCTGAACCTGACCCTGCCTCAGTATGTAAGATGGAGAGTGATCAAGGAAGACACCAATGTCAACCTCAAGTCTCCACATACACACATCCACACGTACACCTACATACTCAAACATGCACACACACACACACACACACACACACACACACACACACTGACAAACACACACACAGACACACACACATACATACACACACAGACAAACATACACACACACACACACTAGACAAACACACACACACAGACACACACATACACACACACATACACACACAGACAAACATACACACACACACACTGACAAACATACACACACACAGACAAACATACACACACACAGACAAACATACACACACACAGACACACACACACACAGAGACACACACACACAGACACACACACAGAGAGACAAACATACACACACATACACACACACAGACACACACACACACACAACACACACACACACACACACACACACACACACACACACACACACGCACGCCCGCGCGCGCACACATGGAGATAGGCAGTTCACAGTGTTTTATCAGTTACCCCCTATATGCCTTGGCTCTTTGTTAATGTGACAACATATAACTCAGAGAAACTATTTAAGAGGAATATTTATTATGGATCCCAACGCAAAAGCATACTGGCAATTCAGGAGAATCAGAAGAATCAGGAATTCAAGGCCAGCCTTTGGTTACAATATGAATTTAAAGATCAAGGCTTAGCCTGGGTTATATGAGAACCTGTCTCAAAAAAGGAAAAGAAAAAAACCCTGCAGCTGGGTGGTGGTGAGGCATACCTTTGATCCTAGCACTTGGGAGGCAGAGACAGACAGATCTCTAAGTTCTCAAAAGAGGAAATACAAATGACCAATTTAAAGCTATTTTGAGATCACCTCACCCCAGTGCCAGCAAGCACTGGAGAGGATGTGGAAGAATGGAGAATGGGCTCTTTGTTTCTTCCTGGTGGAAGAATAAACTGATGTAAACATGGACGTCATCAGAAAGTAATCAACTACACGACCCAGCTATCCATCCCTCTGTATACACACAAAGACTGAATAAATAAAGACAAAAAATAACACAGAAAAATGTGTGGGGCCATAGCTAAATGTTCTAAGAGAACTCTTGTAGCACAGCAAACCTACATTAGAAAAGAAAAGAAAAGGTTCCAGATCAGTTGTCTAAGCACCCAATCGCAAGAAGCTAAAATTTTGTACTCGTTAGGAAAGCTATATTAAAACTTAGTTGAAGTAAACATAGGCAGAAAATAATATCATTAAGAACAGAAATGGGGGTGTGGAGAAATAGCTTAGTGATTAAGGGCTCTTACTGCTCTTGCAGAGGACCTGTGTTTGACTCCTAGCACCCACATGAAGGCTTGCAGATGTTTGTAACTCATCTCAGGGGGCCTCTGGATGGTTATGTACACGTACAGGCAAACATAAATTTAAAGCATAATAGGCCTGTTGACTCAACAAAATCAGGCGACAAAATGTGTGTCTTTCATTGTAGCTTTATTGGTAATGGAGTAATGGGTGTTTGTGGGCTTTGACGTGAAGATCCTTCTCATATTTCATCTGCTAAGATGAGTAAGGTATTCTTTCATGTAACTTCCCCCTCTGTTGTGGAAAAGCAGTTTTGTCAGACTTACTGCAAGAATATGACTGTGCAGAAGGGATTACCACAGTCTCTGGTGGCTTCCAGGGCTGTGGTCACTGAGTTTCATATTCCCAGAATGAGCAAAACACCGTCCAGTCTTCATTACAATTTTGTGATAAATGTGTACATTTTTTAAAATTCTGAACAACACGTGAATAAAGGATTATTCACAATGTGTATATATTATATATAAATCTACTGGGGAAATGTTTGCCCAACTCTATTTTTAGAGATGTGCTAGGATGTAATATATGAAAGTGGGGTTTTCTACAACTGCTGGTTAGGGAACTTTCTTGCCCTGTGCACTAACAGGCCTAAGTTTCTGCAGCCAGGACCCTCCATATCCACGCGAGTGTGGTGGGACTTCAGGCCGTGAACTGAAACAATTCACTCGCTGTTTGAGCAGCAGTGTTTCATAGAAAGAGAAAACAGATCTATCTTGTATTTTCTTACCACATAAAGGCTTCTTCTCTTTGAAATAAAGTAAAAAAGCTCTCCTCAAAAAAGAAAAAAAAATAGCTATATCTGTAGACCTGAAGAAGATCTGAAATGTGTTCTTTTCAAGTATGTAAGAGTAGTGCTGTCTATAAAGATGGACGTCATTAATAGTCACAGACTGAGTAAGAGGAGGGTGTGTCAGACATTAATGAAAGTATCAGGCATGGAGGAGCTGCTCATACAAGGACAAGATGGACAGAGATTGCTATTATTTTGGTCTTTATATGCCTTTATTTTTATTTAATAAGTAGTTGTGAAATCTGTGTTAGGAGGAGACAATAAATAAACATTTTTAAATATATTTGGATGATTTAAAAGCAAGTAACCTAGCAAAATAAAAGGAAACACTGAACAGCAGGAGTGTGGCTGGAGGGCAGCTTGGATACAGTTATGATCGGATAATAAGAGATTTTCAACTGAGGCAAACACAATCTTATTTTCATGACTTTCATGGCAATCAGAAGAAAAGGAAGTGGGAAGATTCTGTGATGGAAGATTCAACACCAAAGCAATCACAGACAGAGGAGGGTAGCTGAGAGACTCAAGGACTGCCTGTCCTCAGGCACCACACACGTCTGTGACTCTGTACCCGCCAGTCAGAACTGGAAAAGGACAGCCTGGCCCATGTAGGAGTGGAAGACGCAGACGGGAAAAAATATATTTGAGTAATGTGAAAATGGAGAAAATTGTCATTTTCAAAGACTCTTGGGGCTGGGGATTTAGCTCAGTGGTAGAGCGCTTACCTAGGAAGCGCAAGGCCCTGGGTTCGGTCCCCAGCTCCAAAAAAAAAAGAACCAAAAAAAAAAAAAAAAAAAAGACTCTTGCCCAGCACTGACCTCCATGTTTTCAGGACAGCCAGTTCCATGGAATGTCTAACACTGTTCAGTACTCAAGGAAAGGAGGTGAGATGAGGTGCTAGACATGGAACTGGGGGTACTGAATGAATCTTTAGAAAAGCTGAAAGATACATCTGTGTGCCTTCGACAGGGAAAATGTCATCAAATTCAAAAGAGAACTCCAGAGCGCAGGGAGAAAGTGCGGGTCTCTCATAGACAGGAACCATAATGTAGAAGATTCTTTAAATATAATTTGAGCGGACATGAGGATAGTTAAGTAAATACAGAGGACAAAAGAAAAGGCATTTATTTGCCTACTGATTTCAAGCAAAGCATTTGGAGCTGCTCCTTCAATCTCAAACAGGGTGTTGTTCTGAGGAAAGGAAGTGCGAGCTGAGGAGAAATGAGATTACTCCAGGAACACATGATGAGGCCCAAGCTGATTTCGTGTTATTAAGTTCACATAACCCTGAAGCAGCTGTCATTAAGAGAATCCATTCTGGACTCATACTGACCTGAATTTAAATTCAGATTCATTAGATGTTTGGGTGTCATAAGTAAGCTACTCATTCGTCAGTCATATCAGACATAATGTAGAAATAATAGCATCTAGCTGCACGCTAAGATGATAGACGTACAAATGCTTAGTTTAAACCTGACTCATAGGAAGGGTTTGACATCTCATGACCTGAGCGTTGTTGAGAGTGAAGAGCAGGGTCTTTACAACCTCAGGGGAGGAAACATATAATGAACCACATACAAAAAGCGTATGTCCTAGACATGTTCTTATTAAAATTTAAATTTCCTTCAAGATAAATGAGACCATAAATAAAATTAAAAGACATCAGACTGGCACGTTATACTTCTAATGTAAAATAAAGAGTTGCTGTATAGAATACTTACAGCCATCTACATATTTATGCAGCCAGGAAAACAGCTGGCTAGAAAAACAGACCAAAGAAATGACTGGGAGATTTTCAATAGAGAAACCATAAATAACCATATAAAAAGTATATTAAAACAAGGTAATATTATCTATCAGTCACAGTCATAAAAATATCAGTCTAATATATAGTTGTCAACAGTGTTTAAAAAATAAGATCTTGCATAAATTGCTAAGGAGAAGCCAAATTAAAACAACAATTTTGAGAACAATTTTATGGTACTCTGCTAAAGAAGAAATGTGCATATCTTAAAATTTACAACTCCATATAAATAGATATGCTCCAGAGAAAGACATGAAATTTTCACATCTCCCTTTATACAGATGTATGCAATGTTGTCAATAATAGTAAACATAGCAAAACAGCCAGTAGCAATCTTAAATACATTTTAATTTTCATATTTGGTATGCTCATAAGCTATAAAGCTCTATAGTGATTTAAATGGATGATAAAAATCTGCTTATTTATATAATCATCACTCAAAACCATAATTTCTACATATAATAGGGATTACTTCACACAAGTATATAAAAGCGCCAACAAAGAAAAGCATTAAAGATTCATAATAATTGTTTTAACATGAGAGAACATGTCATTATAAGAGTTAAAAAAGACTTTAGTAGCTATAATTGTTATTACCTGTATTAAAAATATCTAAAAGCAAGTTGGATAAAAAAACGTTAACAACTGACAATTTGGGGACTGACAATTAAGAATATGTGTATATATTCTTTCTTTTTACATTTATAATGTTGGCCACTTCTAAGATAAAAGTATGATTTTTTAAAAAATAAAATACAAAAACACACTAGAGACAAGAGGATGAGACCGCTACAATATTCCAGAACAGGCATGAGACGTAAAAAGGACATGCTCCAGCGGAGACAGGAATCTCAGACACATAAGGTCCTATAGAGACGGTCTGGGTGGCTCTTTGAGTGTATATCCAGGCTGCAGGGATAAAGTACCACAGACTGTGTGGCTTAAACAACATCTCTATCTCACAGTCCTGTAAGCTTTTAGAGAAACACCCCATAAATGTCTATGTTTTCAGCTAATAATAGTATAAATAAGTAAATAAATAAATGAATAAACCTCTTCCATGCCTCTCCTAGAAAGAAAAAATATTCTGTATGTTAAAGGGGTTCCTTTGTGCCCTAACCCAGTCTCACAATCACAGTGTGAACCAGGAGACCATGACATCAGCATGCAGGAGGAGAATGCTAGTCACTAGTTAAATAGGATCAAAGATGGTGTCAGTCTCAG
This sequence comes from Rattus rattus, assembly GCF_011064425.1. Lineage (NCBI taxonomy): Eukaryota > Metazoa > Chordata > Mammalia > Rodentia > Muridae > Rattus > Rattus rattus. Next base: position 104,198,452 of record NC_046155.1, read on the forward strand.
AATTCTATAATTAGAAAGGACAACTATGTTGCATAGGAAAAAAAACTATATAGGGAGAGCAGATAATACACACAAGTATTATCTGCTAAACTTGACATGGCAGGCTGTGGTAGCACACAGCAGTAATCTCAGACGCTGAGGCAGTAGGATCATTAGTCAGAGGCCAGCTAACGTTACGTAGTGAATTCCAGTACTAGTTGGGTAAATTACTGAGTTAATATCTCCAGAAAAAAATAGTAAGGGACTAGGAATGTAGCTCAATGGTAGGTAACTTGCCTAGAGCATGTATGAGCCCTAATTTCAAACCTCCAGTGAGGCAAAAAATACATACATAAAATACATACAAACATAAACACACACACACACACACACACACACATTCATTCATACTAGACATGACCTATTCTACAGTCCTAACACAACTCGAGTTCCACAAGATCCCACTATAAGGAAGATGGAGAAAAAATAATTCCTGTCACAAATCAATGCCCTCCATTCAAGCACATCTACTACTCCAAGGAGTAGAGAAAAGTGGCCCATGGTTTAGAGACTATTTTAAAGACCTTCGCATGCAAGGGTTAGAAAGCTGGAGATGGCAGGGTGATTGATGCTAGAAGACAGAATGGATGAGGTGATTCCATGATCTTTCCACATTTCCATATGGTAATGTCACCCGACCTTACAGGGTCCTTTCTCCTCATATTCAGGGAAGATGGAGCCTCAACTACTGTGATGCTGCTAGGTCTGCAGGCATCTGACTGACCTGGTAGTTGTGGTTTGGTATTTCAGAATTACATAGGTCTCTGTAAGAGGATTCAGTATTGAGTGGCACCACTAAATCCACGGTTTTCTGAAATGTAATCTACTGTATAAATGAATAATGTGTGTTGTGTTTACAGACCATTGAAAGTAAACAAACACAGAAGAGGTCCACATGGAATCATGCTGATATCTGACAATGCTGTCTATGGAAAATGATGGTGGAAGCTATACTAGTCTAAGTAAGAAAGTCAGAGTCAATCTCAAAACAGAGCCTCCCTATCATTTTTCTATGCCAGTCTTGAAGCAATTGAGGGGTTCAATGTCCTCTTTTCTACAGGGGTCTCGGTCAAGGCTAGAGTAACAATCTGTGTAAGGCAAGAAGAAAATCCTGTTCAACACAACTCAGTAGCCAGTATTGGTTAAAACTTCTAGAGTCTGATACCAGACTGTTTGTTTTAGATATAAGTATAGTACAGTTTTGGGGAAACTTTCCTGGTGTAACACAATCTTGTGTGCACAAGGAGGCATAAATTACATAGAAACTCTTCTTAAAGAACATGCCACTTCTTCCAGGAAGATGGATTCTAAAGATAGGTTGCATGTGTTATCTTAAGGGACTAGAGGAGGATCTGGTGTGGTCTCAGTCATAGAGATAGCACAGAAGTTACCTAGGTTATTAGCTACCTCTGGTCCTGCTTGTGGAAGCTTGGGAGAGCCCTTGGCCATAAAGGCAGTACAGAGGTCATCTAGACTATTAGCCAACTCCATCTGGGTTGTGGGAGCTTTGGGAGCCAGATATGGCATGGCCCAGGGGTTATCTAGGCCATTAGTCACTTCCATCCCAAGCCCTCTAGGCAGGAAACAGGTTGTGTCTCTTCTCCTTTGAAAAGACAACCTAATGTGTTTAACATCTCATTTCTCTAATGCTATCTGTGAGCACAATGACACTGGTGCTCCCAATACTTCTTCCCTGCCACTTCCCACAAACGTGCGAGGTTTCACATCCTCCTATGGGAAGCAGGCCCTAACATAGTAGTCCTATAAAGTCATGGACATATTGTCAAATTTCCATTTACATCTTGTCAGGTGACCCCAACATGCACCCAGAGAACTTCTATAAATATGATCAAGAGTCTAGAATACCTAGAATTCTCAGCAAGAGAATTTTCTAGAAACAAACCTCCTTGTAAACTCAAAATCAGCAGGTTTCCAAGAACCCAATTACCTCAACTCTAGATTGTTGGATCTAAGAGATCTGTGCTTTTATCTTACAAGCCATCTCTAATGGACAGGCAAAAACCTCTGAATCTCTTGAAGTCAAAAGCATTTTTCTCCAAATCCATGCATAGCTGTCCTTGTACAGTTCCTGAGCATTCCCCCTCCTTCCTCAAGCAATTACAACCCACTGCCTACTGATTGCATCAAACTGCAACTGCCCACCCAAAACCAAAGCCCCCTGAACTATCTGTCCCTGGAACAAGTATCTATTGCCCCTAGCTATTCTACTAAACTTCTATCCACAAGCCAAATTTCAGCTGAAGTATTTAGTGGTGGCTAAGTGCAAGTACACTAAAGCCAAACTACTTGAGTTTGTGTATTAATTGTTGGTTGTGACTATTGGCAGGTTATTTCCTCTTGTGCCTTAGCGTGTTTGTTTGTTTGTTTTTGGTTTTGTTTTGTTTTGTTTTGTTTAAAAGAGAGAAAAAATCACACTTACTTTAAAATCTGTTTGGAGATGAGGGCCTAGATCAGTACATGCACACAGGAAACACAATAGGATTTGCTCACAGTTGAAAGTCATAAATGTTCATTCATTTTCAGATGCCCCCAGGAAGAATAAGAGGCTTCTTCTGTGTGGCCACTGTATCAAGTACTGACCTTGGTTAGTGCAGCTGGCTTAGTAGGCCTCCAACAACCCTGTATATCACTGGGTGCATGAGCGTATAAACTCCTGGAGAGCAACAGGTCTTGTTATGGTCCCTGCATCTTCCTCCACGTAGCAAAGGACCAGGTACAAAAAGCGTTCAGTCAGTTCTGCTATAGTGCTGTTTTTGAAATGCAAATTTGTCCAAACACAGCTGACACATTAGGAAACTGAGCCATGAGCTTTATACTTACAAATGAGTCTGCATTTTGGAGACTAGATAGCCACAGAAAACTCTACCTAGATTGTTGGGATTCTGTCTAAGTTCCACCCCCACAGCTACCTGGCAGCAGTCAGGTATGCTCCGCCTCACAGTCGCCTAGCAACAGCCAGCTATGCCCGACTATATAAGGGGCTGCTTACCCCCTCCTCCTTTTCTTACCCCTCTCTTACTCCCCTCTTACCCCTCTTGCTCTTTCTTCTTCACTGCTCTTGCCCCCTCTGCACTTCCCTCCACGTGCCTATGGTCGGCCGCCTTTCCTCTCCTCTACCCTTTTTCTCTCATTATAGCTCTCCACGTGGAACCAGGTTGTCTGGGTGTGTTCTGTTCAGGCACAGGCTGAGATTGGAAACCCTGGCATAGATCCTGGCTGAGCACAAAAACTCAGCATGCACTTCAAACTTCTCACAGATACCTCAGCTTCCCTATAACTTTCAACACAGTTTTGATAAGCTTTCTATGAAACTCAAGTTTTTTCTCCAGATAAAGTGTAGTATCTGCATACTTTCTAACCACATAATACCTAAAACAATTGTACTGTGGGATTTTTAGTTATTTTTGCATGTGTATGGTGTACACATGTGGAGGCCAGAGGTTGACACCCTCAGCTGTTCTCCATTTACTATGTAAGCAGCGTCTCTTACTAAATCTAGACATACCCTAGGCTAGCTAACTTGGTCCAGGGCCCTCCTGTTTTTGTGTCCTAATTGCTGGGAATTCAGGTGGCCCACCACATCCACTTGGATTTTATGTAGGTGCCAAGGATCCAAACTCAGTCTTCACACCTGTGTGGCAAGTACTTTATCCAATGAGCTAACTCCTTGGCCCCCATTCCTACCATTTTTTATATGGGTCACTGATATTTTGGGATGCTGTATTTTTATTTTCATTTTTCCAATAATCCACTGGTTTTCACTGTGATTTTTGCATACTGTGGTCATTTTAAGGATGCCTTTTTACAGTTAAAAAAAAAAAAAAGAACTGCATTCAGTATTCTTCTGGTTGATGGTGATTAACAGATAGTCTCCATGGATACCTAACTCCTAAAACTGTAACAAGTGTACCTGTCATCCTAGACTTTGAGGTTAACAGATTTGCTCACAGTTAAGTCATAAATGTTCACTCATAACCTGAACATGCATGCTAGACAATATGAAGATGTGAAGACAACGTGGTTAAGGAGAAGCAATGCTTGCACTGCACTTCTACGTGGGTGAGGAGAGACAAATAGTTTATTAGAGTGAAGCAGATGCTATTACAGAATGACACAAGTTCTCTCCAGCCTCAAAGGCTTTCCAGAGGAAGTGTTCCTCATTCTCAGATTGTTTTTCCCAAGGTTTTCCTTCCATGTCTCCTTTCCTTTCTCCTCACTGAACACGCCGAGACTGTGAGCAGTGAGCAAGGATACAAAGAAGAGTTAATGTGGCACAGGTGGAAGAGACAAGGGCCCTGAGGGATGCAGGCAGAACAGCTCAGAACTGTCCCAAGAGGCATTGATCAATGTGAAGAGAGACTGCCAGCACTCGGTGCTCAGGGTCACTCCCTAGTCAAGTCTTCCACTGGTTTTGTCTTCACTCAACATTTAAGCTTCTGCCGGGGTTAGATGCTTGCAAGGACTCCATCTACTCACCGTGCCTCCTCCGTCAGAGGTGTTTCTTCATATACTCAGAACTCTGGGATTCTTATCATTCCTCCTTCAGTTGCCTTACCTCTGAGGCAGTCCAGGAATAAGACTCCAGTGGAGCCCCCTTCCAAATCCGGAAGAATGAAAGGATACCAACAAGAAATGTTTCTTTTTTTGCTGCCATCTCTCTCTCTCCATTGCTCCCTGCTCACAACTTCTCTCCGCCTGATGTTCAAGATTACAACTTCAGCACCAAATGCAGAATAATGTAAGCACCCCTTGAGCCTACCAAATTTCTCCTATCATTTCAGGTTCCCAGCTTCACTAAGATCCTACCTGTGCCATTATAGTTTCTCCCTGTCTTTCTATACTGCCTCCTCTTTGCTTCCTGGTGTATTAGTGTCCTAATGATTAACTGAAGTAAATACTTAATATCACTGTGTTTAGCCCTATTATAGAATCAAAAACATAGAGGTTCAAGGACCCTCCCCAAAACAGTCAAGATGAGATAACATGGTCCTCACTCCACATCAGTTTTCTCCCCAAATACAGAGAACAAGACTGTCCATGGACTTTGAGGGAGAAGGCAGTCATCTCAGCTCTATCTCCTCAGATGACCTCATATGGGAGAACTTTTTGACTGTAGCAGCCACTTCATCAGTTACCCACTTCCTTAACCTTTCCTTTCTACCCCTGCCTCTGCTCTCCTTATAACACTCATGGATAACTAGGGGCAAAAGATTACCCCATGACCTAATTATGGGCATGGCCATAATTACCAATCCAACCTGTCTCAAGCAAAGATGATGCTCCTGTAATATTCCAGTCCATGGATGGGTTTGTGGCACTGTAACATCCCTAGAATCTCTCCTCCTCTTGTCCTTCCTTCATCAGGAACAATACCCCTAAGAGACCCAAACTTCATCCTTACAGAATGGCAGAAGGTTCACAGTCCAATTCTACCTTTCAATGCCCAGCTTTCTTTATATTGACTGGCATCCCAGGGTTGGGAGATGGCCAGGCCTGGCTGACCCTAGTGTTTGGGCTCATGTACCTGCTGGCCCTACTAGGCAATACAACACTTCTGACAGTGATCCGAATAGACTCTACACTGCACCAACCCATGTTTCTACTCCTGGCCACACTGGCAGCTACTGACCTGGGCTTAGCCACATCTATAGCCCCAGAGTTGCTGGCTGTGCTGTGGCTTGGGCCCCAACCTGTGCAATATACTGCCTGCCTCATCCAGATGTTCTTTGTCCATGCACTGACTGCTATGGAATCTGGTGTGCTTTTGGCCATGGCCTGTGATCGTGCTGTGGCAGTAGGGCGTCCACTACACTACTCTATCTTGGTTACTAAAGCCCGTGTCGGCTATGCAGTCTTGGCACTGACACTGAAAGTCGTGGCTGTTATAGTGCCTTTCCCTCTGCTGGTGGTACGATTTAAGCACTTTCATGCAAAGATCATACACCACGCCTACTGTGCACACATGGCAGTTGTAGAGCTGGTGGTGGGTAACACATGGGTCAACAACATGTATGGGCTAGCACTTTCACTGGCTGTGTCTGGTGTAGATATTCTGGGCATTGCTGGATCTTATGGGCTCATTGCCCATGCTGTACTTCGGCTACCTACCCATGAGGCCCGAGTAAAGGCCTTTGGTACATGTAGTTCTCACATCTGTGTCATCCTGGCCTTCTATGTACCTGGTCTCTTCTCCTTCCTCACACACCGCTTTGGTCGTCACACTGTCCCAAAGCCTGTGCACATCCTTCTGTCCATCATCTATTTGCTGCTGCCACCTGCCCTCAACCCCCTCATCTATGGGGTCCGCACCAAGCAGATCAGGGACCGATTCTTAGAAATGTTCAAATTCAGAAAAAAGCAGTTCTAATGGACCGTGACGTAAACTGGATAGGGGAATGCCCTTGGAGCAAAACTTGGAGTCTGGGAATGTGAGTTATATTGTCCTTATATTGTCTATATATGCATAGAACTTTGATCACTCAAAGGTATTTGCTGTGAACCCTTAGTGTGCATATCATTGGCACCTGTAAACTTTGGCCTAGACAGCCATATCTATTACTTGAAAGGAGGCAAAGGCAGGGGCTGAACATTACCATGCAGGGAACATAAGGAGATGAAGGAACTAGTAGATATTCTAAGATCTAGTCTATTGGAGAATTTCTCTCTCCTGTCCAACCCTATCCCTTCAACCCAAGTCTCACTCTGCTTCTTAGATGTGTAGGTACTTGTCTGAAGTTACACCTCTGTCTGTCCCTGGAACCAGATTCTATTTTCAGCCTGTTCTAAAGATGTTATAGAAACTTATACTCCACATTGTAAGAATCTGAAAAATATACCCTATAGGGCCAATTAAGCCAGCATATAGGACTTAAGATACTCCCAATCAAAGAATTTTCCTGGTCTCATGTGTAATCACTACTTTACCTTCCTTCAGTTCCAACAAAGACCCCCAAAGTAATAGCTACAACTTCTTTCTCTGAGGCTGGAACTTTGGGAGTCAGGAATCCAACTATAATAAGTAATAATGATAACGATGAAGCTGATATTTAAAGGGTCATGATCATGTGTCAACCTGCCCTTTTGTGTGCCCTCATCCATAATGTAAAATCTCCAGCAGCACTCCTCTCTGTCTCGCTCATTGTCACTAACAGCATGTGATACCAGTGCAATATGATGAAATGGGACTACTTCATGCTGCTGCAGCTGCCCAACAGAATATTAAACAGGAAGCAGCATGGTGTTACCCAATGGGGGAATCCAATTTCAGTTATGACTGGACAATGGAAGGAGTAATATATAATAGGCAGGGAGTCACATCTGTAAGGTCAGAGAAAACTTAGTCATAACCACAGTATTGGTGTTAGTTATGGAAACCTGAAGCAAGAACATATCCCAAAGAGTTAGACCAAGCACCATGAGACACCACACAGAGGAGGTAGCTCCAGAACTGAAGGACATTGGTCATTTCTAAGGCTAAATGGGATCTCAATAGACACTTATAAACAAGGAAAAAGTACCTCAAAATGTCTGCATGATTTCAAATCACACTGAATCTGACTCAGTGAAGAGAGCATCTAGTCCTACCTAGAGCAACCTTCCTAAACTGTAACCCTTTAATACAGTACCTCATGTTGTGGTGATCTCTAACCATAAAATTATTTTCATTTCTGTAATTTTACTACTGTAATGAATCATAATGTAAATATCTTTGAAGGTAGAAGTTTGCCAAAGTGGTTGTGACCCACAGGCTGAGAACCACTAGTCTAGTCAATCATGTGTGAGTTCAGTCATTCTCAAAACTAATCTTTTTCATGCAGTTGTAAGTTTAAGTCTTCCACAAAATGCTTTTGTAAAAAGCTAACAAAATAGTAGTCCTGGAGCTGGAGGAGATGGCACTGGGAAACACTCTTTGCCTGTGTGCATGATGACCTCCACTCAGATTCTCAGCATCCACATAAAATCCAGGTGCAAATCTGTTAGTCCAGTACTGAGGAAGAGGAGGACTGGGAGGAGACAGATCCCTGGAGCTCCCTAGCCAATCAGTGGGCTCAGGTTCAGTGAGAAACTGTTTCAAAACATAAAGTGGGGAATGACAGAGTGAAGATACCCTCCTTCAGCTCTGGGTCCTCTGTGTGTGTGTGTGTGTGTGTGTGTGTGTGTGTGTGTGTGTGTGTGTGTGTATGTGCACACACAGACATACTGAACCTCATGAACCACAAGCTACAATATCCATTTACTTCTCTTATGAGATTTCCCTTTGATTGATCTAGTCTGAGAAAATAACTGAGATATGAACAAACACGTATGGCAGTAGGATATTTATTACATTATTATAAAGAAATATAAAGGAATTCATGTGTGATAATCCCATGTCACACATACATACACACACACCGTTTTCTTCTCTGATACATGGAAAGGGAAATCATGTGCAATCAATGTTCATTAGCATGAGTCTGTTACCATCCCACCATGGGAAGATAAGGCACCTTCAACTCGTAGCTGTGCACAGTTCTCCCAGTTTGATGTTCCAAAGCTGTGTGCTGAGAACGCTTTTTCTTCAAGGCAAAAAATCTAACACATTTGTGTTTTGATGATCTTCCATACATACCTACCGTGTGATATGTTCAGAAAGCTTTGCCAGCACACACTCATTCTCATTCTTCATAATAACCTGAGAATTAACTATATGCCCACTGCCCATCACCTATACTTTCAAAATAAATAATCTCTGTAGAAACATCTTTTCCATAACTTTGGCCCCAACCATTATGATCCTATTTATAGCCATTATTTCACTTAGTGTAAATGTTCACATATTTAACTGAAAAGAATGTAGACAGGTTTGACTAGAGGGCATTGCCCTGAATTTCAATGGGGACACTCCTAAACATATGAAATATTATTCCCTTTCTGTAAACTTAAAAATTCTCAGCTTTATTACATATTTATGCCAAAAGGTTTAAAGTAAAGCATCCAGAGTTTGTATAGTTATCCCTGCAGCCTGAAGCAAGAGACCATTAGGGATCTCTATCACTCTTTATCTTTGCTGTCCATGCTACTTTATGCTACCACGAGAATCCCATGTTCTCTGCATAAACAGTCCTATTTATTTATTTCCTATCTCCATCCACATCACTCTTTCATATCCTCAAGGCGATCAGTGCCTTTCCAAAGATAACCATAGAATGGTGTCACATGGGAAACAAATCTCAGAAAGATATGACCCAAACAGTCTGACTCTAGGGCTCACCAACTAATTCATGACTTGGTTATCATCTGTTTTCCTTGAGCATCTTTCAGTCTCAGACTCTGAGCAAAAAGGAAAGACAAACTTACTCAAAGTTAAGGTATAGCATCACAGAATTTAGGAAGCCTATAAATTCATGGGAATTGGAAGGCAGGAAAAGAACAGAAGATGACTTCCAGTTGAGTAGTTTATTAGAACCCAATCTAACCTCTGCACCATGTCCTGAACAAAATTCTTAGAACTTCTGCTGCCTAATGACCAATAAGCCATTCCTGCACTGGCCTCATGCATGTCTTCTCATTCTGGACTCCCCTTGTCACCTGTGTTTGCTTCTCAGTCAGCTCTACTTCTACACTGCAGAGGTGCAGAGGGACACAATTCTGTCCTACTTGTCTCTATCTGCCTCTTATTCCACCTCAGTGTTGCTCATCAGAATGCTTTCTTGGGGACCAGAAGTACCAACTACACTGCACTGTATTTCTTTTCCTTGTCAACCAAAATCAAAGGATGGTGTATACATCTTTGAATGTAGCAATTAAGTCAGAAGTACACAAGTGGGAGGCCAGCTTCAGTAACACAGTGACACGCCGGCTCAGGAATGGAGAGAATGATTCAGTGATTAAAAGCAATGATTGCTCTTCCAGAGGACAAGGGTTCAAGTCCCAACAACCACATGGAGGCTCACAACTGTCTCTAATTCCAGATTCCAGTCCAAGGAATCCAATCATCTCTTCTAGCCTCCGCACACACACACGCACACACACACACACGCACGATACATACACACACACACACACACACACACACACACACACACACACGATACACACACACACACGATACACAGCCAGATATGTAGGCAAAACACCCATAAACATTAAAAATTACAGTCCTAATATCAAAGATGGTATTTGTGAGGGGCTTGCCAAATAGACACAAAAAAGAAGGAAGTTGGTTTTAGCTGTCTAAAGAAACCTGAGGTTTCTCACTTGGACTGCTGTGGCTTCTCTTGCACCCTATCCACTTCCCTCTTACTAAGCCACGTGTATTTTTCTCCTTACACACTGAGGTGAGCAATGCAACACCACCAAAAGGAGCTACTGTTCAATATTAAGAGCCGGACCCCTAGATCTGTAGTTAACTAGTTACTATGTGTTGTTGGCTAATTAGTTTTTCCCAGCCTTTTCTTCACTATAAAATGAAACAATAACACATACTCCAGAAAAGAAGCTGGCAGTGGTGCACACCTGTAATCCCAGCATTCAGAAGGCTGAGGCAGGAGGATTGCTGTGAGATTCAGGCATCTTGCAGCTACATGAGTTCAGAGCCATTCTGGATTACAGCAACAAACACAAAACAAAAACAAGAAATATCTAAAGGGATCATCTAAGATAATACATTTAGCATTGGACACACACCCTAGCACTGAAGAGTTCAACAAATATCTGACATTAAGTCATCTCCTGGAACAGGGCCAGGTCTACTGTCCAGCATTTGCTCAAAGAACTAATGCACCTGTTCCGTGCATTATACTGTCTGAGGAGACATGCCTTTCCCTTGAGAGACTTCCTTTTGGACAGTTTTCTTCATAACACTTTCCCATCACTACTATACCCTTCTGTGTGGCATGACGAATACCACTTCAAGCTGGATCTGAGATAACCAGCTTTGCAGAACAGCATTCCTCTCTAGGTCAAGCTGTAACAGGACACCCCCTAGACAGGAGACCTCCGGGTAACCTCAGAAACAGTAAAGACAAAGTGTGCAGTGGGAAAATGACTACTAAAAAGTTCTAAAAATTTTTTTTGAAGAATCATTCTTCTCAAACAAAATACTAGGTGAGCTCTTTGAGCAAAGACACAAGTGAGAAGAGTATTAACAAGAATGGGAGAGAAACTACTACACATAAATTGGCCTGCGACAGGAATGGAACATGAAGCAAAAGAAAATCTTCATGTTTACCTGGGTAATTCTGGCTTCCTGAAAATTCCTGCCAGTTACTAAGGGAACATAATTCCATTTAGATCTTACGCTCCACATTGCCTGCTCAGCCTAACACCCTCCTACACACACCTGCTTTCCACCACATTATATCCCACTCAGTAATAACTGGTTTCAGTCTAGGAGCTTTTAGAAGTTAGGAGTCCCAGGCATACCCTCCCAGATGAATTAGATCATAATTTGTAAGAATAGGAGACAGGTATCAGTAATTTTCTAATCTTCCCTGGTAATTTAAAGGTTGGGAATCCCTAGGATTTTGTTGCTTTTGTTGATGTTGTTTATGTATTTTTCAGTATAAGCCTTGATCTATACTTCTGTGTCCTTCTAGACCCCAATGCAACCTCAAAGAGAAGTAATCCACAACTAACTAGACAGCAGTTACTCTAGTGATGCAGTTAAAAAGGAGTGGTCCTATCCTGTTTCCTTAAAGAACTCAAACCAAGAACTACAGATGAGAAACTGGGACAGAAAGAATGTGTTGCATTTTCCTCTCCCAAAGCAATATAATGACCACTCTAGGCTGAGGCAGAAGAACATGAGACCATGAGGCAAGACTGTATAAGAAGAAAGAAAAAGTGGGTGAAGAGAGATGAAAGAGGAGAGCATCTTTGTGCTGTTTAAGGACAGGGCAGGGCAGGGACATAAAGGAAACATAAAAGGGCAAAGGGTAATAGAAGTGGAAAAAGGAAATAAAAATTTGTAAATATTATGACCCACTGGCTGCAATGAGGCTAGGAGAGTTACGGTGCTCTCTGTATCCAAGGCGCTATCACCTAGCAGGGCCTCTGTGACCTCATGCTAGAGTAGGTCACAGCCCAAGGTAGGTGGGCCTTACCTCTCTGGGCAGCTTGGGGGTTCCTGCAGCAGCCACTACTTTGCCCAAACACTCCCACTCCCCACCATGTTGGTCAGTACCCCCCATCTGCTAACACTGGATGAAGCAGATGCCACTTGGGCCCTCATCAAGGATAAGGTAGGTAAAGTGAGAGGGATAAGGAGAAAGTGGCAAAGCATGGCCAGGCTGGGTCTTAGGTGGTTTCTATGTAGAAAAAGATGGAAAAATCTAAGATAAGAGTGGCAGTAGCAATCAACTTATAAAAGCCACAAAATACAACTGAATGAGTGAACAATGGGTGAATGAACTGCAACAAATTTAATATGAAAACCAAAATCTATGAGAGGGAAAAAAAGAAAAAAAAATGTGTATTTCCCATCTTAAACCACCATCTCAGCATCCACCAGACTTGAAGCAACCTTAATGGCATTAACTCTCATTGCTTGGGAATATGCTAACCACAAAAGTGAAGGAGGCAGAAACAAAAGAGAAAGGGTCTTTACAAGATTAAGAATAATTGGTTTCAACAGTGCTGAAGTCTATACCTATACTAGACTTGATAAAATACATTATCATAAATGAGGTATTCCACTATAGAAAAGAAAAAAAGGAAACTCTCCTTATATTATCTCAGTGATAACTCAGGGCACTGATACACAGGATTAATGTGGCAACTTCAAGGAGAACAGGGCACCTCTAAGTGCCCTGATTTCTTTCTTTCAATGCAACAAGCCAGCACTTCAAAACTGCTTTATGTTACAAAATAAAAGCAGAGCAGCTTCAGGGGTCATTGGGTGAATTCAGTGTAAGAACACAGATATGTGGGATCTGGGAGATAAAAGGTAGATTACTTGAACTTCTGTATGGCTTTGCAATCTAGCATGACTGAGAGCCAGAAGGATCAGCCGATGAAATCTATAACAGGTCAAAACTGTTAACAGCTAAGTTACTAACTACTGAAGAGGATCTGGTTCCCAGGCCCTCTAGAGAATTGATCACAAGCACAAATACCCCAAAAATAATAATAATAAAACTAAAGGAACTGGAAACCCTAAACAGACATTCATTGGAACAATACAAAGATTAGACATCACATAAACATGGAAAGAACTATTCCTTGTAGCTAGAGTAGAAAGCAAGTAAAAGATAACTGCCCCCGCCCAAAAGGATGGGCATTATAAGCCTGCATCGGTGTACCCATTTTTCACTAATAACCCAGCACTTAGGCATAATCCTTGAAGATTCCTTTTCCCCCATCCATGAAGAGACCAAGTTCTACCAATTCTATAACCTTAACTCTTTCCCATTATTTAGTTCAGGAACTAAAATCATGTTTTGCTGGCTATTATTGCAACAGTCTTAAGTTATTTCTCTTTCCTGCTTTATGCGTATTAAAAATCAGCTCTCTTCTTCCTGGTCCCAGCTTCCCACCACAGGCCTTAAGTGGCTTCCCATTGGCCTCCGAATAAAACAGTTACTTATGAAAGGCATACACACGTGACTTTCCATATCCTACTTCCTGAATGCCTTTCCTCTTCCTTCTTTAAATGCAAGTAATATGAAATGATGTACTCCTAAATGTTCCTAAAGGTTCAGGGATTTTCCCTGGTGTCCATTCTGCCAGGAACGACTATTGCCCAACATGTTAATTCCTCCAAAGCTCAAGTACTGTCACCTACCAAATATCTTTAACCATCTTTCTATCAGAGACAAAAGCTGTTAAATCACTTACTTGTCTTTGTCACACCCTGCTATTATTTTACTTAACTACTATTCACATTTTTGTCTCCTCTATTAGCCCAAGTTACATGAGATAAAGACAAAGTCTCTTTCTTTAATGTATCCAAGTATTTACCAAAATTTGGCACAAAATAAGACATTAGATTCTTCTACAGGAGGGAACTGGGAAATAAGGAATGGATCTGTATATACTGTAGCAATGTATTTAAACAGTGAACAATGGTGGGTAGGTCAATTTAGACAACACAAGTTAACCTCTGACCTTAACTCAGCCCCTGACTTATAAACTGGCCACCTGCAGGTCATCGAGGAGCGTTTTGGGTCCAATGTAGTGGCAGTACCTTTCCTGTCGGACGCAGCCTACTATGATCTACTGGGCGTGCTAGTCAAACAGTCCCGTCCAGCCCACACCCGCCTGGCTTTGCCAGGTCGGCAGGGCCGAAGGGCACTGAAATCAGTAGGGCTGCTACCAAATCTTCTAGAACAGGCAGGGTCTGAGGGTGTCTTTGCCCACTGCACTCGGGAATACTCACCAAATGGCCGAGCTGAGATAGCTTATGAAGAAATGCGAATGTTGGATGGGCAGCCCTGCAGGATTCGCCTACATATGGGAGGCTTGCGCAAGAAAGTTGCTTTCCTGCTGCTACCACCAGGGCAGGTGAGCCTACAGCAGAATCTTTCCTGGCTCCGAAGTACCCACAGCATCTATGTCATCTACCAGGTCTTCACCTGCACCTGGCTGCAGCTAGGGCTTTTGCCTACATCCCGTGAACCCCAGATGCTCCGGTTACAGCGGTCACTACCTATTGCTTTCTCCTGCCTCAAGTTTTCACTGCAGCCCAAGGGTGTGCTGGGACCACAGAAATCTCTGACCAAAGACCCATTGCCCCAAGGAGCCAACTGGGTTAGACCTAGCCTTAGCATCATATCAACTCTGGGCTCCACATCAGTACCTGCTGATACCCCTGAAGTTGCTGACGTACCTCCACCTGTCCCAGCCCCACCTACACCACCTCCCCAAGAAGGACCAGAAGGCAGACCCACCAGATTCTCCTATAAAGGTCGAAACCCCTTCCGGAGGGGCCCCTATATGCTTTCAGGTACTGCTAGGGGAAATGAAGATGAGGAATGGGAAAGACTATTGGAGGGAGAGAGTACAGGGAATATAACCGAGGAATGGGTCCAGCAGCACAGAGTTTGTACAGGACCTTCATGAAGGACTATGGGAGCCAAGGGGAGGGTGAGGTGGAAGCATGGCTGTGGTAAGTGGGCGGGATGGGGAGTTGTAGCACAGAGATTCAGAGGGAGGGACTAGGGAGGAAGACCAGGGCATGAGTCAAGCTGTGACTATCCCCAACCCTAGCAGACAACTGGCTCTTCAGCCCCCGCAACCCTCCACCAGGAGCCCAGGGTGGGGGCCCCGGGGACCCCGACCGGCACTCCATGTCCCTGCCCCTGCTGCAGGGTCTGTCCTCGGAGTTCGACAGCGACGAATGAAGCTGAGTCAAGAGATGCAGGGGGCAAGGCCCCTAAGATCTGGCATAGGGATACTGGTCCCCAATAAACATCAGCTGCTGCACCCCCAAACCACCCTGGGCCTGTGTGCTTCTTCCTTCCAGGGTCCAGAAAGATGAAGAGTCTCCATTTTCCCCTAAGCATCAAGTCCGCTCACCTTCTAACAGTAAAAGGGCATTCTTGAAACCCTATCATCACCAAAGAGAAAAATGCCCCTGATGATTCATTCCCCCACCTATATACAACCTTCATAGGGCCAGAGCCCCACAGATAAAGGGTGGCAAAGAAGAATTGAGCACAGAATAGAGATTTCCCTTTTATACATATTGCAACAAGTTCTCATAAAACATTCATCTGAAATAAATTAAAAAGTCCATTTGCCACTGCCTCCAAACATAAAAAGGAGCCCGTGTCCTGGATTTCAGCCCAGAACACAGAAGGCCCTGATTGTCCATGGAAGAAAATTAAGGATTGAGGGGCCCAAAGCCTGAGATGGGAGGAACAGATACCTCCTCTGAAGTATCCAACAAGAAAGGCGAGGTGACAGCATGGGCCTGGGAGATGGCAGCCAACTCCTTGAGAAACTCAGGGAAAATGACTGCACAGTAGACAGCATTCTTGACTCGAAGAGCCTCACCTTGGCGCTCAGAAGCCCCACCCCGGGGGAGTAGAACTGGAGTTGAAGCCCCTGGAGAGCCCCCACCTAGTCCAAGTCCTGTTCCATCTCGCCCAGGTTGAAGAACCTGTACCGCCTGTCGGGCCCTGGTTGGGCTGTGTGCATGCCGCAGGAGTAATTCCCCCAAGGATGGCCTCCGGCTCCTCACTGGAAATAAACAGGGGTATCAAGAAGGTGCTAGATCAGGGAGCCTGCCTTAGTCTGAGGAAGAGATTCCCCAATCCCCTTAAGTTATTGAACTTTTCCCCTGGGGTTCTGGAAGAAGGACAAGATGGACAAGAAATGAATTGAAGTCCATTTCTTGTCTCGTTTCTAAAGTTGACTGAAGATGAGAGAGGTGCTTTTTCTCAGTCTCACACCAAATCCAGCTTGTTCAGTCACTTCCCCTCCATCAAGTCTCCTCACAGCCAATATTTAAACTATTTTATTCCCAGCTACAACTTCTTCCCTCTCCATAATTCCCTCCCCCTAAAGAATTTAATCATTATTCTACCACCACCAAGACCACTCTCTTCAGTCTAATATGCCCTAATTCTTGTTTCCTATCATGCTCTAGATCAGTTAAGTCTCAACTTTCCTGATGCTTCAACCCTTTAATACATTTTATGTTGTGGTAACCCCTAAACATAAAATTATTTCATTGTCACTACCTAATTTTGCTACTGTTATGAATTGTAATGTAAATATCTGATATGAGAGCTCCAAAGGGGTCATGACCCACAGGTTAAGAACTACTGCTCTAGACCTACATACATATAGAGTCAACTGCTTCTACTTTGCTCTGCCTACCTAGAGCTGACCCACATCCTCTGCTCCTTCAATACCTACACGTACAACTGTAGTTCAGGACTGCTTCATTTCTTCACACTCTAGTGCCCATCAACAGTAGACTTCCTTACACTACTACTTCATCACTCATCAGTCCTTCTCCTATACCCACCAAGACCTCCCTCCCATTGGGTATACCCAGACAAATTCACATTTGTTTAAACTGAATAGAGCTGTCTAAAATACTGTCCCTTCTGCAGTTTTTGCTGATACTGCCAATTAGGCTCTTTTAATAAAATAACTGTATTCTCTGACCCAAAGCCTGGCATGAAGACTTGCTTTTAAACAACTCACCAGTTTGTGGATCTTAACTAATGCTGGCTACTGAGATATCTAGGGAGAATAAAGGAAGGTGGTCCTCACCTAGGGAATCAGAGCGGCGGGGGGTAGGTCCTGCTGTAGGACCCTCAGCCCAGTCCAGCTTGCCACGGGCAATGAGGTACTTCTTGGCTTTGGATAGCAGGGCAGGGAAGTCCTCTTGGGAGGCCGCAAAGCTCTCAATCTTATTCTTCACAGAGCCCAGCACCTAGGAAGCACAACTTATGACATTTCTCGTGGCTCCATGTTTATACAAGGCCTTTCTAGTACCACTGCACCTGTTCCCAGCCCACCCAAGGTCACTAGTTGTGGGCCTGGCCCACCACTGAGCCTGGACGCACCCATGCATGCATGCATCGCACACCTGCAGCAGGGACTTGACACTGGGCTGGAAGACCATGTTGGTGTTGAGCAGGAAAGAGCGGAGCAGGGGCTGGGGGTGACAGGCCAGCTGGGCCACCAGCCCCGTCAGCAGGAAGTTGACATAGACGGAGTTCTGCAGCATGTTCTCGAGTTTGGCAAAGAGCACAGCCATGAAGGGGCCTGGGAAGGGGGTAGGCACAAGGATACAAGGCCTGAACACAATGCATACTGCACGCATTACTCCCCCAAACAAGACCCCCACTAGATGAAATTATATTAAGTATCTGAGTGTGTCAAATGACCTGTGACCAGTTTCTCTAGAAAACTAAGGCAATCCAGATGCCCACTACAGACATTATAACCTATGAGTCGGACCTTAAGTTCTAGAATCAGAGATCTCATCTCAGATTTCAGACGTGCCCTGGGGCAGGATAAGCTGAAAGCTCACCAACATTTAGTTCCTTGTTTGTAGTAAAATAAATATACCTACCTCATATGATAATTAAGAGGACCAATGAGATACTGATGTCAAATATCAAGTACAAGATCTAGCAATTTTTTTCATTTGATTGTAATCATAACCTATACTGTATTTCTCAGTTTTCTAAGAAGCTTCGCTCAAGAAAACAACAGAATACAGAGAACCAAAACACAGAATAAGGTTCCAAGTGAGACAGAGTAAAATGAAACTGGTCACGAAGAAAGTAAAAAAGAGATGTAACAAAGAAGAAACTATGAGCTTCAAAGCAAGTATTAAGTCTTTAAGGAAACAAAGATAACATTAGCTCTGTTTTTCAGGAACAGGGAAATGAGTGAAGTAAACTAGACACTGAAGGAAAAGAATAGCTTAGTTGGGGAACAGAAAAGTGATTCAGGATAAGAAGGGATTAGTATTATGTCCTGGGAGAGATGCCTTAAGACATAACAGGACACTAGACCACTAAAGCCATCACAGTATTTCTAATGAAGGATTTTTGGAGAAAAGAGAGTATTAGATGAAGCTGTACTCACAACTATGATTCTGGAATAATAAACAAGAGGTGGTGAATCCTAAAAGATTTTATTCTACCATCTGCTGGAGGTGTCCATATTACTAGCCATAAAGCAAAAGTAATACTAGCTTAAGAGCCTATTAAATAAAATCTCTTAACTTTTTCCTTCTGCTCATTCCCTGGGAGTATCTTGTAAAGGATAATACAAACACTGCAAATAACTTTACCAAAAAGAAAAAGGAAAGAAGTACCAACTAACACATCAAGACTGTGGTAAAAACCACACTACCTCCTAAAGGCACTGAGCAGGAAAGGAGTAGAGCACTGGCTTAAATGAATAGAAAGATAGTTTTCAGGGTTGGGGATTTAGCTCAGTGGTAGAGCGCTTGCCTAGGAAGCGCAAGGCCCTGGGTTCGGTCCCCAGCTCCGAAAAAAAGAACCAAAAAAAAAAAAAAAAAAAGATAGTTTTCTATAGTCGGCTAGAGAAGGAATATGGCCCTATATGGTGCTATAACAAGATAGTCCCAAGTTTTCCAAGATATATAGCAGATAAACTTGGATACCAACAACTAGGATAGGTGGTGTCTTAGTCAACTTAAATCTTCCATAACTCACTGATGATAATCCCAGTGAAAAGCTACTATTTGCTGAGTTTTCACAATGTGCCAATATAATGGTAAATGATTTTCAAGCACCAACGATAGGTGCTAACTTAAGGTCTGCTTAATCGAAAGCCTGTGGTCTTAACCTTAGCCACTGCACTGCTTCCCAGACTGCTTTGTTTTCCCATGCTGAGATGTACATTAGAGCCTGATAAAGGCTTGTCTTGCTCATAAACAAAACAGAGTCAGCCCAAAATCTCAGGTTGGGCCTAGCTCCAGGGGCATCGACCCAAAAGGGCCTACCAGGGACACTCAGAACCATACTTTGTCATTTGCCCTCAAAGAGAAGTACTGCTTACAATCCAATCCTTATTAATCATGTCCTTAAAATAAGTATACCGGAAAGTCATGGCAACCAAGAAAGTACAAGACAGTAGATCAAAGAAATGAAATAGGGCCCTTCTTTGAAGAGACAGAAGGTTCTGTGCAGGAAGGAAAACAACAAAATGGCTGACTCCAGGACCATAAGAGACCTAGCAGAAGATTGAAAACTCAAATATACACTGTTGGGAGTGGCACAAAACAGAGGTGCACGTATGTCTTTCATACAGGACAGTACAATCATCCATGTGGCTCAAATGTATTTTTCACCACGCCCAGAGCATCCTACTTACAAATCCCAGAAAATGGCCAGACTAAAGGAAAAGGAGGAACATGCATATAAGGACATACAAGGCTCAGACATAAGTCAATATCCAAACCAGCACAAGCATGGAAAGACATATCAACAAACATGAGGGCACAGTATGACATGATATGAATGTAGAAGAGACTCAAGCAAAATGGATGACAGGCAAATACACAAAAATGGCATAGCCAAAAAGGTCTTAGAAATCGGCACAAACATGTTGAGAACATGCAAGAGTACACAGAGCGAAGGCTTAGGTCAAATAGCTTACCGGTGAAGGGCTGGCTGGGCAGCTGGTGGAGAGTCCGCAAAGGGCTGCTGAGGAAGGGGCCAGGGGGCTCAGGAGGGCAGGTGAAGCTCTCGTAGGCCTCCTCCTCCTCAGGAGGTAGTGGAGGCTCTAAGGGAGGCTCTGAGCCAGCTCCACCATTGCTCAATGCCACCTCCAGCTCCTGGAGCTCTTGCCCAAAGCTCTCTAGTCCTGCCATGCCCTCAGAGGTACCCTCTAACAATTCCCTAACTCCTTCCTGTGACACCAATCGTGGCACCAGACGAACCTTCTTGGCTCCTTCTGGCCATGGTCCTGGTACCCCATTAAGCTGGGGTGGGGGTAGGTAGCCAGGAGTATCCCCTACACCCACAGCTAGCCCCCGACTCCCTAGGTTTTCCTCCTCTCCTTCCCTCACATTGTCCCTGTCTTCCTCTGGCAGTAGGCTGCGTTTCTTAGTCCGGGAGCCAAGAGGGTTAGGCTCAGGAGGGGGGCGCTCGCCATCATAAGGGGCAGACCAGGTTCGGCAGGCTCGGACACAGCGGTCTACACCACGGCGTGCCTCACGCAGATACTCCAGGTAATTGTCTTCTAGCTCACCAGGCTCCTCTGCAGGACTGGGTCTTCGACCAGGGCTGGAGGTTGGTGATGCAGTAAGCCCTGGGGATCGAGGAGCTGGACCTGGGGACTCAGAGCCACTTAGGCTCTGCTGACGGAGAAACAAAGCCAGACGAGATGGTGTGGAGGGCCGGGGCACTGTTACCACGGATGAAGAATCAACACTGGGGCTTCCAGGGCCTTTAGAGAAAAAAGAAAAATAAGCAAAACCAAGAAGAGATCAAGAGGAGACAAGAGATCTAGAGACTAAAAAAGAAGAAAATGAGGAGGTAGAAATGGAACCATTTTGATAGCTGACTCTCCAGTCTCTAGACTAATTTATCCTAATTCACCACCTCCCTCACCACCTCCATAAATGAAATTATGCAAACAGAATACAGGACTGAAATAAGAAGAGGAGGGCTAGAAGGTAACCCTAAATTTCTCTGGAAATGCTAAAGATCCTCTCTGCAGGACCACTCACCAATCTCCCTAGAGAAGGACTGTACATATTGTCACCTTCCTCCCCTCACCCAAGCCCTGCTTTCTCTTTAGGCTCACCCAGAACCCAGGCCATACCCGAGATGTCCTCCCTTCTCCCTGGCTCTCTGCTAGGCCCACCTCGTGCCCACGAGGCATGCTCTGGACGAGGTGGGCTAGGGGCATGGTGTCGACAGCAGCGTGGGATTAGGGAGAGAAACTTGTCGGCTGCTCGTCCATAAAGATCCACATCACGCACAGCTGGCTTCTGGCTCAGCATCACATGGTTACATGGGACAAGATACCTGGAAGAGAGCAAAAATAAAAAGGGTGATCAGGAAAAACAAAGTACCTGGAAGAGCAGGGCAAGTGAACTAAAATGCTAAAGCAAGCTCCAAGAGACGCTCATAAGCAACCCCAATACACCCATCACCCCAACAAAATACTAGGCCCTGAGGGTCAGCCATCCCTCAGCCCTGCCCCCACAGGTACCTGAGAACCAGCTGCAGCAGAACATCCTCACAGCTGAGGTTCAGAAGGGTCCTGAAGAGACTCAGAGAGACCATGCAGAGCTGAGGGGGAAGGGGAGGGAGGGAGTCACCATAGGAGCTCTCTATCCTCCAAACTATTTACCAATGGGAACTACCATTCCCCAAACCCAACTAGCCACTCCTAGTTGGCCCATGTGACAAGGTCTAGCACATAATCAGTATACAAGTATTAACCAGATAAACACATAATCTTTGTGAGCAAGACTTTACCATTCACAGATAAATAATCATGTCAAATCCACTGAATTCTACAGACCATATACATAACTGAAGACTATCTGACCAACATACTGATTCCATCAATGTTTCAATGAGACCCCAGGAAAACAGACACTAAGAAAGACTAAAACAAAGTAAATGATTCAAAGGAAACTATAGCAATATGATAGCCAAGCAAATGTCAATCAGAGGGGACTGTAGCCAAATAGTACTTGAATGGCTACCAATAAAGAATCAGAGGGAACCTAGAAGAATCCCAACTGGGAAGTAGGTAAACTATGAGTATTGAGTCAGAGTCACCTCTCCAACACCAGTGTATCTCAGGAAGTGGGATAAAGAGCTCAGGGCAACTGACAGGAAAAGGAGAAAGTAAGTGGGTAGGTCAAGAGCAGGAAAACATTTTGTTTTAAAACAGAAAAGCTTTATTCCTTTCTGGCCAGACATAAATAACAGACCGGCAATAAGCTAACTCTCATAGCTCTGAGTTCCTTAATGTTTCATGCTTTCTTTATGGCAAATATATCAGATATCTTTGTCTTGTATAGTCTTGGCATTGCTTGCTAAATGGCTACTAGAGAATTAAATGGATCAATAAATGGAAAAAGTTCACACTTGGGGCAACAGAGATTTCCTAAATGACTACTTTATCTAGCAATGAGAATTCAGACTCCTCAATAGTAAGGTGAGCAGCAATTTAGTTTTTCAAAGACTTGATCACCAGAACCCGTAAGCATTTACAGTCCAAAAGAGACTTTACAGATGTGATTAAAATTATGAACCCTGTGGGGCTTCACAGTGTAGCTCAGTGATGAGTACTTATTTAGTAGGCAAGAGGCCCTGGTTATGATATACAGCATCAGAGTTTAGAATGTGAGGCTGTCTCAAAGAAAAGAAAGAGGGCTTAGGCATGTAGCTCAGAGGAGACTGCTTGCCTAGCACACACACAAGGTCCAGGGTTTGGCTCACAGTACTATTCCTAAGAAAACATTGTAAAGAAAAGAAAAACTGAGAAAGGGGCTCAAAATATAGCAGGGATGTGACCCACAGTTGTGGCTCTGAGAATGGAAGAAAGCAGTCAAGCTAGGGATGGTCCTTCACCAGGAACAACAGCCCAAATGTGTACTTCAGAATGAAAAACTATTGTTTTAATTCACCAAGTCCATGGTCATTTGTTTTGACAGCAATTAGAAACTAACAAAGATAACCAAGCCCACAAACAAGTTAGCCAGTGGGTCACTTGAAGGCACAGAAGTCAAACTAATGCACTATCTTAAAGGACTGGAAGGTGGAAATGAAATCATCTATATTTATCATGAGTATCCTGCAATCAGAAGAGATCTAGTTACTGTAAGAACCAGCAACAAAGAAGTAACAAGCCAAGAACATGAAAAGCTCCTAAAAACCCTTGGAGACTAATAGAAGTGCTAGAAACTAAAAACCATGAAAGAAAACTACAAAAGTTAAGATTAGGATGAAAATTGACAGTCAAAAGGATGATAGAGAAATGCACCTTGAGGGAATAACTGTCAGGGCAACCCATGGGGTTAGATAGACCTCAGACACAGGCATTCCCTACCTTTAAAATAAGGATAAAAGATTTATACTTTATAAAATTAAGTGTTTGATATCAGAAACATACTCACCTCTTCTTTTCTCTCTCCTCTCTAGAATGCATTAATCTTAATCGTCTCAACTCTCACTCCTCTCATTCTTTCTCCCTCTTGCTCAGCCATCTCTAGTCAGATCATTCAGTCCTAAAATACGTTACACTCATCCCCTATTACATGTCCTTTGCATATTGGTTCCTCTACCTAAATTATTCCCACTTAATATTCAAGAGATACTCCATCATCCTGGGCATAACGTCACCTCCTCTGGGACATCTTCTCTTCTAGCCAATTCATTCTTTTCTAAACTATTCGTTTGTTTTGCAAACAGTAACCTCAATTTTCAACTATTTTAGTAACTTGCTATCTATTTTCTCCATTAAATAGGCTCTAAGGTATCAGCAACAATATCTGCCATGATATCCCCAGCATCCAGTGACCCAACAGGATGTTGTAGCAATACAAATGTGCAAGTAGAGGCAATATAAGTGGGTAAGCAGGTGGATTTGTGCCCTGATTAGAGTTCAAATGCAGTCAATCCAAAAAGGAGAGACAGCAAGCCTACAAGAACTAGTAGAGAGACATTTATTAGTAGAGACTCTTATATCACCCACAGCAACTGAGAGAGTGGTAAACAGCTTAAGGGACCAGTGAAGCAGTACCACATTATGAGCACTACTTTGAGGCAAAGCCTAGAGCCCTGCACTACAGATGCACAAATGAAAAACAGGGAAATAAATTAAATTCTTTACTCAAAATGGCTAAAAGTTTAGTACTACATAGTGCCAGCTTGAAGTGACTGCCAGAGTTAAAACCCAAAAAAAGAGCAGGAACACTCTTGGACAACAGAGATCAGAGAAAGATGGCTCACCCAGGTAGTAAGCCAGGACAGAGTTTAAGAGCCATACCCGGGAGTTGCTGCCAATACGGGCAACGAGGGTGTCAAGGATGGTGTGGGTATCATGCCGATGTAACAACAGGAATCGCAGGAAGGTACGGAGCAAGGCAGGCTCTGAGATGCTCCGCAGGAAAAGTTCCAGATAGGCGGTACTCGCGATCATCTCCTCCACAGAGGTCTGGATGAAGGAAAGGGAACATTTGGAGACTTAGGGTTTCCCTACACATATAGTGATTCATATTCCCTGGGTTCTAGGAAACAAGAAGTATCAGAAAGGGAAAAAGGAAGAAGAGCACTACCCGCTGCCTCCCATATAAGTCCTTTCACTGGTCAACCACCCTCCAGACAAGGTGGTCCTATGCCTCACTATCATTCTTACCTTGTGCAGGGCAGGGCCCATGACAGGCACCAGGAAACCATTATGGATATAGTCAACCAGCTGCTTCTGCACCAGGGGGTGAGCTACCTAGATAGAACAAGAGAGAAGAAAGAGATGATCAAGAGTCCACTGCCTAAAGGGAGCATAAAGATAGGCATAATAACCCCAATTTCTATAGCAGAACTCCAGGAAACGGACCCTCTCACCCCAACTTCCCAGAAGGACCAAGTGTCATACCACTTAGGAATACTATCCCTACCTGAATGACTGCATTGCAGAACTCTAGGGAACTCATGAAGAGTGCAAGGGCAGGCACTCCTATCCAGTCTTCCCGGCGCAAGCAGTGCCAATCATCCCCTGGAACCTCAATCTTTCGAGGCAGTGAGGAGTACAGGGCACTCAGCCCTGTGGCCAGCACCTAAGGAGGGTTACCAAAGGCTCAGATAATATAACAACAAAAGGGAACTAACTAACCATAAGATTTTATGGGAATACAGCTAAAAGATACTACCAAGGCAGGTATTAAGTTGCCATGTATCAGGACCTCACCTACAACATCTGCCCTATCTAGCTATGCTCATGTTTCATCCCCATTCCAACATCAAGGAGTTGCTTTCAAATCTGAAGCAAAAGGACCTCCTTGATACCTAGCCTTTCCACGTCTCCTGGATAGAAAGATGCTGTCCAATGTTCACATGCCTCACCCTACCCCCCCCCCATCCTAGGGTTTGCTAACCGGGCAGAAGTAAGAGTGATCTGCGATGTAGCGGCCCACAGTGGGGCTCCCATCTGACAGAGCCATGAGCAGAAGTAGAGCATCACGGGCCTGCTGACCCAGGGTGCCTTCTCGATGGACAAAGGGGACAAGGCGAGAAAAGAGGAGAAGACGTGGAGCAGCTCCAGGCTCTGGGGGTGGCTGCAAGAAGAACTCGAGCAATGAAGGCTCCCGAGCAACACACACACACAACTGGCTGAGAAGTAGCACCAGGCCTTCATCCAGTGCTGGGCTACTGGGCACAGGGCGGCCACAGGCATCAAGCAGGGCAAGCAGAGCCTCACGAACTGGCCCATGCCGCAACAGAGGCTGCCGAGCTTCGCTCACTAGCATCTCAAATAGTTTCAGCTGTTCAGCCCGCCGTTCTTCGACCCCATCCCCAAACTCATCCCATTGCAGCTGCCATGTCAACACTCGGCTCAGCAGATCCTCACGCAGAGCAAACTCTAGCAGGGGCCCAGGGCCTGAGGGGGCTGAAGGAACTGCTCGATCCTCTGCCAGCAATGTTAGCATTTGGTACGTGTGGTTTCTCACAGCACTGAGATCATCTGCACCTCCAGCAGCTGCCTGAGAGCCTTGCCGCTCCAGGATTCGCACCACCTGAGGCAAAAAACAGGAAAGAGGAGAGTCTAAGATGAGAAGGTAACTGAATGGGGGGGATAATATCAAACTCAGAAGGTTAGAACTTTGGGACAGGTAACAGCCTAGGTATTTTGTCACGGAGTCTCCTACCTGAGACCAGTGATTCTTGAAGACCATGAGGCATGTCTCAGGGTCAGCCATGACAGGGGTCTGTAGACTGGCCCCTTGAGGTACACGGTGACCAGGAACCCGGGAGGCCAGCCTGCTCAGCCAGTTCATCTTCTCCATGAGGCAGGCTGGACAGGGCCAGCAGCCAGAGGACTACACTCTGAGAATGTACCAGCTGGAGGTTTTCTCCACTTCTGTCTCCAATCTGCTTCATCCGGTCTGTAGGAGCCAGTAGCTGGCCACAGAACCACAGATTACACCAAACTAGAGTAGTAGCAAGGCCAGAGTTCACTGTCCAGTCCAGTGTTGCAAATCTAATTCAAAGGGAGATGAAAAGGATAAACAAGCTCACTTCTCTCAACTTCCCTGAAACAATAACTCAGAAGCAGTCCACTGAAAATCACACAAATTACACAATTCCACACAGTACATGAAACTTACATGCCCAAAATAGAATGCATTCATTTCTACCACCAAACTTGTAGCTTCCTCAACAAACATTCACCTATATGCTTAGATCAAAAATCTGGCCAAAGTCCCTTGTTTATCCTCTTCCTTCCAATATCTAATTCATTCAACAAATCTTGTCATTCCAGAGGATTATGAGTTCAAAGCCAGCTTGGACTACATAAAGTTCAAGGCAAGCTAAAGCTACATAGTTTGTCTCATAAACTTTTTTTCAAAAAGAAAACAACAGGGATGAAAAGAAGTACACAAAAATCAAATTATGTCTATTATAATAGTTTCTAACGTAGCTTTCTTTGAGACAGGCTCTCAATATACTGAACAGGCTAGCTTTAAACTAACTCACTACGTAAGTTAGTTCATCATTCTTGCCTCACTGCCTCACCCCTGCCAGACACCATGCCTGGCTTATAGTTCTATCTTTGCCATCGTGAGAGTTCATTCTCCATTTAGCAACCATATTGCTTTTAAATCTAGACTTTACTACACCTCTTCTTTGTTGGACAGCCCTCAATGGCTTCCTATCAATCACACTAGTGAGTCCTAATTCTTTACCTTATCTTATAGAAGCCTATACAATGTAATCCCTACAAGCTTCTGACAGTCTCCTCCTCACTGATGCTTTAGTCACACAGTTCTTTAATAGTTTCTATTCCCTATGTCTAGAATGTTCTCCAGCTCTTCTGCTGGCTCTCAACAGTTCTATTCAAGTGCTATCTTCCCAGAGAAGTTCTCCGTAACTAACAATTTTCTAAACAGCTTATCTTCCTATCTTCACTTTCTAGTTCATAATCCCTTAATAGTTTCTATTATCTGAAACCTATCTTCTCTAGCTAGCTATCTTCTCTACCAAGAAATTGGTTCTTAGAGGGCAGGATCTGCCTATCTTATTTACTTTTGCATCTCCAGTGGCTAGAATAGTATCTATTTGTTAAGTGCTTGGATAAATACAGGCTCAATGAATGAACAAAGAGGTAACATATTTCAAACTAGCTACTGGCTCAGACCATAACCCATAGTTCTTTCTCCACCATATCTAACACCTCTTCATCAGTACTGTCTCTGAAGAGAAAAAGCTCTTCACAGAATTATGTGGTTCAACTGTGTTTCCTCTTTAGACTCTAAAGGAGCTGAAAGAACCCAGAAATTTGATCCGAGTGCCACACTTTCACCTAACGTTATATTAACCAACATATCCTTTCATCCATTTCTTTTACAATTAACCACATCACAACTAAAGGAAGGTGGCAACTGTGCTGAAGGACACCTTTTGTAGAAATGATCTTATACAGGAAAGGGCCAGTCCTACAGATCGAGAGAGGCATACTCAACTGATTAATTCAATGTATAACAATACTGATAGAAGTACTGGACATGTTGGGGATTTAGCTCAGTAGTAGAGCGCTTGCCTAGCAAGCACAAGGCCCTGGGTTCAGTCCCCAGCTCCGGAAAAAAAAAAAGGACATTGTACTAAGTAAGCCCTGAAAATACAGGTAAAACAAAAATGGGATAGCATAGGCAAAATAAATAGAAATATTTGCAAAACTGTAATAGAAGAGTGAAGCGATGCAACTAACTTTGCCAGGGGTGCTGTAAGAGGGCTCCACAGAGATAGTATCTGACTTAGGTCTCTAATGATACACCAGTTACACGAGGAGCTTTCTTCATAGCAAAAACAATAAAGTCAGGCAAAATGGCTTCCCAATGTTCAAAATGGCCTTAAAATCCCAGCACTTGGGAAGGCAGGCAGGAGAATCATGAGTTGTATTATAGCCTGAGCTATATAAGCTAAAAGAAATCTCCATAAAACAAACAAAAATAAAAAGTCTAGCAAAAAGTAGAACACAGGGAAAAAAGCATGACAAATCTAAAGTGAGCTGCAAGTTTAGTGAATCTTAATCACTACTTAGAGAGCAGAGGCATGGTACTGAGTTGAAAAGAGTGAAGGTTACAAACACCACTGAATGTGATGCTACAGGAACCTTAAGTTTTAACTACTGACATCCTGGAGACAAAAATGTTTTCAACCAAGACATAAGATCAGATTTACCTTTAAAAATACTTCAGATAGCATCATAAGGTAGAGCAGAGATAGATAGATGTCAATAGACAACTTAAAAGAAATTTAAAAAGATCTCTCTTTTTTTTTTTTTAAAGTAATGGTAAGGTAGCAAAAATACCAGTAAAAAGCTAAATCTTAGATTCACCTCTATCTAAACATGTCCTGTGCAATGAGTATTCATATCTATAATGTCTTTGGAAATTATTTAACCATTTTTCTTCTCCTTCTGCAGGAAGTCATATCATTCATCCTTTGAAATCCCAGTACCAATACAGCATCCAAAGATGTTTGTGAAACAATGGCACAATATAATAATAATAGCATATATACACATATGTGTATGTGTAAATGTACATATATACACACACACATGCAAACATATGTCACTTACTACATACATACCAAGCTCTGCTCAAAGCACTACTTTTTAATATACTCATTTTACAACTGAGGGAATCAAAGCCCAGAGAAGCTAGACAAACTGCCTCAAATTAGGCAGGTGGTAAACAGCTAGTCTAGAATATAACTAAAGATAATCTGCCTCTGGCTTTAAATCAAAGGGTGAAAACGGTAAGGCCTGGCACATCCAGAGATGAGCAAGAGAGATGATTAATGCACCTAACACTAGAGACTTGGGAGCCCCGTCGACTGTCTTGTGCTTCACAAAAGGTGATGAGATCAAGTACATTACACACCTGAAATGCCAGCACTCAAGACTAAAGCAGGAAGACTCATTCAAGGCCAGCCTGAGCTAATATAGCAGGTCCCCAATTAGCCAGATGAAAATAAGTCAGATGGGGGGAAAAAAGATGGAAAAAGAGGAGACAGAGAGGAGGAGGACAGACAAGAGTTTTAAGCATGTTAAATTTTGAGACACTTAAAGAATACTTCTAATATCCAGAAAATGGGCTAGGAATGCAGCCCCATTGGTAGAGTACTTTGTCCAACATGCACAAAGCCCTGGGTTCAATCCCCAGCAACACATAAACCAGGAATGATGGTGCACACCTACAATTCTAGCAGAAGTCCTAGATAATCTTCAACTACAAAACTTAGAAGCCAGCCTGGGTTGTGAGACTGGCAAAAATAGATAGACAGATAGACAGACAGACAGATAGACAGCATACTTAAGTTCAAGAGTGAAACTAAACTAGAGCTATAAAATTCAGGAGCTGCCAGTCCATAAGTGATCAATGAAGCTGCAAATGGCATCATGAAAGAAGGTAAATGTAGAATCTTTAAAAAAAAAAAAAAAAACAAAACAAAACAGGATTTTGGAAAGCAGAGTGTGGTGGTTTGAATGAAAATGGCCTCAACAGGATCATAGGAATAACACTATTAAGAAGGCTTCGCCTTGTTGGAATAGATGCAGCCTTGTTGTCACTGGGATTGAGCTCTGTGATTTCCAATATTCAAACCAGGTCCAATATCTGTCTCTCTTTCTGCTGTCTGCCAATCCAGATATAGAACTTTCACTCTGAGCTCCTTATCTGCCTCTACATCATGACCATAATGGACTAAACCTCTGGACCTGTAAGTCAGCCCCAAATATTTTTCTTTTTAAGAATTGCCATGGTCATGGTGCCTCTTTACAACAAAAACCTAAACTAAAACACAATGAGAATTCACTGACAAAGATTTAGCCAGATGAAATCTGCATCCCTATAATCCCAGCACTTGAGAAGCTGAGGGGGGAAGAAAGTTTGAGTTATATAACAAGATAATTTCTCAAAATAAATAAATAAAATAAAATAAAAATACCAGGCATGGCTATATATGCCTTTAATCCCAGCACTCAGGAGGCCAAGGTCTATGAGTTCAAAGCCAGCTGGACTATCTGCATGGAGCGTTCCAGACCAGCCAGCAGGGGTACACAGTGAAACACTGTCCCTCCAAAAAAAACCAAATATATACCCCCAATAAAAACAGTGAAGATAGTCAGAAATTAGAGACACGTAAGAAGTAATAATCTAGAAACCAAGGTATGGATGTTTCAAGAGACTGGAGATTCCTCATAATCCCATAAAAAGAACAAGTAGAATGAAGAGGGAAAACTGTCCACTGGTTTTACTGATTTTTTTAAATATAATTTCAGAAAAATAGTTAAAGAATGACTGAGAATTAGAGTATAAAATACTTGAACAAAATTCAGTGACAGAGAAGGATGAAAACAGGGCCATTTGTGTAGAAAAATGAGGAGGTTGGGAGTCAAGAGTTCATATGGTTCAGAAGTGAATGTTGCTGGCTCAGGCCTGGGAGGCTGAAGCAGGAAAATCATAGTGAGTTCCAGGCCAGCCTCAAGGATATTTGTCAAATGAGAAAATAAGTCTGAAGAAAGGAAAAAGATCACGTGGATAAATAAGTTAGGAATAGCAGACAAAAATAAGGAATATAATATCTGAGGGGAAAAAAGCATATACCATCTTTTTTGAAAGGAAGGAAGGAAGGGAGGGAGGGAGGGAGGGAGGGAGGAAGTGAGCAGTACAGGATGAGTGTCCCCTCAAGTAAATATAAATGCAAAGACAGAGGGAAGTATCTACCACCTCACCGCCCCCCAAATCCTCCACCCTCCACACTCCCACTCCAGCCTCAGCCTGCCCCCTCACTCAGGAGACTAACAGTAAGGGAGAAAGGAGAAGTAAGAAAGTAAAGCCACAGAATGGATGCTCACTCTTTCATACACAGCATCCTATAAACTATCAACAACTGCACACTAGTGGCTAAGAACAGAAAGAATGCACTGGAAAAAATACTCATAGTCCCAAGGATTTGAGGTCCCAGACAGGCACAGGCTGAGAAACACAAAGCCCACAGTTAAATGATAAAAACTCTTCCCTCTTACTGCTACTAGCCTTTGACAATGTATCAGCCTCTGCTGGTTTCTTTAATCACTGCCTATACCTTTGTAAATATAGTCCCATTATTAATTAAATTCTTGTGAAACCCAGCCTGAGCCATCTGCCACCTGCCACCTGCCAAGGAGCTTGACTGATACAAGAATATCACTGTTTACAGAGTACTCTCTACAACATATCTCATTTGAGCACTGAAAACAAATAGAAACCTTATGCTTGGAAAAGCATAACACAAATAGGAGGTAAGGCTTGAGCTCTAAAATTCCTCAAACAAAAGTTTAAATCTCAGTGTACCATCTCTCAACTGTGTGATATTAAATAAACCACAAATCTGAGCTTGTTTCCTTGTCAAAAAAATTCCTAACAAAGTAACTGCTTCTTTTAAGAAGTAAATGAGGTAACAGCACTTCAGGCAAAAAGCAAATCCTCTGTAAATTGTTTCTTTGCTCTTTTCCTTTCTGATCCTGTATGATAGGATGCTCACACCTCTGAGATAAGAGATCTAACCTGCTCTAAAGTATGTTCTGCACACTCAAGTCTCAGGATGCTCAGCAAAATAAGCCTTTCATGTGTCTAAAACAAAACCCCTCCAGGTTTTGGAAGATTAACAAACTGTTTCCATCGTGCAATATCTGAGGTACTCAGTCTTCCTCCCCTCCTTAACCACCACAAAGCACCTACAGATGTAAGACTGACCTCCAGGCCTTTTTGAACTACCTCCTGCAGGCCTTGGAAAAGAACCACATAAAATCAGCATCTCAGAGGTCAAAACCAAACATTTAATCTAGGCCCTGTTCGCATGCTGAAAAAAATTTCAAAAAGGTCTTTCCTTGGTATTGCTACCACCTCTTTAAACTCCTGGCAAAGAGGCAGAACTGCATTAGCTATGATGCCCTTTGTCCCAAAGCAAAGTCCAAAAAAAAAGATAGATTCCTCGGTCTTCCCTATTTTATCTTCAGGCTAAACCACACAGTGAGTAGGGAAGAAGCAACTGACTTCCTGATCTACACATGGCCAGAGTCAGCCACTCACCTCAGGGTCCAAAGCACAATAAATACAGCTTTACAGGCCCACAGAGCGCAAAAGCTGTCAACCAACCTTAAGACAACAGAGACAGGAAGTGGCTCAGCTTCAGCCTCTCTAAAGAACCTTTGCCCTGGGAGAGGCAAAGAGAAAGAAGTAGGAAGGGATAGATAGATAGACAGACGTATATAACTTTACCAAACAAGGAGAGACCAAAGACCAAAGGTCCAAATGACCTTCCGAGAACAAACCTCTTCCTAAGCAAGACTGATTGTTGGCATAAAGCCGTTGCCCCAAACACTGAAAGTGGAAAGACTTGATAAAACCTGTAGAAATGGGAGGTGGGGAAGGGGGTGACTCAATAGCCTATCTGGAGCTCAATTCACACATACCATCCCTGCTTTTCAATGTCTCAGACAAATGGGCTTTCAGAATACAGCCCACCTCTCCCCATACCACCTGGGCCTCTTACAGGTATCTCTTCATCTCAGTCATAAGGCACAGTGAACTTCTCACACACAGTGATTGTCTTTACAACAGTGAACTCCTCAGTGTCACACATGGTTATCTCTATACCTGTTGTTTGAGGGTGACAAAGAGGAAGTCAAAGACTGGGTGAAATTGATCCTAAAGGGTATGAAAAGTTCACTGGGAAGAGAAGAAAAGGTGTTCTTAGAAGAGGAAACAGCTTTTACAAAGATTTCAAGGCTAAAAAAGTAACATGTTTGTTAGAGAACTGTGAACAATTTATTCAAGCTAGAACACAGAGGAGGGAGTGGCAACAGACAAGGCATGAAGAGGTGAGTTGAGGCCATATTAAGGAAATTGGATGTAGTCCTACAGGCTACAAAGAGCCAACTTTTTTAAGCAGCATAGTTCCATGATTGAGTTTGTATTTTTAGAAAGATCATTCTAGGAATAGGCAAGAAAAGATCAACTTTTAAAGCAATAGACATTTTTAAAAATTTAGATAAGCACCAAAAAGCTTAGGACTCAGGCAAAAGTTGGTGATGATGTGGCAATGGAGATAACGGAGGAAAGTATATTATCATCTTAGTGACTGACCAAATTTAGGAGGTAAAGGAGCAAAAAGAATAGAGGGTGACACCAAAGTCATCCTCTGGATTGATATAAGGGCAGATGATGGCAAAATTTAAAAAAGGATCTTTGGGGCAAAAAGACTAAGTTCTGTTTCAGGCATGTTAATTCAAAGATCCCTGTGGAGATTTCTGCATAAGTGCCTATGTATATTTAGAACACAGGGACTGAGACAGATACAGAGAAATAATCATATCATTCTTTTTATATTTTCACATTCTCCCTTTAAACTAAAACTATCTTTTTCTCCCCTAACCAGAATGAGAACTCTATGAAACTTCATAAGACTATAACTTATTTCTATTGTTATCTTATGGGACTGAATTCACAAGAATTTGTTGAAAGAATAAATGAATTTGTTTTCCTAGCCCTTATTAACAGTACACACCACTACAAAAAATGTTTCTGTCACTACAGCATTCTGATCCATGTTACATCCTCTCAGCCCTACCATTCCTCTATATATCAGAAGTTGAAATCTATTTTAATTAATGTGTTATTGTGGCAACAAAAAGTTTAGTATAGCAAACAAAAACTTTCAAATTCTGTGCCTTCTCTAGTACAACAAAGAATTTAGACAGACCCTAAGAATGCTCTAACATGCCAGCCACAGTAGTGAACACCCATGTAGGCACATCTCTGTGACCAGCCAAGCTACACAGTGAGACCTCAGCAGGGGCGAGGGGGGCGGAGGGGGGGACAAAAAGGAGTTGGGGAGGGAGAAGGAAGGAGAGAAAAAAGGCAAAGAAATTCTCTAACATGTGATTAACATAATTATCAGTAATATGCACCCAATTCCTATTCCATGTCATTGATACACTATTAATCAAAGCCCTCATACCTATGACATGCTCACACCCCTTACTTTTTTTTTTAGTATAACAATTACAAATCATAAAGAAAACTTCTTGCAGGTATGAAGTCCTCTATTTCATCACAACTTTTCCAATACATAATGTGCCCTTTGCCCGCACTGCCTTTACTCTCTATTACAAATCTTCCTTCCTCTAGTCACTACCACTATGAAGATGACAAACTGACTTGTTTTGTTACTCTATCTCTGTGAGACTGCTAGATTTTGAATCTGATTCTTCATCTGTAAAATTCCTTCCTTTGCCTACTTCACAAGGTATTCAACAAATTTTGAGGATGCTATGTAAAGCATGTCGCTTTGATTTTATATGAATTAACATAATACATAAGCATGCATGCTATTCAGATATCCAAAGTTACATAAAATTACTATATTAAGTACATGGTTCTTCGACTTCAAACAACACAC
Organism: Rattus rattus; assembly: GCF_011064425.1. Lineage (NCBI taxonomy): Eukaryota > Metazoa > Chordata > Mammalia > Rodentia > Muridae > Rattus > Rattus rattus. The sequence goes on from NC_046155.1 coordinate 104,233,626, forward strand.
ACACACACACACACACACACACCACTATCATTCTGAATGTCAGGATTTCATAAACCAGTAGAAATATTTATTTTTAAAAAGATGATCAACTTTTTATTTTCATGACTTTCTTTAAACTTACCACGTACTTTATCACTAATTTCTTCACTGAAAGAGCAAAGAGCACCTTAACACCAAAGAAGTAAGAACAATAATATTAGAGTAAGTTAACCCCACCCCTCTTTTGGCAGTATTGGGATCAAACTGTTGGGTCTCGAACATGGAAGGGCATACTCCTACTGAGCTACACCCCCAGGATACAACTTTAGTTCTTCCATCCTATCTTATACAGATGAACACTACCATGGACTAGATCCACACACAGCTCAGTGTTTAGGGACCACTACTACAACCTGTAAAGCTTGTCAGTCCTAAAAAGTTCTGATTATCTGGCCAGGCATATCATTATGAAGAAGGCCTCTCTGGCCTCCAGAAAGAAGAAATGAAAATAGATCACAGACCTCTTTGGTCTCCAGAGAGAAGAAAATATATCACAGGATAAAACAACTCCCTCTGAAGCTGAGATTTTTTTAACAGGATACAAACTGAGGCTGCCTCAAATTCTCAAGAGATAGTCTTCATAGACCTAAATATTGTTATGGTTAAAGGAGGCTCAAGATGCCTCAACTACATAGCAAACTGTCAGCAGAGAAGATCCAGAGATGTGAAAATGGCCATATCACTGAGTAAGACCAACTTCCCAAGTTCATGTCTGTACGGCTTGGAAAATACAACTAAAATGAACTTAATTACAGGGTACAGAGGAAAAGATGAACTATAAAAGAATAGAGAAAACTTTCCAGGTGGTCAAAGTGTTTGGCATCTTGATTTCACAAATATGCACATATGTCAAAACATGTGTATGAGCAGTTTAATGTACAAAAATTTACTTCCACAAAACCTTGTTTTGTTCCTGCTTCTCAAACTCCTAAGGAGAGCAAACCTAAATACAGTGCTGCAATGGACAAGCCATGTGGCTTCCATGAAAGTAGAATTAGCAACTGACAGTCAAATACAGATGACAGCCATAGGTAAGGAGGGTTGTAGTAAGAGTGTCCAGAAGCAGGCTGAGAGAAAATATGGGTAGTTCTATTTCTCCACCCCTCAAAAGAAAAAAAAAAAAAATCTTTATGAGTGTCTCATCTTAAAGTCTGCCTTATAAAACAGAATCTGAGGAAACTCTGGCTCCATTATTACTCTCTGGATGACTAAACCTCAAACATTTTCATTATCACAGTTATTATTGCTCATGATGCTGCTTTGTGTGTGGTGTTTTTGGTTTGCTGTTGTGATTATTTTCCTATCACTTTCTAAAACATCTATGGGCACAGGGCGGGCAAGTGCACAACACTTGCACCTGTACTTTACTTGATCTAAAACTACTGCTCTCCCTGGACAGGACATCCAAGGAGGCCCCACAACCAACCTCATCTCTCATCCAAGTCTCACAACCAAGCCCTCTCTCTTTCCTCTCCTACATCAAGGCGCAGCCATGCCCCGCAAGTTCCCGCCTTGGCCTTTAACGCTCCCCCATCCTCGCACAGGCCTTACTCCCTCAACTCTTGTCCCAGGACGTCCCTCACCTTTCCAAGCTCAGCGAACCCACACCCTTTGCAAACGGTGGTCATGAGTTCCTTCAACTGGGCCCTTCAGATCTGGACCCAGAATCTCCTCTAGTCGACTTCCTGGTCCACAGCACCTAGGCTGTCCCCCTGCCCGCTACCTCACACGTTCGCAGCCCCTCACCACCTGCCAACCCCTCACCCTGTCCCTTCAACGCCAGCAATTCCCAAACCCGGTGCCGTCATCCCGAGTCCCCTCGGCACCTTGCGCATCTGCGCGCGCTGCGGCCCACGCGTCTCTTTCGCTTGCACCGCGCCGCCCTGCCCGGGCCTGTCGGCGGCCGGGCTAGGTGAGTTCAGGCCGCCGCCATCGCTCCTCAGGCGAACCAGCCGCGCCCCGCCCCGCGCCACACGCAGCCCGCGCCCCCGCGCACCTCACGCAACCGCCCAGTGACGCACCGCTAGACAGCGGCGTACCAGCTCATTGGCCCGGCCGGGCCCCAGCTAGAGCGTCGACGCTCGTTTCCTGGCAACGGCCGAGCGCAGGGGCGTGGTCTCCATCCGCATTCCAAGAAAGGAGCGGCTCCACACCCTCAGGCCCCGCCCCTTCGCGCCGCGGACTCCGCCCTTCTGAGGATTCCGGCGTTTCATAGGGGACGACCTGAGAAGAGGAGGAGGCCTGCGGGCAGGGGCGGGGCCTGAGGAGAAAAATTCGAACCGGAGGGCAGAAGGCTGCTCTAAGGGAGGGACAAGCTTCTGAGGCCAGGATAGACTAGACCTTGGAAGGCACCAGCCAGATAGAGGGCGAGGCCGAAGGGGCGGGAACACAGTCTCTGGGCGGTGCTTAGAGCGTCAAGTGGGCAGGGCTTTCCCTATCGGCCAAGGGCCAGTCTGTGGGCAGGGCTCTGGAAAGCTCTCCTAGACCAGGCTGGTTGCTACAAGGTAGTTTGTTTCCACCAGACTTGTACACGCAGGTTGGGTTCTACCTTCCTACCACGCAGACCTCCTCTTCCTGCCTCTCCCGAAGCTTCCGCGACCTCGTGGAACGCGGAATAAGTTCCTACACGACAGCCTGGATTCCTGATCCATTAAAACCTGTCTCAGGGCTGTAAAAGGAAAAGCATCTAGACGCAGCACTTAGCATGATTTCTGTGCATAGAAGATGAAAGAGCTGAGAGATGGCTTCCAGGGGGAAATGCTGGCTGAAACAAGAGTGAGAAACACTAAAAGAATTAGCAGTTTCCGATAAAATCTGTAGTTGAAAGTATTCTAGCAGTGTTACCTGGTTGTGATCATTCTTCTGTGGTTACTTAAAATGATGGATGACAGGGAAACGTGGATAAGGAGTTTACAGTTTGGTGTGTTTTTGTGACTTTTCTGCGAGCCTAAAATTGGTTCATATTAAAAGTATTCAAAAAGAAGAAAGAAATGGAAATTTCACCTTAAAGAATTAGGGGGTTGGGGATTTGGCTCAGCGGTAGGGCGCTTGCCTAGCAAGGCCAAGGCCCTGGGTTCGGTCCCCAGCTCCGGAAAAAAAAAAAAAAAAAAAAATTAGCTATACTAAGGCAATGGCCATGACCCCCGAGAACACCAGTACGGTGTGACTGGAGCCTGGGAGCATGCAAAGCAAAGATCAGATAAGAAGGAAAACGGAATATAGACTACTGCAGGACTAGTTGACCATTTTAGTTTATATTGTTTTCTTAATAATAGATACAGTTTTAAACATGGTCAGGTGGACAGGGCACCTTTTCAAATGGTCATTCAAAAGCAAAGCCCAAAATAGGATTAAGAATGTAGAAAAGGGGGGATTATAGACATTAGAAAAGTTTGAGAATTAGCCAACTGTAAAAGGGAAGGGGAAGGATTAAATATTGATATCCTGTATAAATTAAAAACAATCAAAGGGAACCAGAGAGATACCATCATAGTTAAAGCACTGACTGACCAAGTGTGACAACCGGAGTTCAAATTCCCCAGAATCTACATAAATACCCGGTGAGTGTGGTGACCCACCAGTACCTGGCCTTGGAAGGGAACGGTTTTGTTGAGAGAACCTGTCTCATTAAATCAGAGGGAAGAACAAACAAGTATGATTTCTTCAGTCTTAGGTCTCCACCTGCACATACATGTGCCCACGCACATATAACACACACACACACACACACACACACCACTCGAGGGCATACTCACAAATTTCCAGAACTGGGGGCATTGTTATGAGAGGTGGGAGTAACAGTGACTGGAAGGGAGAAGAGCGACTCCTCAGGGTTATAGTAATAGTTCTGCTTCTTGATCCCAGTGCTGAGCTGGGGAAGTTCAATTTGTGAAAATGTAATATTCTAGATTACTGTTGCTACAGTGATAGTGGTAGTTACTATATTGGATGTATTAGCTGTGCATTGCTGTTACAAAATGAAATTAATAACTTGAAATAGTTTATCTTGGCTTAGAAATCTCTGCCCATGGTTGCTTTTGGATCTGTGGTGAAGAAGGAGATTGTGCCTCAGAGCATATGGCAGAGGAGGCTGTTTGCCTCATGCCATCCTGGAAGTAAAGGGTAAGAGAAAAATGTTCGAACCCCAGTATTCTTTTCAAGGGCATACTCATTGGCATGCTACCTGTCTCCTTCCTAAAAGTTCTACTCTCCCCATTTGTGCCAGAAGCTATTGACCAAGACCTCAACACATAGCCTGTGGGGTACATTTAAGACCCAAACCATAGTACTAAGTAACAAGCCACTCCAAAGTAGTGGCACAACCCAGAAGGCCTGTCATTCTGTGTCCAATAAGATGCAGCTGAAGTGGCTTATTTCTATCCCGTGAAATCTGAAGCTGCATCTAGGAAGCTCAAATGTGGGAGTGACTTGAGCCATCGTTTGAATCATCTAAAAGCTTCTTCAGTTGTACGGACAATGCTGGGCTGGAACAACTGGAAGGCTGAACTTAGCTCGGACTTCTCGAGTTTCTCACAGTGTGATAGACAGAATCTAAGAGAGCAGCATCCTGAGAGGCAGTGATCACAATTTGCATGCCAAGCTACCCAGAAAGCAGCAACGTCTTTGATGGTCTAACCTCAGACATCACACAGCATCACCCTTAGTATGCTCTATCAGCTGGCAGTCACAAGTGACAAACATCAAAATATTTGTAGTCGTTTTGTAAAATATACACCACATTACGTAATACTAAATATTGGTCCCAGGTGTTTGGCTATGCCTTAGTTAGAGTTTTACTGCCGTGAACAGACACCATGACTAAAACAACTCTTATAAGGACAACATTTAATCAGGGATGGCTTACATGTTCAGAGATTCAGTCCATTATCATCTAGATGGGAACATGGCAGCATCCAGGCAGGCATGGTGCAGGAGAGGCTGAGAGTTCTGTATCTTCATCTGAAGGCAGCTAGCAGAATACTGACTTCCAGGCAGCTAGGGTGAGGGTCTTAAGCCCATGCTCACAGTGACACACCTACTCCCACAAGGCCACACCTCCTAATAGCGCCACTCCCTGGTCCGAGCATTTACAAACCATCACAGACTGAGAGGACAGAAATGGGTGTTGGGAAAAAAAAGAGTAGGTGGAAGAAGATAACGGTGCTGATACAATGGTTGAAGGTAAAAGCTTGAGCCTCGCCACTGCAATTCGCTCTCCTAGGTGCACCAACTGACTTCAAACATTCTACTCTGACCTCCGATCTCCATAGTAATAGCAGCAGGGACATCAGCCTGAGGGGGAAATTATAGGAAATATGTTTGTTTTTTCACAAAAAGAAACGTTCACAAGAAAACTTGAAAGAAGTTGAGGGGCCACAAAATATGTCCAATGGCTGGCGGCATTGAGCATGAGAGATAATAAGAAAGGAACAAAAGTAACATAAGCCCCAAAGGCGAGGTGATGCGTATGCAGATAAAGCTGTGGCCAGGGAAAACACCTCTAGGTGAGAGGCACCCCTTTGTCCCTAGAGACTAGTTTAACACCTGACATGAAGAAGCCGCTTGGCACATAATTGTTAAATAAATAACTAGGCCCAAACAGAGAGCCTGCATAAAGTGAAACAGAATTCAAACCTACACCAAAGGCAGGCTTGGGGAAGGCGAAAGAAGACAGCAACAAGAGTGAGCTTCCTTCCCAAGCATCCACCTCCCATCACCTCCAGGGACCTCATTAAAGGTGTTTAGCTGGGCAGGTGTAAACCAGCCTTGGGCCTGGGAGACAGGGCAGGGTGCTGGAGCTCCGTTGCCTCCACCCACTCCATACCTGCTAGCTCTAGCTGTGTTGCTAAGAGCTTCAAAGACAGAAAAGACGCAGCTGGAGCCCGAGGGCAGCCTCTTCCAGGAAGCCAGGCACTTTCCCAAGCCACCTATAATCGGAGAATCACTGGATAGTCTACAGACTAGAACCACACTACGGAAACATGAGCCAGGACGGCAAAGTGAAGACCACAGAGTCCACGCCCCCAGCCCCAACCAAAGCCAGGTGAGAAGTCTGGTCCTCTGTGTGGTGTCTAATCACCTCACTCCCTGGGGCTTCCTTCTTCTCGGTGTCCTGGTCATAAGGCAAGCACTGAATGTCTGGTGGATAAATGAGTGGAGTCTCTTCTTCCCTGCAGGAAGCGGCTGCCAGTCCTAGACCCATCTGGGGATTACTACTACTGGTGGCTGAACACAATGGTCTTCCCAATCATGTACAACCTCATCATCGTTGTATGCAGGTTTGGCAGGGGTACTACGTGAGGCTACTTAAGAGAGGGGCAGGCCTAGAGGGTGAGGCCTAAAGGAGAGCTGTCTTCCCTGGAAGGGCTCAGGGCAGAGGGCTGAGGGACCTGTCCTGACAACCCAATTACACATTGGTACCTTTAAGCAAAGACCCTCTGTCCCTACCCTGCAGGGCCTGCTTTCCTGACTTGCAGCACAGTTACCTGGTGGCCTGGTTCGTGCTGGACTACACGAGTGACCTGCTGTACCTACTAGATATCGGGGTACGCTTCCACACAGGTCAGTGAGTCCCTGGGACTAACCTTTCTCCCAAGAAAGTGTTAAGAAAGCAGCCACCTCCAGGGCCTGCACTGTCACGTGCCACTTTGATAACACCACAGTACTCACCCCAGAAACTTGCCTCCATCTTGCCCTCATGTCTGGCCTTGGCATACCCAGCATACCCAGCCTGCCGTTGGCCTACCCATGGTTGACTCTAGCCCATCTCCCTCTTTCCTCCTAGGATTCCTAGAGCAGGGCATCCTGGTGGTAGACAAAGGCATGATCGCCAGTCGCTACGTCCGCACCTGGAGCTTCTTGTTGGACCTGGCGTCCCTGGTCCCCACAGATGCGGCCTATGTGCAGCTGGGCCCCCACATCCCTACACTCCGGCTAAACCGCTTTCTCCGAGTGCCCCGCCTCTTCGAGGCTTTTGACCGTACAGAGACCCGCACGGCTTACCCAAATGCCTTCCGCATAGCCAAGCTGATGCTTTACATTTTTGTTGTCATCCATTGGAACAGTTGCTTATACTTCGCCCTGTCCAGGTACCTGGGCTTCGGACGGGATGCGTGGGTATACCCAGACCCTGCGCAACCTGGCTTTGAGCGCTTGCGGCGCCAGTATCTCTACAGCTTCTACTTCTCCACTCTGATCCTGACCACGGTGGGTGACACGCCGCTGCCAGCCCGAGAGGAAGAGTACCTCTTCATGGTGGGTGACTTCCTGCTGGCCGTCATGGGTTTCGCCACCATCATGGGTAGCATGAGCTCTGTCATTTACAACATGAACACTGCAGATGCGGCCTTCTACCCAGACCATGCGCTGGTAAAGAAGTACATGAAGCTGCAGCATGTCAACCGGAGGCTGGAGCGGCGAGTTATTGACTGGTGAGAGGGCTGGTTGTAGACCAGGGGAAGGTATGCCTTAGGACCTGAGTCCAGGAACTCTGGTCTTAGTGCCTTCTGGGAGGTGGCATTCGTTCATAGGTCTACTAGACTGGGCTTAGAAAATGGTGTCTTCTACAGAGGGAATCTAGACTAGGGGAAGGAAGAGGGTGTGCAAGAGACTGACAGGAAGTGGAATTTGTATTAAAGAGTGACACAGAGACCAGAGAATGATAGCTGCTACTGACTGAGAGGATTGCGGAGGCTCCAAAAGGAGTGGGTGGAGAAGGGAACTATCCGGCCAGGAGATGGCCGATAGATAGTTGATCCTATCATGATAATGCAAACTATGTTCTGAATAAAGGAAATGTCTCACTGTCCGGGAGCCACCAAAGCCTGTCAAAGTGGGTGGGAGCTTGGTGACTAAAGTGAATGACTCAATGTGGAAGTGGTACAGGACACTCAGGCTGGGGTGGAGCCTAATGGGAGGTAAAAGAACTGTGTCTCTCTACTATCAAGAAACCTCTGTGCCTTGGATGAAGTAGAAAAGATCATGTCTGCCACAAAGAAAAGGGATCCCATTGCTCCTATGAAAAGTCAGTGTGGCTGAATTCTTTGCTGAACTGAGTCCTAATGAGTAGGCAGAGGCGGACACACTAGGTTCCAGGGAGGAAATGGCACTGCTTTTCTCCCAGGTACCAGCATCTTCAGATCAACAAGAAGATGACCAACGAGGTAGCCATCTTGCAGCACCTGCCTGAGCGGCTGCGGGCGGAGGTTGCTGTGTCCGTGCACCTGTCTACCCTGAGTCGAGTCCAGATCTTCCAGAACTGTGAAGCCAGCCTGCTGGAAGAGCTGGTGCTGAAGCTGCAGCCCCAGACCTACTCGCCCGGTGAATACGTGTGCCGCAAAGGGGACATTGGCCGAGAAATGTACATCATCCGTGAGGGCCAGCTGGCTGTGGTGGCCGATGATGGTGTCACACAGTATGCTGTGCTTGGTGCGGGGCTCTACTTTGGGGAGATCAGTATCATCAACATCAAAGGTGAGTCTCCGAGGGAAACTGCTAGGGACAGGGTGACAGGCCCCTAGGACAAATGGTACTTTGGGGCACATAGATTAAGGAGATCTGGCCCTTGTCTGAGTTGCTGCAGGACTCAGGAGAGAAGCAGGGTGCGGATTACCTGTTGCCTGGGAAGCAGTTGAGCCAAGGTCGGTGGGTGGGATGGATCCTTAAAAAACGAGGCATTCACGTTCCACAGGCACTGGTGGGAGTGCGGACAGATCAGCTGAAAATCACTGCACCAGCCATGTTGCTATGTAACTACCCATTAACGGTCTAGCAAGGGAGATTACCGATAAGCACAGGGCTTGGTCACTAGCACAATACTAAAAGGAGAAAACAAGGCAGGAAAACTGGTTCAGAAGCACCAATGTGGAGGTATGTCCTGGTTTAGGAGTGAAATGCAACCCTCCTGTCTCTTCTACCCACCCACCCCCTCACGTTTCTGCCCTTGGACCACAGGGAACATGTCTGGAAACCGACGAACAGCCAACATCAAGAGCCTAGGTTATTCAGACCTGTTCTGCCTCAGCAAGGAGGATCTGCGGGAGGTGCTAAGTGAATACCCACAGGCCCAGGCGGTCATGGAGGAGAAGGGCCGAGAAATCTTGCTCAAAATGAATAAGTTGGATGTGAATGCTGAGGCAGCGGAGATCGCCCTCCAGGAGGCCACAGAGTCTCGGCTCAAAGGCCTGGACAAGCAGCTTGATGATCTGCAGACCAAGTTTGCTCGCCTACTGGCTGAGCTGGAGTCCAGTGCACTGAAGATAGCTTACCGCATCGAAAGGCTGGAGTGGCAGACTCGAGAGTGGCCAATGCCAGAGGACATGGGTGAGGCTGATGATGAGGCCGAGCCTGGAGAAGGGACGTCCAAGGATGGAGAGGGAAAGGCTGGCCAGGAGGGACCCTCAGGCATAGAATGACCCCGTCCTGACCCTAGGACTCCCAGCTCAAATAAATCCAGAGTGGTGGGAAAGTCTGCCTGCAGGAACTGTCATCCTCTTTGCTAGGTTACAGAACGTAGGTAAATTGGTCTATAGATGCCTAGCTAGGGATGTGGATGTGGATCACAGCATCCATTAGTCCCATACTCACCAGCAAATGTACACACACACACACACACACACACACACACACACACACAAACACACACACACACAAACATGCGCACTCACACGCTCAAGACTGAGTTCTACATAATGCTCCTGTCTTCTGCACACATGTGCACCATGATCACAGAGAACAATTGAATGCACTGGGACTGTTGAGGTAAGCTTTACACGTCTTAAAGGAGGTCTGCTGGTTTAGGGCAAGGACAGTGTTGGAGCTACAGGGAAAGTAGACAGATACAATTCCTGAACTCTAGGTCACCACTTCAGCTGCTTCAGGGCATGGCCCGACTTCAGGTCTGAGCTGGGCCAGGCGGTATTTTGAAATGAACCTGATGTGTAACTTAGAGTACAGCTAGATAAGTGTCGTTATCGGGAGAGAGTAAGAGGGTTATTGCACTTTACAACATTTTAAAATATGTAATTTTTTGTGATTTATTAATAAAATATAAGGTTCATAACGTCGGCACTGGGTTTATCTCGTTCATCTGTGTTGCCAGGGCCCATGCTGCCTGGCACATAATAGGTGTGCACATACACATTTGGTGAGGAAACATAGATAAAGCCCAATGCTGGAAGAAGATAGGTGTCAGTTCCTCGAGAGCCTTTTCTACCATCCCTGCCCTCAAATTACAGTGAACTACAGTGGGGGAGGGGTCCGCTGTGAACAGCTTCATCTCACACCGCATGGACTCAGGGAGATGAAGAATCAGCTTATTGTCAGTACAGTGTGACAGACACACTTGACCCACTTGGGGCCCTGTTAGAATGGGTGGCTCCTGCCACTCCATAGAATCCTTGTCTGCAGCAGCACAGGTCCGCAGATACTGGGCCATCTCCAGTTGCCTGAGGACAGGAAAATAAGTTTCAAGGTCAGATGTGCATCTTCTTCTGCCTCTGTTCTTCCAGGATGAGGGGTGTGGTGTCACCGTATGGGGTCCTTCAGTGGTGGAGCAGTTCCCATCACTGTACTGAAGACAGTGCTTTCACAGCTTGGAATTGTGGGTAGAGGGGGTAGAACGCAATCTCAAATCTCTGTAATAACAAAAATAAAGGTCAGTTCTTGCAGTCTGGAGAAACCCTCAGCGTGTAACAAGGGCCAAGGGAGGCACTCCAGTAGATGGTGAGAAATGGAATTGAAATAGTCGTTCAGGGTACTGAATGCTTCATCCCTCCATCATAGGAAACAACTGAGGTGTTTGTGTCGCCTGAGCATGAAACTATTTCTAAAACTAGGAATCATCAGAAGCCCCTGCCCCATTTTGCTTACAAAAGCTGGGTCTCTTCGGACCTCATCAACAATTCACTTGGAGGCAAATGTTCCCGTCCGTCTACACAGGTTTAGAGGTGAAGGAACTGAAACTTCTGGACCTCAGGGTAGAATATTCCTTAAGATTAATTAGAGGAACAGGAATCTTGAAGAATACATTAGGGTTTTTGTTCCTTGCTATAACATCTTACCAAACTGTACGGCCTAAAACAGCACCCACTAATTACCTCACAGTTGTGTGACTCAGATCCGGGCTCTGCTCAGAGGCTGCTAAGACAGTTCAGATGTCAGCTGGGCTAGGCTCTCAGCTGGAGGCCTCAGGGGAGAATCTACTCCCAGATTCGTTCACACTATTGGCAGAATTTGCCAGTCTTGACTGGAGGACTCAGATCTTTGGTTTTCTGATGCCCCCCATCCCCTCTCCCCCCAAGCATTCAACTCCCAGGACCAAGCAAAGGAAATGTTCTTCGTGCCCCATCATATTAGGCTAGGTCAACCTGAATCACGTGGAATAACTTCTCTGTTTCAAGTTTGGACGACTCTTAGCTTTAATTACATCTGCAAAGATCCCTTTGCCGTAATCAGAAGGCAATAGTAATCACCAAATTTCTGCCCACTGTAATAATCTCTTGGGAGGGAGCAACCTAAATCCCACTTTCACAGAGGGCACAGGACAGGAAAACTCAGAGGTGTGTGTTTGTAGAAACTAGAGGCTGACACAGTGTCGTCATGAAGCGCTGGAATCTCATCGTATACCCCGTAAGAGTGTGTAAGCCTGAACAAGGCACATCCAGCTAGCACTGAGGGCAGAACACCGTAGACTCTGCCCTAAGTTGGGGAAGAGAAAACAGACAGAAATGAATAAAATGCAACCGAGATAAGAATCCTCTGAAAGTCAGATTGTTAGAAACTTTAATGAAATTTGCAAAACTCAAGATATATATACAGTATTTTTCCTATCACTAAGGAGGCATTCATGACTGCTATAGTTTGGGTTCTTATAACGGTTTTAGGAAGTTTGCTATCATGCTCATTCTTTCCAGAGCAGGAAGCTGTAGCCCTTAGAGCAACTGAAAATACTAGGTTTGATTTGTCAAGTTTCTCTATGCCGGTTCTGCCACACGTATTGTCTCAGTTCATCATTGCAGCCATATGACAAGGATATCAGTACTCTCCCCGTGCTGAAATAAAGAAAATGAGACTATGGGATTAAATAACGCATCCCATGGGCTGGAGAGATGGCTCAGCCGTTAAAGGCTAGGCTCACAACCAAAAATAACGCACCCCAAATGACAGGCTCCTAAGTCACATGAATGAAATGAAGCCCACATCTATTATTTCATACTTATTTAGGCGTTCATTCGTTCATTCAGAGAGAATACCAGCTTTGGGGCTAAAGCAATTCAAGCCCCTTCCTTCACAGAGAGCGATGCGACACTTTTGATCAGTCACTGTGGTAACCAGGGGAGACGTAGTCACTCCTGCAAAGCAAAGCTGTTACCTACTGACAAGGCTGTAGGACACAGCCACAAAGATGGGAACCACCTGCTACACTGGAGACCTACATTCTGCGTGCTGCTAGATTTGCCCCAAAGTGTCAAAATATATCAAGGGCTTTCCTGCTGAGATCATGACTGCTTGAGATTTAGCTCTTCTCTCTGCCAGCAGACGTAGGCCCTCGCTGTCTTTTCTTCAAGAGTTATGGCTGCAGGATACCTTGGGCTGGCTGAAATGCAGTGTTCACACTATTTTCCCAGTTGGCTAATCTCCTGCAGAAAAATTATCATCTCATCCTACCCGCCTCTCTCTTTTCTCTCTCCTCCCTTTCTCTCTTCCTCTTTTCTTTCTCTCTCTTTCTTTCCTTCTTTGTTTCTTTGTTTCTTTCTTTTTTTGTGTTTGGCTGCTAGCCCTGGAAGATATGGAAATAACTTGTCAAGCTTGGAAAGGAGTCAGATTCATAGGGAGAAGGGCTATCCACCCCAAGGTAAGAGCTAATGCAAACTCCTAAGAAGAGGGGGCAAGGTGGGTGGATTCTTGCTTGGGATTCAGCTGGTTTTGGCTGAGTCTGGAATCAGAGATGGGTTGTCAAGCTGATATCAAAATCATGACCCAAGTCGGGGTACCTGTTAAGCTGGACTGAAATACTGCAGGTGGGACAGAGCATGTAATGGTAGCCAATCACGCTTGAGGTTTGCTTCTGCTCTACAAAATCTTTTAGCACTATTGAGAGCAAATGCTAGAGAATTAAAATGTAGATTAATTTATGAGTGTCGAATTCCCACCAGCATCTGGTGGATAGAGATTTCTCCATAATGAATACCATTTATCACTCACTTCCCTCTACCTGTGATTTTGCCTTGAGAATTCTGAGGCTCTAGCTGTCAAGCTCCTTTGGGCCCAAGAATTTATGGCCTCCGGCCTCTTCTTGCAGTACCCTATGTAGCCAGCAGAGGGTGCCAGGTTCTTCCTCCTCTTACAACCCTCTGTTCCAGGCTTCAGAATTACTTTGAAAAACTGGGAGACATACCCCGGAAGAAATGGAATTTCAAGGGCAAAGAATAATATTGGTGGGCATTGTGATCTTGACTGGTCTGTCAAAACACTTTTTTAATTTTTAGATTTATTTTATTTGTATGTGCATTTATGTATGTAAGAAGAGGACATCAGATCCCACAAAACTGGAGTTACAGATGGTTGTGAGTCACTGTGTGAGTCCTGGGAGCTGAACCCAATTCCTCTACAATATTAACAAGTACCTTCCCAATTTCAATATCTCAGCCTGTTGCTATCAGCCTTCGTCACCAGCAGGACCCACAGGAGCACCAGAAGCTAATAATTTGGGCACATACTTGGAAGCTCTCTCTGAGGGCTTTTCTTTGACTCTATTAGCTCTCAAGTGAGGCCTTGACCTGGTAGATCTCTGGTCTTTACTGACCAGCTTTGAGGCTCAGTTAGATACCAAGTGTGATTATCCAGCCAGAGGCAGCCTCTGGGTGTGTGGCTCTGCTCTCCTAGATCACAAGCTCAGGGACCTGAAAGGCCAATACGGCCCCTGATGCTTCCCCTGCCCAACATTAATGCCTACTCTGACTCCAGCTGGCTGCCTTCCCAGCCATTTCCCTCTTTGTTTAATTATGGCAAGAGAAGAGCCTCCTATGTGGGCAGGGATTGCGTAGGCAGGAGCTCAACACAGAAGCATATCCACACGTCACAGAAATGCAGAGAAAGCCTTGAAAGGTGTGGACTCAAAAGAAGGCAACCTCGTCAGACCCAGAGAGAAGGACTGACGAGATGGGGCAAGGAGGAAGCTGGAAAGTCCAGGGACTACAATGCCATTTATCTCCTGTGTAGGGAGAGAGAGAGAGAGAGAGAGAGAGAGAGAGAGAGAGAGAGAGAGAGAATATGAGAGAGAGTGTGTGTGTGTGAGAGAGAGAGAGAAAGAGAGAGAGAGAGAATGAGAGAGAGAGAGAGAGAGAGAGAGAGAGAGAGAGAGAGAGAGAGAGAGAGAGAGAGAGAGAGAGGATGCCGGGGATAGAACTTACTATGTGACCCTGACATGACACTACCGTGTGTGTGTGTGAGTGGTGGGTTTCCCAGTAAACAACTAGCACATTGTGGACCGTCAGCTGCTTAGCTGCTTAGAATAAACCCTGTCTTGCAACACAGGTTATCTGACCAGGCATTAGGTGCTACATTCTCCTCTCTTTGGCTGCTTTTCCTGAGCATTTACGGAAGCAGTAAGTATTCCCTCACCTACCTCACGTGTGGTACTGAGCACTGAAAGGAGATTGTACTTGGGTTACCGGCTCAGAGCATGCCTGGGTGACAGAACCTCCCAAAGGGAAACGTAAACCAAGAGTCAAGGTTGGTGGTCCAGAAGCCCCAAGGCACAAAGCTAAATTAAAGCCAAACACACCCTTGGCAGGTCAGGATGAGTCACAACAGCAGCTTCACAGCACAGAACCTGGCTCTACTCAGGACATCGTATGGTTTGACTTGCTTCTTGAGCACATAAGCTTCTGACTGATTCTGGGATGAGGATCCAAGTCTTTCTCCTATGAATGTTCGTACTGATTTTGCAGTTCTCTTCTTGTCCTCATTGAAACCTTCCCTGTTTCCTGGCTCTGTACAGTCTTCTCTTCAAACTCTGGAAGGTCCGTGGCCTGGATGAAACTTCCTCATTTGGAATTATGAATATGTATCCTCTTAATACACTGCATCCTGTTCTTCTCCCATACATGGGAACCCCCTCTTCTCCAAGTAGCAATTAGTTTACCTTCCTTTTTATAAGTCATTTTCATTGGCTGAGAACGTAGCTCAGTGGTAGTATTCATCCGTATGAGTAAGGCCCTAAGTTTAATCTTCAACACTGATGAATTAATTAACTAAACAGCTTTCATTAAATCCGCATATTCATGGTATTTCCTGGCCCTGAACTCCCATTACTCACCAGCAGTTAGATGCTGCAGAGGACATTAGCCTGGTCAAGAGATGAGGACCAACATGCCATGCATAAGAAATTATCATCAAAGAAAAGGAAGTGGGGAGATTGTGAGGGCCAGAGGTGGTAGATAAAGCAAAGGGAAACAGGCTCTTTAGACACAAGCAGAGCTGACGCACAGATGAGCTCACAGACGCTGTGAGAGTTTATGCAAGACCAATACAAGAAGTGGACACAAAGTCCCATCCCTAACCAAGAAGCTGCTTATAAGGATACCTGCTGGGAGAGAGAAAATCTACTCCTCCCACCCCCAGGGGAGTGGGTGTGTCAACCATACTGCAGAGCAGTCCCCGAGAGCAAGAGTAGTGAGTTGACAAAATGAACTCCATGGTTTTTTATGTGTTTTGTTTCTTGGTTTGGCTTTTTTTTCTTTTGTTTATTTTGATTTTTTTTTTTTAAGGAAGGATTAAGGACATGAAGTTGAGTGGGAAGTGGGGTGGTAGGTAGGTTCTGGGAGTAGTTGGGGAGGAAAAGGATATGATCAAAATATAAAAAGGAAAACAATTTAAACCTCTATTATAAAGACAAAAATAAACTGTCAGCAATTTGAGGTTCCTGAAGCCATTAAGAACCAAGGTCTGAGAATGACAATAAAGAAGAAAGAAAAACAATAAGTAATGAAAGAGGTGCAAAGGGCTGACGAGATGACTCAGTGAGTAAAGTCATTATCATGCAAGTGCTGGGGCCGCCTTGGGATCCTCAGAACTCATGCACACCTCAACAGAGCAGCCTATGTCTGTGATCGCAGCATGCCCACAGTGAGATTCAGTGCAAATGCAGAAGATTCCCAGAAACTTATGGACCAGCCAGCTCCACAGTGATGAGAAAAACCCTTTCTCAAAGGTAAGGACCAACATCCAAGGTTGTCCTCTGACCTCCACACCCAAGCCAAGGCACACCTGTGACAGAACCCACAGAAGTGCATATACATACATATACACCCAACTCTCTCTCTCTCTCTCTCTCTCTCTCTCTCTCTCTCTCTCTCTCTCTCTCTCTCTCTCACACACACACACACACACACACACACACACACACAGGAGGAGGGGGAGGGAAGGGGGGGTAAGGGCGATTTAAAAGATGTATGGAGAAAGGTCTGAGAAACTGTTAGAGAAGGAAGAACATTCCATAATAAAATACCACAGCCTGGGTAGCTTAAAGAACAGGAATAAATTCTCTTACAGTTCTTAAGCTACAAGTCTTAAGTCTGGGTGGCAGGAGACTCAGCTATTCGCGATGGTCATTTCTGGGTTTGCCTTCTCACAGTACCCCTATGTGGTCATTCCTGAGAGGGAGAGAAGAAAGGGAGATAGGTCAATATCTGAGCTGCTTCTGTTATGAAGACATCAGCTCTCCAGATCCGTTATGACCGTATCCAGTCTCCCTTGCTGCCTTGGAAGCTTCTCACCCTCTTGCAATGCACTCTCCATGGGTTGGAGCCTGCACTCACCAAAGCTGCTTCCTCACTCTCTACAGTCCTGCACCTGAACGCTCAGGATGCCATTGTGCTGTCCAATTTCCTTATCACTGAGGAGAGCCAAAGTCTCTGTAGGCTTTGTCACACCCCTCGTAGTCCCTGCTTGTGCCCAGCTTGGAGTTCACGGCCCATCACTGCACACTCGTCCCTGTGTTTTTCCATTCTTCCTACCTGGTGAATCCCCACCTCTGAAGAGCTGAACCATCAACATTGCCCCTAAGGTGCTGAAGAAAATGAAAGCTCTACTCTAGGGGGCCCACCCTACTGTCCCAACTTACTCCATCCCTCTCTGTGCTCCACTTCCTGCCCCCTATTACATTTAGGTAGTGTTGGCTTTGTGGCTTGTTTTATGGTGTGTGTGTGTGTGTGTGTGTGTGTGTGTGTGTGTGTGTGTGTGTGTTGTTTTTGGGGGTTTTTTTTTGTTTGTTTTGTTTTGTTATTGTTGTTGTTTTAACTATATTGGGTAGGGGAGATGGCTCAGTGGGGAAAGTGCCTACTGGGTAGGCATGGGGACCTGAGTCCAAATCCTAAAAACCCACACAAAGCTGAATCCAGCAGCACATATCAACCCCAGTGTTTCTACTCCAGATGGGAGGTAGAGACAGGGAGAATCCTCAGAAACATGGGAGAGGGCTAGCCTGGTATACACACTGGAGAACAAGAAAAAGATATTGTCTCCAACAGGTGGAAAACAAGAGCAAACACTTAGAATTGTCTTCTGAGCTCCACACAGGAGCTGTGTCATGTATGTACACACACACACACACACACACACACACACACTCACTCACTCACTCACTCACTCACTCACCAACAGCATGTAGCTCCTAAGCACACCAAACCCACAAATCCACTGTGTTAGTTAAGATTCCCATTGCGTTGCTATGGCAATAGTGAAAGAAATGAGAGAGAGAAGAGTGTAGAGAGCTTTTTATGCAGAATAACCAGAACAGTAAAAATCATTTCAGAGTAAAGACCATCCAGGCCTTTGCTCTGTCACCTTGACACCTCTCCCACATTGCCTCCAGACATCACCAAAGGTGGCTTGCCCTCAAAACTACAGTCAGCCTCCAAAGGACAGGAGCCTGCTTCTTCTCTCCTTCAACACCCACATCTAGAAGCTGTGCTTTGTCTCTTCCCGGCATAGCCACTATCCTAGCCATAAGACCTCACTTCACCTCAGGAAAAACAAGGCAACAAATAAATAAACCAAAGAAAATATAGTTGTTAGCTGTATTTTGATTCCCTTTTACACTTGACATTGAGATTAAGTCTCTACTTCTATTTAAAAAAAGAAAGAAAAAAAAAGGCTAGGTCCCTCCTCTTCTCTAGAGCCTGTTTCCTTGTCTTCCCAGAAATCTAGCATCATAAACTAACCTCCATCCTTCCAGCTACATTGGAAGTCTCTCTATTGTAAGGATTCCATCTTTAAAGAAAGTTCGAACGTTGAGATTCAAACTAAAATCTTTCTTCCCACATTCTTTTGTAGTTCTGCCCTTCCTGTAATGACCATGTTTCTAAAGCACCTTCCCAAAATCGCTCACCCTACGTCCTCCAGGCACTGACCAAAATGGCTCTTTCCGAGGTTATCAAGGGTCTCCAGGTCACTAACTTCTGAACAATTTCTCAGTCACTCAGTTTCTTACCCAGGAACAGTGTTTGAAAGGTTCAGGATTCTCCTGTGATGGAGGTGTGGAAGGAATGGTAGAGAGATTATCTTATGCTTGTATGGATGTCACACCTGCCGATAATAAAACTGATGGCCTTTGACTTAGACAGGAAATAGGAGGTGGAACATCTGCTGGGAATTCTGGGAGATCCAGGCACAGGAGATTCCCTGGAGGACGATGTGACAGGATGGACACAGGGTACCTGAGCACACGTCACCAGCCACATAGCAGACTGTAGGCTAGAACAAATGGGTTACTTTAAGTTATTATCTAGTCAGAAGAGTGTACCTATAAGGCCAAAGGTATTTATTTATAAATATATTTCTGAGAGCATGGAGCTGGAAGGAAGAACCAGACCTAACTTCTACAAAGAACAACTGTTATTTGCTGCTGGTAGGGATATAAGCTGGTACAGCTGATATGGAAACCTGTATGGAAACTTATCAATTTAAGAATTACTGGGGCTGGGGAGATGACTCCCCAGTTAAAGCCATTGTTTATGAAGCAAGGGGACCAAAGTTCAGATTCCAATATCACTGGTTCTGTACCATCCTAATGCTGCATGCAACCCTTTAACACAGTTCCTCATGTTGTGATGGATGACCCCAATCATAAATTATTTTCACTGCTACTGTAAAACTGTAATTGTGCTACTGTTATGAGTCATAATATAAGTATCTGTGTCTTATGATGGTCTTAGGTGACTCCTGTGAAAGGGTCCTTCGATGCCCAAAGGGGTCATGACCCAAACATTGGGAACCACTGTCCTAGAGCTACATGAATACTGGGTGAGTACAGCCACGCACTGAAATTCCAGACTATGAAGGCACAGACAAGGGAGTTGCACAGAACTATCTGGCTAGTGAAACTAGACATATATTGTGAGTTCTGAGTTTGATTGATAGACCCTGCCCAAAAGAACAAGGTTGTAGAGTAACCAAAGAGGATTTTCAACATCAACTTTGGGCATACACATGCGCGCACGCACGCGCGCACACACACACACACACACACATACACACGTTCATGCTTGAACACATATACCCACACAAGTAAGTCTGATGATCTGGCACTCTCTCCCTAGAACCCACATAAAGGTGGAAAGAAGAGAACCCAATCTACAAAATTGTACCACAAGCAGACACACACCCTTGATGTGCACATATCATACACACATGTGCACACATAATAATAATGATAAATAAAATACAGTTTAAAAAAAGAAAAATAGATCTGTCACACAATGCACCTATATGACTCCAGGGCATGTACCCAAGGACTCCATGTCCTACTCAAGAGGTTACTGCACATTCATGTTCACTGCTGCATTAGTCATGATTGCAAGAAAATGCATCCTTCCTACATGTCCATCAACAGACAATGGACGATTAAACTGTAGTGTCCCTACACAATGCTAGAATGCTGAAATGCTAGAGGTAAATACAGACGAAAGTGAGTGATGTTGGAAAATACTGAATTAAGCCAGATAACTCAGAAAGAGGGAAAAATAGAATATTGTCTCATATGCAGCTCCTAGCATATAATGGTTATACATGTGCATCTGAGTAGATATGTGTGCACAGGAGACCATGGGAAGAGAAGAGGAGCTGAGGAAGGCAGGCAATAGGACATTGTGTCATGAAAGGAGGCTACAAAGGGTTGGAAGGGTTGGGAAGGGTCAGGGGATATAGGAGAAGCAGATGGTAGGAGAATTAAAACATACTTTTTAAATGCCCAAATCAAACCTGATATATGTATGGTCATTGAAAATTCCTAAAGCAAAATAATAATAAATTTACAAATAATATCGGGCCTAATTTTATAGCTTTCTGTGAGAGAGGAAAAGAATTCATCAAAAGTACCATGCCTGGAACAGTTTCTGTTAGCAGTTTTTATTCAGTAGTTAATTTTGAAAAATTTCAGGGACTTTTCTCTCATCCCCTCTGTTATCTGCAAACACCCCAAGTTCTGCTTTCCTGCTTCCTGGACAGCTTTTGCATCCATCTTCTACATTCTTTCTATGACTTCAAGCCACTAGCACATCCCATCTGAACTGGTCTCACCTCCTGAATTGGTTTTGTTTTGTTTTGTTTTTCTGATCTGACATATTTTATTATCCCCAGACAGCATTTTTTGCACATTTTTTGGATTTTTTTATGTACATTTCAAATGTTATCCCCCTTCCCGGGTTCCAGTCCATAAACTCCCATCCCATTCCCTCTCCCCTTTCTTCCATGAGGGTGCTCCCCCCTAACCACTCACCCCTTCCAGCCTCCCTGCCCTGAAATTCCCTTACACTGGGGGGTCCAGCTGTGGTAGGACCAAGGGCTTCTCCTCCCATTGGTGCCCAAGAAGGCCACCCTCTGCTACATATGCAACTGGAGCCATGGGTCTGTCCATGTGTACTCTTTAGATGGTGGTTTAGTCCCTGGGAGCTCTGGTTGGTTGGTATTGTTGTTCTTATGGGGTTGCAAGCCCCTTCAGCTCCTTCAATCCTTTCTCTAACTCCTCCAATGGGGACCCCGTTCTCAGGTCAATGGTTTGCTGCTAGCATTCGCCTCTGTATTTGTCATGCTCTGGCAGAGCCTCTCAGGAGACAGCTATATCAGGCTCCTGTCAGCATGCACTTCTTGGCATCAACAATGTTGTCTGTGTTTGATGACTGTGTATATGGAATTGTTTTGACATGAGTCATTCCTACAGTCTTTACGGTGCCCCATGTCTTCCTGGTGTGGCTTACAAGAGTCTCCGCCCACTTAACTAAAAGGTGTGTTGCTTTTCTATAGCAGCTGCAACAGATCACAATGATTGCTTTAGATTAAAGCCATTCACTTATTGCTCAGAGCCCTTGGCCAGAAGTCTGCCCAATGTGGCGTCACAAGCTGTCATTTACACCAACTTCTCTTCCAGAGATTCAGAAAAGACTAAAAGTCCCTGTATTTTGCTGGCTGTGGTAGGGTAACTTGCTCTCAGAAATCACTTTCAGGTCCTTGCTCTGTGCCCTCCTTGTTCTCTAGCTTGCATCAGCTGTTGTCACTTCCTCACAGGGTCCCCTGTCTTCATGCCACCAATGGTACATTGAGGGGTTGGAGAAGTGGCTCAGCAGTTTCAGATTGCTTATTACTCTTCTAGAGAACCGAAGTTCAGTTCGCATCAGCTACACTCACAACGGCCCATAGCTCCAGCTCAGGGATCTGACACTTTCTTCTGTCCTCCCAGACATCCACACGCATGTGGCATACACACACACACACACACACACACACACACACACACACACACACACATGCACGTGATATACATAAGTAGAATTTTAAAAATCAGCCTTAAAAACCCTAGTGTACTGAGTTGGGCATGGAGGATGTCTAGTTCGGTTTCTATAGTTGTGGTAAAACACCACTGCCAAAAGCGACCTGGGGAGGAAAGGCTCTATGACTTCCATATCATAGTCCATCATCAAAGGAAGTCAAGATAGGAGCTCAAAGTAGGAACTTAGAGGCAGAACTGAAGCAGAGGTTATGGAAGAATGCTACTTAGTGCTCCCCATGGTTTGTTTAACCTGCTTCCTTATGCATCCCAGATCATTTTCCCAGGCTAGGCCTTCCCATATTGATCAAGCAAGAAAATATCTGACTTGCCAAGAGACGATCTGATGGGGGCATTTTCTGCTTGGGCTCTTTCTTCCAAGATACATGCTGTTGTAAAGTTGACAAAACAAAAACAAAATAAAACAAAGCAACAACAGATAGGACAGTTGTACAGACCTCTAATTCTAGCATCCAGAAAGTGAAAGCAGAAAGATCAGGAGTTCAAGGTCATTCTCAGCTACATACCAGGCCACCAGAGCTACAAGACCCTACTTCTGCACACACACCCTTCTTCAGTTATCTGATTCCCACTGCTGTCTGTCCAGTCAGGGAAAACTCGTGGCTGTTAAAGGATCTACATAATTTGACTAGGACTATCAGAATAATTTCTGTATTTTTGAGAGCAACTGATTAGTAACATTAATTCCTCTTGCAATACCTCTGTTTCCACATAGCGTAGTCATGTAGCTGATTCTTCACTGGACTCAGCTACCCTCGAGAAATGATTGTACAAGGATAGCCATGATTAGACATCACCCTCCGAGACAGTCAGGAAAGGAAAACATCTCTGCAGAATGCTACTCTACATGAGATTAAGTAGATGGGCATTGAAGGAAAAGAGAACCTTCCAGAAAGCATATGAAAAATCCACATGACTGGAAAATGCATAACAAAAAGGGGGTACTTAAAGAAAACCAACGTGTGTACAACAGGAGGAACAAAAATTACAGAGCTATCTAAAGAGGTTAGCAGAAGCCAGGCTATAACGACTTCATAGATGCAACTGAAGACTCCCTCTCTCCTAAAAGTAAAGGTTGGTGGGTTGGCATAATTCAAATGGTATCTGAACACCAAACTCTACCATACCATAGAGGATTGGATGTAACAAGCAAAGTGTGTTAGCCGTCCTAGGAGCCTGGGATCAGATCACAAGAGACTGTTGAATGTCACTGATCGGGGCTTTGTGATCGATTGACTGTGGGAGTGATATGGCTATATTCCCCAGGAAGCAGACCCTAAAACAGAAACTGCTGTGAAGGGTGTTTACTAAGGAGTACTCTGAAGAAGGGAGTGTGTGTTAAAGTAGGGACTCGTAGCCCTGGTTGGCCTGGAACTCTTTATGCAGCTGAGAATGACCTTGAACTCCTGATCTTCTGCAAGAGCCAATGAAAATACAACTGGGCAAAGTGAGAGGCTGATACAGACCCAACAGAGTCCTCAGCCAACCTCAAAGGAGGAGCTAGAGTGTTATGAACAGACTGTCCTTCAAGGGAATGAGGATTCTGGGGCTGATTCCTCTGTGCTGATCAGTCATTGTATGCATAATACCCTGGGAAGAGTCCATGATTTTGAAGGAGTTGTTACTCTGCTCTAACAATTTCTGAAGGGAACTGAGACTTGAGAGCTGTCTGCTAGGCAATGAATCCTTTATTTTTAAGGAGTCTGGGCTTTGTGTCACAGCATCCATTACAGTGGTGGAGAAGCATAGAAGAGTTAGGATAATTCTTAGATTTCCTTTTTCTTTTTACTTTATGTGTTTATGTGTTATAAGTGTTTTGTCCACACATATGCATGTGTGGACATGAGTGCCTGGTACCCACAGAGGCCAGAAGAGAAGTGGATCTATTAAAACTGGGGTTGAAAATCACCTTGTCAATGCTAGGGAACCACATCCAGATTCTTTGCAAAAGAATCAAGTGCTCTTAATAGCTGAGGCATCGATACAGTCCTAATTCCGAATTTTTCAATGTGTACATCATAACAATTGTATGTAGGACCGAGTATTGCAAACTCTGGCTTATTTGGTAAAGTCCCCACTTAGTGGGAGCTCTTCAGGGACAGACTGGTTGCATGGGAAGATGGCACACAGTCCCATAATTAACTCCTGGATACACAGTTTGCTGGATATGTACATGCAAGCTACATCCATCTCCCTTCTCTCTTCCCCTACATTTCCTTTGTCCCCTTGTTTCTCAATGCTACCATCATCCAATGTGGGAAAAGCTCATCGGATTATCAGAGATACCACCTGTGCTGGAGGTGAGCAAACAGCACATCGGGTTCCTCTGATCCTGGGCTCTCAGAAGAGCAGGGGTAACAGTGGAGGGAGGGCATGATGACATTACAGGCTTAACCCCTCCTTCAGCACTTCAGCCCTTATGAACTCTGCTGAGTGATCAGGTCCTTTCCAAAACAGTCAGGATACTGATTTTGAATTCCCCATATATCCAGACTTCCCCACCCCCAACCCCAACTCTAATTCTCTCTTCCTCGTATCCCTCTTCACCCAACCTCTGACAGCCACTTTGGGATCTCAAAAGATATTTCACATTGCACCAGAATTTCTTTGGAATGGAGGAGACTGGTAGACACAAGGCTGAAAAGTAAAGGAGGCCAGTCCTGCCTAAGGAAGCAGAGTCCACTTGAGCCTTCTTGCACACCAGAGGCGCCTTCGACTTTGTTCCCTGATCTCTCCTGCCACAACCCAGTGACCCAGTCCTCCCTTGGCCCCCTCTCATGGGAACCCAACACCCTACCCCGGTGCTGCACCTATGCTGACAGCAAATGGAGCATCGTCGTTTTAGGTGTGGGTGGACGCTGCCTAAAGACGAGGGACGCTGCCTGCTCCCTGTCTTTCACCCTGGTCAGGGCGAGAACTAGAACCCATACCAGAACCCGTACCACACCTCAACTCAGTTCATTTAGAGCAGGTCTCACTTCAATTCCCGGTCGCCCTAGTTCACTCCAACCCTTTTCCTTGTCTTCTTTGCGACCCTCCAGGACCCTCTTAGAGTCTTTGAAGAAGAAGCCTAGGTTTGGGGTTTCAGATAGGAGGTGGGATATGCCAAGGCAGAAGCTAATCCTCACCAAAGAGCTAAGGTAGCTGACACTGTGGCGATCACTGCGGCCACTGCGGCAGAACTCGGTAACTGCGGCTCCAAACGTACTAAGAAGGCACCTGCTCTGTAGCAGGGGAGCCTGGTACGCACACCGGATCACCACCGCCATCACCACGTCATCTAAACCACCAAAGAAAGATGCTGGACTCCACAGCAGCTACTCACTCTCCCCTCACCCCATCCCTCCGGCAGGCGCACGTGTAAACACACACACACACACACACACACACACACACACACACACACACACACACACACACACACTTCCAGAACTAGGGGCATTGATTGGTATAAGAGGTGGGCAGAAAAGGCATCTTTAAGAGAAGAAGGGAGAACCTAGCGCGGGGGCGAGCCTGGAGAGCAGTCACTCAGGAGCGCGCGCAGAACTCTGGAGCCGAGGAGGCGCGCCAAGAGTCACCTGGTGGGACAAAAGCCGCCTAGAGCCTGGAACCGGCTGAGGTTAAGGGGAGGCTGGTGGGGGAGTGGAGGAGTAGGGGCCAGGGCAGGGGGCGGAAACTAGGAGGGGCGGGCGATGTGGTGGGCGGGAGCCTGAGCCACCAGCGGCGCGGGAGCAGGTGGAACCCGTGCTAGAGCTCGCTTAGCAGAGCTAAGTGGGACTTCACTGGAGCCATGGAGCTGCTCAAGCTGAACCGCAGCCTGCAGGGACCAGGACCCGGGTCGGGGTCTTCTTTGTGCCGCCTGGGTGTCTCCCTTCTCAACAGCAGTAGTGCCGGGAACCTCAGCTGTGAACCCCCTCGTATCCGCGGAACCGGGACCAGAGGTGGGTGCCTCCCTAAGCCCTTCTCACTGAACCCCACAGCATTATTCAAGAACCCTTCTGACCTCTATTCTGTCAGCTGCCCATAGTTTTCCTTTGTAGGACTTCCGCGACTCACACAGAGCCCCCCCGCCCCCTTTCACACACTGCGCTCCCAAGCTCTCATAACTCCAACACCTTCCCATCATGGTTCAAAACCCCCGACTTCATACTTGCCCTGCCATAGCTACTCAGATCATCCCCGAGCTCAGCATCA
Organism: Rattus rattus; assembly: GCF_011064425.1. Lineage (NCBI taxonomy): Eukaryota > Metazoa > Chordata > Mammalia > Rodentia > Muridae > Rattus > Rattus rattus. The sequence goes on from NC_046155.1 coordinate 104,259,703, forward strand.
CACAGCCGGGAAGCAAGGACCTCTTCTTGTCAGCAGGTCTAGCTTTCTTTTCCTTTAACATCCAGTTCACAGAGCCAGTACCAAGGAGAGAGAGAGACAGGAACCACGGAAAGAAGGGCAAAGGAGGGCTGGGCCAGTGAGGGCATAAGCTCTCTGGAGCTCTCATAAGCTCCTGAATGGGAGATAAGAGTTGTAATAGTCTCCCACCCCACCCCAACCTTTCCCAAGAAAAGAGGGCTAAATTCAGATCTGAATTTAACCAGCACAAGGGGATGCTACCTTTCTTGTTCCATTTGTCCCCAAACTCCTCTGTTCCCAGGGTCAAGTCCTCCACCCATCTGCATGTCTTCTCTGTCACTCTGAAGGTCTCTGAGTCCCTTCCACAGCGCCCCAAGTATCCCTTTTCTCACTTGCCTAGAGCCAACTTCCCCTGGCAACAGTCACCCCATTCCTTTGTGTCACCTTCCCTTCCTACTGCTTTCCCTCATCCCGGCTGCAAATGACTCATTCCTCCCATCAGTAGCATCTTCATTGCTTCAATGAACATCTTAAAATGCGTGTTCCCCTTCCATCCCCATATCTGTTTGCAATGTTTAATGAACATTTACTAGGCTTAGTGCTGGGAACACTGAACGAACTAGACACAGTCTGCAGTCTCAGCAGTCTGCAGCCAAGTACACAGGGACAGAGAAAATCACTGCCTAGAAATCCCACAGAGGGTCTGATTGGAATATGGACACACAAAGGAATTGGGGGGTCTAGTAACTTCACTGAGGGTGGAACCTGGGAGCTCGGGTTCAGTAAATGGAAAAGGAAGGAGTTGGATTCTATGTTCAAGAAGTAAACATTGAAATAAATTATACCCTACGTATTTACTCAGCCCATGAAACAATTCATGCTTTCTCAGTTTGGCTTTTACCCACTGTCACTTACTCTTTCACTCAGGAAAGATTTATTGGACCAGAAACTGCTAGGCAACAAGGATACGCATTTAACAAAACTGACGAAAACCCTACTTCATGGAGCTCTGAGTTTATAGGGGAAACAGACAGTAAGCCAGGAATGGCAGCACAAAGAGAAGAAGCATTGTGGATATATAAGAGGGACATCTCCAGCCTGCTCTGCCCTTGGGGATTAAGACGGGTTTCCTGGGGTACGGATGTGATCAAGTAGGGAAATATGACAGAGAACCAAGTGACAGAACAGAAGAGGCATAAAGTGTCTTAGAGAAAGATATCCTGTCTCAAAAGCTCAAAGTTCAAGGCTATAGCATGTCTGTTCGGTATAACACAGTTTTTGTATGGCTGGAACGTGTACCCTTGAAGGTTCCTAATAACAGTGTAAACCAACCTAGGGTGTGCTTGGGGAGCTTTATAGCTCTTGCTATAATGTGTAGATTTCCTCCTGAGGCATTGGGATCCACTAAATAGTGCTGCCAGGATTGATTGCATGGTGTTGAGATTGAGATGGAATGCAGAAAGATACTTTAGAAAGCTATTGCATTACACAAATCTGGCTGGAAGATGATGCTAGCACAAACGGAGGGGCTGGCAGTGAGGATGCAAAGAAGTAGACGGACCCGAGAGCCACTTCTGGAAACGGAGTCAACAGAACCTGAACATTGATTAGAAGTAGAGAGGGTGGATGAAGTCAAGGGATGAGATCCAGTTTCTGGTTTAGGCAACTGAAAGGATGTGGATGGCATATCATAGAGAGACAACCAAGGAGAGGGGCTAGATGTGCATTTCATATTACAGCACCTGCTTGCAACGGCAAGGCCCTACCTTCAGCTCCTAATAACGAAGGAGCAGAAGCAGTTTTGAAAGAGGGGATTATTATAAACTCAATTTGGAACCCATAGAGTTCAAAAATTGATGGTTACTCACCAACGCTGTTGAATCCTGAGATCTGGAACTTACCTTGGAGATCTGAGCTGGAAACATAGACTTGACAAGTCTTCACCTGTGGGGGGAGAACCGGAAACCATAGGAATTGGCAAAATACTTTTAAAAAATACTGTATAAAATGAGAGCAGGGAAGCTGAGCCAGGACCCTACAGAAGGCCGGCATTTAAAAGCAAGGCAGAGGAAGGAAGGTCCAGGAGGAGATGTAAGTGAAACAGAAACAGTAGCCGTGTCTTTGCAGAAAGCGAGAGAAGAGTCTTAGCTGAGGTCAGGTAAGGGATACTAATTATTGCTATGATGAATCAGAGATGAACAAAATATCCACACCGGGGTTGTTCATACACAATAACTACAGAGAGGGTGATGTGATACCAAGACCTGACTCAGAAGGAGGAGGACTGGGCCATGGAGAAGGGGTTGCAAGAAGTGAACAAGACTAGTTAACAAAATGTCCAAGAAGTGGGGGCATCAGGGAGAAAGAAAAATAGGTCAGTGGTAGAAAATGTATGGGTTTGAGGAAAGGTTGGAATGTAGCAGAGCATTTCTTTTTCTTTCTTTTCTTTTTTTTTCTTTTTTTTTAAAAACAGGATCTCAAAGTGATGGGTTCAAAAAAAAATTTTTTTTTGTATTAGCTCCTAGAGTAGCAAGGACTAGAGATGCTACACCGTGGGTGTTTGCAAGTAGAGAAGGATCGAGAGAGATGTTAATGGTTCTGATGCAAAGCAGGGCAGCCAGTAGAGCAAGGGACCTTGAAGAAGCAAGATGTACAGTGATTCAGAGCCCAGTGCAAGGGCCGGCTTCATCTGTCTGGATGCTGTTGCATGCAGACATCAGGTGGTTGCCTGGGTGCTCTCACATCATGTGCAAAGACTGTTGGCCAGTCTCACTGGAATAGGACCCCCAGAGATGCATATGTCACCTGGGCTCACTGCAAGAAAAGAGAGAAATTTGTATGCTGCACACTTTATTCTTAGATGAACCTGTGACTTTACCATCAGCTCAGATGCTGTCCACAGTAAAATAGCCAACACCAACACTCACATTAGTATTGTCCACAGTCATTGAGAAGTTATTTGTCTGTCATGTGCTACCACTGTTTTATTAGTACCCACAAAATATCACATCTTTCCCATGACTGCTTAAGCAAACCTTCTCCAGATACTACTCAGAAAATCATGGAGTATTGTTCTTAAGCACTCAGATGTTTTCAGCAAAGACTGTATGTTCACTCGGGTTCTCGGCTATTTCACACAATCAAGATGAAAATCTTAACTGTGTTAACACATCTGACATTTATGCTCACTTGAATAATACCCACACATCTTGGTATCACTACCACATCCTCTGTCAGAATGACTGTGATTATTGTCCCGTTCACATACAGAGCTCTGCATGTAACCCATGGTTCCTGAAGATATCACCCACAGAGATGTTATTTAGCCTTAGCCATTGTCCTTGCTTATTCCAATGTCACCACAGTTACTCAGGTGTTCTTTAAACTTAAACATGACCTAAATTCACCTGATGTTACCTTCAGACATGTAGACGATACCTGTCTCCAATCATCACAGAGAAATAGGGTTACCTTTACCCGCCTCTATAATATCCTCCAACAGTAAAGCATCACTCTGTTCTGCTGTCACCCACTCACCCATGCATATGACCTCTGCATCCTTGCTCAGCGCCACTGACACTTGGATGTCGTCCACACACCCAGCTATTGTCCTCAGTTGAACACTATCCACGTTCACCACAGAGGAATGGACACGAGTACTATGCTGACATCACTGTTCGGGAGTGACCAGAACCAGCACAGCATGTGAAGGCATTGGGTGCTTCAGCTTCTGTGAAGCCTTTCTTAGAGAAGCCTGTTTGTGTTTGTTTTGTTTTCTAGATAGGTTATTGTGTACCCTAGCCTGGTCCCCAACATCTGATCCTTCTGCTTCCAATCCCTGGGATTGCAAACATGCTCCGACACACATGGTTTAGAGGGTACTGGGCTTCAAACCCCTGGCTTTGGGCACGCTAGGTAAGCTCTCTACCAACTGAGCCACAACCTCAGCTCAAGTTTCAGAGGCTGTCTTGATTCTTGTACTCATGCTTCTCTGCCATCATCTGGATGATCACACGTACATGCACACACACACACACACACACACACACACACACACATTCACACATTCACACACTCACACACACTCACATGCTCACACTAGCCCACAATCTTACACGCTCTCCCACAGTGCTCACATGCACCCTCAGGTACACACACACAGTCTATACACTCATACACACTTGCTATACAGTTGCTTGTCACACTTACTGTGACTTTGTCCTCTTGTTTTCAGAAAACTCCAGGTACATTAAGAACTTCCTAAGAGGGGAAGTGTAGCTTCATCTTTTGGAGCCACCATGGACAAAACTGAAAGGCACACACATGGGGTGTATCTGTTGGACGAATGAGAGAGACGCAGGTTTTTAAGTGCTTGTATAGTTCGCAGTGCTACACCAGGCTGCAGTGTGGTGACTACACTAAGAATTAGTTGAAGAGAGATCCAGAGGATGACAGAAAGATGGCAGAACTGAGGAAGTTAAGGTGAAAACAGAAGAAAGTAGACTTGGAAAATAGAGTTCAAAAAAGGCCACCTGCTCTTTTTTTCTTAGGTTCGAGGGCCTCTCTAACAAAGATCTCCCTTCCAGTGTTTCTTTGTTATCCCTGCCTGCGTGCACGCGCGCGCGCACGCACACACACACTCACACACACACACACACCTCACACACCTCAAATTTCTCACACATAAGCCTTTCATAATCTGTCCCTGTGAAAAGAACATAGCCTGAATCAGGTGTGGTGGCACACACCTTTGATCTCAGCACTCGGGAGGTAGAGGCAGTAGGACCTCGGTGTGTTCAAGGCCACCCTAGTCTACACGGGAAGCTCCTGGACAACTAGGACTAGATAAAGAAACCCTGTCAAGAAGAGGAGGAGGAGGAGGAGGAGGAGGAGGAGGAGGAGGAGGAGGAGGAGGAGGAGGAGGAGAGCTTGAAAATGGACACACAACAGCAACAACATCAGCCTGTCATATGCTATGGTCCGTCAAAACCCTTTAATGTGTGTATCCCAAGATTCACAGTCAGAAGAGAAGCCCAGTAAAGTGAGGTGCCATGATGAAATATAAAGGCGGGGACAAAGAGGCATTTAGACTGAGATTTGGTTGGGAGAAGAAAGAAATAGTATGATGAATGGCCGGGCCGTACAGTAGCTGTCAGCAGCAAAGCATTTTGGGTATTCAAAGATTTAAGCAAGTAATGCTACTGCTAAGTCGTATTTGAGGATTTTTTTTTTTTAAAGATTTATTGTAGTGGTGGTGGCAGAGGTGGCAGAATCAGTGATGGCAGAGGTGGTGGCGGCGGTGGTGGTGGTGGTAGTGGTGTGTGTGTGTGTGTGTGTGTGTGTGTGTGTGTGCACATGCATGTGCACAATTGTGTGTGCAGCATTGGGAGTCACAATAGGGTTTCTAGGATCAGGAATTACTGGTGCTCGTGAGCCAACCAACATACAAGTGCTCCTTATATCTTTGAGCCTGCTCTCCAGCCCCATGTTAAGGGAGCTTTATTTGAATCCTACAACAACTTCTAAAGAAGCTGGTTATCATTAATTAATTAACAGTAATACCGTTTGGAAACTAAGCCAAGAGAAGAGAGCTAGCTAGCAGTTAAAGATGAGGCTGTGCCTCTGGATACTTACTACCCCACAGTGTAGGCGGCTCTCCCCTCTTTTTTCTCTTCAAGCTCCAGTCTCCCTGGCACTGAGGCCACAGATACGGATGACTCAGTCTACTTCGGTTCAATCCAATTTTGTTCGGGTTCGCACGCTTATGATACAGGTCCAAAGATGAGTCTGTCTCCCAATAGGCAGTGACACAAATGAATGGGTCACCTTCCCAGCCCTTCTGACTCACCCAGCAACACCAGTCCCTCCTGGGGCTCCCTTAGCTTCTTGTACATCTCTGAACCTCACTTCTTATCACACTGTGTGGCAATTATCTGTTAAAAGTATCTCAGATTTCCTCTGTACTGTAAGCTTTCAGATGGCAAGGAATTTGTCATAGTCACCTCTTTGTCCCCACTGCCTGACAGAAAGGAGTCCTCTGCAAATGTTTACTGAGTGAGAATGAATAGTTGGAGAATAGTAAAGCACAACTCAGAAAGGAACGAGAGGTTCTAATAAGTGTGTGGGGAATATGGAATATGCATGGGTCAAAGGAGTGGGAGTTAGTTCCAAATGAGGTGTCCAGAATAGCATTTCCAAAGCAGTGGCAATCAGTCTGATGGAGGGTGAGGGATTTATAGACATTTATCAAATTTAGGAAATAAGTTTGTGATGGGGGTGGAAGCAGGGGCTTTATGAACGAGTATTCATCCCGGGGCTGAGAAACCAGCTTAAGAAGGGAGTCACAAGTGCTCATGGTGCATTGAAGAAACTGAGTCATCAAGTGGGTTGAGTGGGCGTGGCACAGAGAGACGGTGACAGTCCTAAGGAGGGGTTGTAGATAGTACAGAGTGGTGGGTAGCTTTTCTCTCTTGTTTAGTTGTGGGGAGACTGTTTTGTTTTTGTTTTTAGAGAGCACAAATTTGATTCAACACAGTCCTAAAGGGAATGAGTGGTCAAGGGTACATGGAGGTCCAATGGAATGGTCAGGGAAGGAACATTTCAATCCCAGTAGCTACAGATTAGTCATCTCAAGAAGTATCCAATCAGTGATTCCCTGAGAGGTGGGCTTTTCTACGGGAGAGTAGGGTTGAGCCAATTCAGCTAAGCCTCAGCATTTATGATAGTATAGCATTTACTATCATCGTTTTACTGCACAGCCCCAGGAGGTTAGCAAGCACTCACAAGCGGTCAGGATCTAGCTGGATACTACAGTTTCGGGGGTGAAGCAGAATTGGGATCTGAAGGGATGGGGCTCAGATCCTCCTACAGCCACCTCTCTTTTCTACCCAGAATTGGAGATGGCGATTAGAATCACCCTTTATGCAGTGATCTTTCTGATGAGTGTTGGCGGAAACGTGCTCATCATCGTGGTCCTGGGACTGAGCCGACGCCTAAGAACGGTCACCAACGCCTTCCTGCTCTCCCTGGCAGTCAGCGACCTCCTGCTGGCTGTGGCTTGCATGCCCTTCACACTCCTGCCCAACCTCATGGGCACATTCATCTTCGGCACAGTCATCTGCAAGGCCATTTCCTACCTCATGGGTAGGTGAGACAAACACTATCTCCCCACTTTACCCTCTCCCTCCTTAAAGCCCTTGACAAATACAAGGATTTTTCCTGAGAGGAGTGGAGGAAATCATCCTGGTGAGCATGCAGAGGGCGTGTTTCCAAGATGACGACCCTTTCCTTTACCCTTGTTTAGGGGTATCAGTGAGTGTATCCACTCTAAATCTCGTGGCCATAGCCCTGGAGCGATACAGCGCCATCTGCCGACCACTGCAAGCACGAGTGTGGCAGACACGCTCCCACGCAGCTCGGGTGATCTTAGCCACGTGGCTGCTGTCTGGACTGCTTATGGTACCCTACCCTGTGTACACCATGGTACAGCCGGTGGGACCTCGGGTGCTGCAGTGCATGCATCGCTGGCCCAGTGCACGTGTCCAACAAACCTGGTGAGGAAGTCCCATTTCCATCAGATGGCTACACTCCCTCCCTAAATCAGTCCTCCATTTCCTGGAATTTTCTCACCAAACCTCATTCTGCACCCCCCAAATTCCAATTTAGGGCCCTTCGTTGGTCTCTTGTCCTTCCCAGTGGCATCCCAAATCCTACCCCCTGCCTCAGCCACCTAGTCTGCAGCCTAGAAACTCGAGTTTTTGCCTCTTCATCCACCTGTGTCTGGCCACAGGGAAACAATGATTGGTCTGTGTTGTGTTCCCAGGTCCGTGCTTCTGCTACTGCTTTTGTTCTTCATCCCGGGTGTGGTTATCGCGGTGGCCTATGGACTCATCTCCCGCGAACTCTACCTAGGACTCCACTTTGATGGTGAAAATGACAGCGAGACCCAAAGCCGGGCCCGAAACCAAGGGGGCCTGCCGGGTGGGGCAGCACCAGGTGGGTGAAAAACACGAGGGACAGGGCTTTAGTGATGGGCATGAACTCCTTACTTGGGTGGATCTGAAAGAATTGTAGAAAGGTGGGAGGTCGTGGTGAAAGCTGTGGGGAAGGGGCATCGAGCGGAGGCTGGGCTGCAGTTAGAGAGTAGTCTGCCTTCTGCTTTGATTGCTCCCTCCGTGCTCTGTGCTCAGGGCCTGTCCACCAGAACGGGGGCTGCCGGCCTGTGACCAGCCTAGCTGGGGAAGACAGTGATGGCTGCTGTGTGCAACTTCCGCGTTCCCGACTGGAGATGACAACGCTAACCACACCCACTCCTGGGCCAGTCCCTGGCCCTCGGCCCAACCAGGCCAAGCTGCTGGCTAAGAAGCGGGTGGTGCGAATGCTGCTGGTGATTGTTTTGCTTTTCTTCCTGTGTTGGCTGCCAGTGTACAGCGTCAACACGTGGCGCGCCTTCGATGGCCCAGGCGCACAACGAGCACTCTCAGGGGCCCCTATCTCTTTCATCCACTTGCTGAGCTACGTCTCTGCTTGTGTCAACCCCCTGGTCTACTGTTTCATGCACCGCCGCTTCCGCCAGGCCTGCCTGGACACATGTGCCCGCTGTTGCCCACGCCCTCCACGAGCTCGCCCACAGCCTCTTCCAGATGAGGATCCTCCTACCCCCTCCATCGCTTCGCTGTCCAGGCTAAGCTATACCACCATCAGCACACTGGGGCCTGGCTGAGGGGTTGGGAGATTGGAGAAAGAGACAAGATACATAATTACTATCAAATGACCCATCTAAACACATAAGAAACAAAATCCAGAATTAATCCAGGTGAACACCCAACACCATGGACAGACAGACCCCTACACACAGAAAATAGTATCTTTGCTGCCCTACCTGAAACAGATAGGAGTCTCATAGGAAAGGAGGCTCACTTCTGATAAGGGGCTGAGTCCCTTCCTAGACATCTTGCACTGACCCCATTACATGGACAGACACACAGTCTGTAGCAGTAAACTTTACCTATAAAGGGGAACTCTGACAAGGGCTGATTGGCTCCTCATATGAACATATTACTGACACTATTCTGTAGTGCCCATAGCCTAGTGCAGAAGTGACTTAGGACATTGTGGCTGTTCCCATTTGACTTCATTATTGCCTTCCTCATCCAGCACTGAAATTATCAACCACACGCCTTTCGCCTTTCGGAGCTGCCGATCGTTCAACATTGAAAAGTCCCCCCTACTCCTTTCCATTAGCGACTGTGGAAAGTCCTCTTCCCTCCTGCCTCTCCCCCCTCACCAGACCACATCATAAAAGGATAAGTGACTTAGTGTCCTCCTGGACTTCTTGAGGTAGGTGAACAGGTGTGGTTTATGGGAAGCTTCTTCATTTATTTGCTCCCATGACTAATCTACCCCATGTCCAACCTTGTGCAAAAAGGCCAGGGTATGAAGATAGGGATGAGCGTACCCTCTCTTGGTTGTCATCTTGGACCTAACCATACTCCAGGGATGTAGTAGCTGGGACTCATTGTGGCAGGTGGGATGGCCATGACACTTCATGACTCCTCGTTTGGTGCCATTGTTAAAGTACGACACTAATGGCTGCCTGTTGATTTTTTGATGAAAAGATAAAAGATGAAAGACTACATAAGACTCAGATTATTCCACGTGTGTTTGACATGCCAAGAATCAGACCATGACAGGTACATAACCATTAATTCAAGAGGGAAGTCTTTTTATTGCATACTTGAGCTCTTTTAGTGTTAGCAACTGGCCAAGATACAGTTGAATAGAAGTGCCTTCACTAGCTGTGGCAACAAAGAGACCTGCGGGTGGTGGGGTGAAGTGTAGGACTTGAGGTCAGTGTGAGTCCCAGAACCCAACTCCCTTTTTGACCATAAACTCATCTACCTCCAGAGAAAGATGGAGACCAGCAACCTCAACTCTTCACAGAGGGGGAGGGGAGGAGGAGGAGGAGGAGGAGGAGGAGGAGGAGGAGGAGGAGGAGGAGGAGGAAGAGGAGGAGGAGGAGGAAGAGGAGGAGGAGGGAAAGCAGGAGAAGGTGGACAAGGATAATCAAAGGCAAAAGATGGTGACAGGAGAGGTCCTTGATGCTTTATCTAGCAACAGATGGGGGAAACAGACTGTCTTGGCCTTTACTATTGCTGTGATGAGACACCATGACCAAATGCAAGTTGGGGAGGGAAGAGTTTATTCAGCTTATATTTCCAAATCATAGTCCATTCATTATTGGAGGAAGTGAGGCAGGAGCACAAACACGGCAGGAAGCTGGATGCAGGAGCTGACGCGGAGGCCTTGGAGAATGCTGACTACTAGTTTGCTTCCCGTGGCTTGCTCACATTACTTTTCTATAGACCCCAGGACCACCAGCCTAAGGATGGCACCACCTACAGTGGGCTGTGCCCTCTCCCCCTCTCACTAATGGCCAATTAAGAAAATGTCCTGTATGCTTGTATGCAACCAGATCTTATGGAGGCATTTTCTTACTGAGGCTCATTCCTCTCAGATGGCTTTAGCTTGTGTCAAGTTGACATAAAACTGTCCAGCACACAGACATAACACACACACACACACACACACACACACACACACACACACAGTGCCAAAGGTCATACAATAGTTTAGAGGAAAACAGGAATAATTTTAGCAGGCCAGTGATGGCCCAGTAGTTAAAAGTACTTAGTAACCTGAGTTCAGCCCTTGGAACTCTTGATGGAAGGAGAGAATTAACTGCTAAAAGTTGACCTCTGACCTCCAAATGGGCACTGTGGCTTGTGTATTTGCACTCACACATATATCAGACATACATAATAATGAGTAACTGTTTTAAAATAAATAACAGCCAACCACTCCTCGTTTAGAGGTACCTCGTGAACCCGTCCCTCTCCATGCTAGGTATTGAGATAAGGAGTTCAAGAGGATTTGGTGGTAAGTATGATCCATATACACTGTGTTCACACAGGAAATTATCAAAGAATATTTTTTAAAAAATTTAAAGAACCATATTGAGTAAACTCTGAGATGGAGACAGGTAGACTTGGTACACAACATGTTGAAGCCTTTACTAAAGAAAAGGAAGGCAAAGTTAGTGGATATAACATTGCTAGGGCCCGACCCAGCACTTTGGGAAAACACGTATACAATTATAGAAGCTCTGAAATGTAAGCTTCATCCACCTTGCCCGACATCCACCCACTAACCAAGCACCCTAGAGAGGCTGGATGGAGGGAAATGCACCGAAGCGGGACAGTGGGCCCTCCGTTTACCACTACAGGGTCATTCCTATCCATCCTTCCTCCTGGGTTCTGGGCTGTGAAAGGCTGGGGGAAGGAAGAGAACGAAGGAGAAGGCGTTCCAAGCTGTCAACTTAAGACCGTGCTGTTTAAAAATAGAATCCCAGCTGGCCTGAGGAGCTGGAGGGAGATATTAGGCCTTACGCTCATGCCAGCTTTTCCACAGGAGCAGGAATAGGCTGCTCTTCTAAAGGGGTGTGATAGGGGCTACTCCTCTGTTAGGGAGGCATTAACTCCTGAGGACAGAGAGACAGAGAACAGAGACAGAGAGACATGGAGACAGAGAGCAAGAGCTGGGGTGAGGGAAGACTAAGCACAGCCTCTGAACTTCCAGTGTAAGCCAAAGTACTGTAGTCCAGGCTTAACCTTGAACCAAGTACAGGGCATAGCCTGAGAAATTCCACTGCACATGCTGAAACCTCTCACTCACGGAACACTCACGCCTCCGTCTCCCACTCTGTGCACTTTCCTATTGCCGGGTGTGAAGTCCTGAGCATCTCCCATCGTTTTGTGTTTGTTGCAACTCGGCAAATCATGCCTGGGGCAGACTTGATGTCACTGTCCCCATGAGTCCCTGCTTGGTCATTTAGAAGAAGGCTCATCTGCTTGTTCAGACTTCACTGTAGTCTCTTCTGACAGTTATTTGTGTTCCTGCCTCATTTCTCTCAGACTGGAACCAGGATGCTATCACAGGAAGATGGCAGAGACAGGTGACAGGACATCCTGGCGAAATTGGATGCTTCCTGATGCTCTTGTGACAGTCATTTGGCCAGACTCCTTGATTTACTACCCAAGACCCTTCAGAGCAGTTCTCTTCTCCAACAGGGAGGAAAGTTGAGCTGAGGAAACTTACGGTAGTTATATAAGTTCCCACATCTAGAAGAGAGCCCAAATCTGAGCACAAGTACTCGGCTCCAAAGCCGTCCCTCTCTGTCACAGGGCTTGGACTCTCCAACCCCTGTAACACTAGCCTCCCTGTGATGTGTGAGGCTAGGCTTGGTGGTGCACACCTTTAATCTCAGCACCAGAGACAGCGACAAGTTGATCTCTGTGAGTTCAAGGCCGGCATGATCTACAAAGTAAGTTATAGGATAGTCAGGACTACACAGTAAGACCCTGTCCAGAAAAAAAAAGGGGGGGTTGTATGTGGTTTTATTCAAATTACCTCAGTGAGTTTCACTCCCAACTGTCTAAGAGGAATGATTACGATAGATTCATAACATTACTTCAGAATGAAATAGAATAGGGAGCATAAAATGAATTACCATTGTACCGGCACACAACGTAAGAAGGGTGAAAATGAAGTTCCTTTGTGACCTGGAGGAAGAAAAGCACCAGGAAACAGGCCCTCTGCAGGTGAACGGTCTATCACTCGGATCTAGAGTGACCTTCCTAATGCCCACAGGTTAACTCAAATGGCAGTGCTGGCTTCATGACATTGGGAAGTGGTGGAAGGTGCATCTGGAGAGGCAGGTACAGGTGATAAAGCTGTGTGTATGTGTACATATGTGTTCAAATGGTGGTGGGTCCACATGTGTGCGTGCGTGTGCATATGTGTGTACATATGTATGCGTGTGCATATGTGTGTGCTAGCATGGAGATAGGCCAACCTCAGAAGTCTTTCCTCAGGAGCCACTCACCTCATTTTTCTGAGACAGTGTCCCTCACTGACTTGGAACAGTGAGCTAGCCATAGAACCTTAGGATCCATCTGTCTTTACATCTCTTCAAGGCTGGGACTAAAAGCATGTACTCCTGCACCTGGCTTTTTAAATGTGGGTCCTGGGGCTCTAACCCAGATCCTCATGTTTGCACAGCAAGTAGTTTATCAACTTCCCAGCCAGCCTGGAACCTGCTATGTGGAAATCTGCCTCTGCCTTCCAAGTGTCAGGATTAAAGATGGGCCCACCTCCCAACCTAAACCTGTTAAAGAAATGGGCTTAGTAGAAAGTCTTCAGGCCCTTGGAGGCATGTCCACAAAGAGGATATTGGAATGCCAGCCCCCTATTTTTCTTTTTGCTTCTTTCCCACCATGAAGTAAATAGTTTTGCTATATCACATGCTCCCTAGTATGACCTACTGCCCCTCCACAGCCTAAGAGCAATGGGATGGGGACTGTTTAGTTGTTCTCCAATTTAGTTAACGAGCCAAACCCTCAAAACTGTGAGCCAAGCAAACTTTTCTGGTTTTGTTTTTTATTTGTTTGCCTGTTTATTTGTTTTGTTTTTTCAAGACAGGGTTTCTCTGTGTAGCCTCCCTTGGCTGTCCTGGAACTTACTCTGTAAACCAACGGGGTCTCAAATTCAGATATTCTCCTGCCTCTGCCTCCGAGTGCTAGGATTAAAAATGTGTGCCATCACCTCCCAGCTAACTTTTCCTCTTTATAAGATAATTGTTTCAGGTAATTTGTTATGGTATCAGGAAACTGACCTACACAGATAGCCGTCCATAACTGAAAACCACAGACCTTCGCATTTAAGAGGAGAGTCAGAACCTGCTGTAAAATCACACTAGAGTAATGTCAGTAATCAAATCAGCTCTGCCTGACCCCAAAGTCCATCTTCTTTTTATCGTAAATCCTGACTCTGATTTCCAGAGAGGGGGTCATTCAGGGGTGGAGGAAATTGTTGACAGTAACTTGAAGCCACTCACGACTCTTCCCAGAGCTTAAAACAGAGAATAGATATTACATTTGTAGCTCTGCAGGCACGTATCCATCATAAACCCTTGTTCCGCCTCTCTATCCCCATAGGGAAGCCCCTTGAAAACCATCTTCCATGACACAAAAGCACTAGGCATTTGACATCTCCCACGAAGGCGAGTTTCATATCTGTGTCTCAGAAACTCCTGGTGGTAAGCTAGAGGGAAAGAGCTTTAACCTGTGCAGACATCTGCTGTCAGAGACAAGTTCCGATTGGTCAGATCTGTTGTGAGAGACAAGTGGCGATTGGTCTGATCTGTTGTCAGAGACAAGTGCTGATTGGTCAGATCTGACTAGTGGGGCGAGAAAGGTAAATCAAGGTATCTGTGGGGAGCGGAAAAGGAAACAGAGCAGGAGACACGGTGAAGATGTCAGGACCTGTCTCAGCCATGCTGTTGTGGTACAGTGAGTGTGCAGCTCTCCAGTAAACTGCACCCCTTACTGTAGGGCCAAACCACGATCCTTTGGCTGCTGCTTGCACTCTGAATATCAGCCACAGCTTTCTCAAGCTTGGGGACACTTGATCAGCCAGAACCTTGATTCATCACTAGCGGCATACACAAAGATCATCACCCGCCTTCTGACAGAACCCAAGCTTTCGGCAATAGAATTTCCAACCTTGCCACATAGCCACATCTTGGGGACAAGAAACGGTTAATGAATCAGAGCCACTGAAGTAGGACTTGTCTTAATCAAATAGTTTTGGACGTCAGAACCCTAAGTGGGCATAAAAGTAGTGATCGATAAGAACTGGACAGCTCCCAAGAAATGTACACTTAGAGGATAAGGGTAGCTAAAGATAAGGTGTCCGGTTTCTCAGGAAAAAGCAAGCAGGCTTTGAGCAACGTGGAAGAGGCGGAAAGCCAAGGCATTCTACAGTGGAACACGGGACCTCAATTATATTGTAAGAAGCAAGGTAACCTGGCTGAACGTGTAAGGAAGGATCGCGTGAAGGCCTACCAAACAGAAACAGGAGGATCCCATTCTTGCCCGATCCAGAGATAGCATCCTGATGCTTCCAAAGTCAGCAGTATTGCTTTTTCCTAAAACAATAGGGTATTACTTCATGGCACTTGAAAGCCTTCCCCTAAGCCGCCTTCATGTGGACCTATAATTCACCACCACCACCCAAAAGTCTGCAGGCACAGTTCAGGGGAGGCTGGTGGGAAGGCTGACTTTCAGAGGCATCTTCAGTTACTGATGCCAGAGAAGGGGGGCCTTCATGTGGGGCAAGAAGGAGGCAGCTGCATTTGTCAACCTAGAACAACAGCATAGGGCAAACAAGAGCAATATAACAGATGAGACCAATTGTATCCGTGGCACGGAGAGCGAAGACCACAGCCCTGTGGTGACAGAAGGCTCTGGTGCTTAGCCTACTCCACCACCACTTACCAACCTTAGAAAGGCCAATCCTGTCAGGGTACTTCGCCTTCTGAGCCTAGTTCTCCTCAGCTGTCAGTGTCTCTCACCTGGGAATACCCGATTGCTCGGTGTTGGTCATCAGGGTTACATGGAGCTCCCTTTAGAAAAGTGTGAGCTCCAGAGAGTGTCAGCAGCCCCAGCAGTGGGACAATTCTCCTAACATTTATTATGTACCTCAAAGCAAATATGATATTGGATCATTGTATTCCTGTGATAAACCCAGTAAACTGCTCCCTCTGAGTATGTCAGCCTCTTACTGAAACATCAAACTTTACTCAAACATCAAACTTATGGTAAGTTTATTAGCCAGACATATACATGAAAAGGCAACTATTTTCATAACACAAAGACCAATAGGGTCCCAGCCCCCCTGCCTGGCTGTGCCTATTTCCTTGCTACCATGGAGACTCAATTTCAAATCTCATCTTTTTTTCCTTACCTCCATATCCCCCACCACCACCTCTGTATCTTTAAACAATAAAATGCCAATATTACTGCTGTTTTTCTGTGTGGCAGAATGATCCATTCACTGTCCAACATGAAGGAGGACAATTCAACTCCCACTTCTATAGCAGCCCATCAAACACACACGCGTGAGCGCACACACACTCCTTTAACATATCTCCCTTCCCAATATAATTAATTATAATGGAATATCTGTTAAAGCAATCAGGTTCCAAAATAATTCTCAGTGACAGTCTTTTACTCTCTTCTAAAGTCTTCCTTCCATGTCTCTGTATATTTCCTTTCTCACTTTAAACAGGACTGACTTAGACAACCTACAAAATATCAAAATACTTAATAGGACCCAGCCATGTTTGCATGACTCAGCTGACTCAATGCAAGCTCTTATGCTACCTCTAAGTTCTGGATGTTTTATTTAACGTGGCCTATTTATTTATTAATTCATTCTTGAAACCTCGTCTCTGTATCCCAGGCTGGCTTTAAACACTGTGTGTAGCCTAGAATGACTCTGACCTCCTGATCTTCCGGCCTCCAGCTCTAGAGTCCTAGTATACAGGAGCCTACAGTCATGTCTGCTCTGTGTGGTGCTAAGAGATTGAACTAAACCCCCGTGCACGGTGTTGAAAACACTATCAACTGAGAAGTATGCCTAGCTCTTACGGTTTTTGGAATTAATACTGAGTTTTAAAAACATTTCTTATGACTGAAAGTGTAGCTCACGACAGAATATTTATATAGCATTCACTAGCCCTGCATCCAATCCCCAGCACCACAAAGATAAATAAATAAACATGTAAATTAAGTTCTAGGAAAGGTGGCCTAGGTCTATAATCTAAGCATTTGGGATTTAGAAGTAGGAGGAGGATTAATTAGCTGTCCAAGGCCAGCCTGTCTATCTAGCCGATTTTGTCAATGTATCCATGAAAGATACGTTTTTAATTTAATGACTTGTACACGTGTAAACCTTCTGCTTGTGGATCAGATGTAAGCTCTCAGCTACTGCTCCAGTGCTACCCCTGCCTGCCTGCCTGCCTGCCTGCCTGCCTGCCTGCCTGCACCATACTCCCAGCCATAGTGGTCATGGACTCACCCACTGAAACTGTAAGCAAGCCCCCAATTAAATACTTCTTTTAGAGGTCGCCTTCATGGTGTCTCTTTGCAGCAACAGAAAAGTAACCAAGGCAGGGGGCAAACCAGTTAGTCTCTTTGGAGAGAATTCCAGTCACCAAGATCTTCAGATCTCTCTTTGAGGGCCACTCTGACCTCTAATAGAATGTTTTCCTAATTCCTGGGTAAGAGGTAAAGCCCTAGATCCTGTCACCTGGGGAGTCCGTGGGAGAAAGAAGACCACTTAGTGTGCACATCTGTACCATATCCACACTCAAGTTTCCAGTTTGTTTCTGATGCTCTGCTCTCAAAGGTGCCTAGAAGACCCTCAACTCTACAGCCTCTGAGTAAAGCACTAGTTTTCTGCCTGCTTAGTGGAGCAAGAGAGGTGGGGAGGAAATCTGGAAGTCAACCCTCTTCTCATCAGCTTTCACCAATCCTCTATCACCTTTCTTCCCTTGCCGGATTTGTTTCCAGGGATGCCTTGCCTTACCCACATTTAGGTCTTTCGAGGGGCTTATCATTTAACTGTGTCAATTCTTACCCGGTACATCGCCAAGAGTCTGCTTAGATGAGTCTACCAGGCTAATAAATACAAACTCATCTGTTTGTTTATCACTTGTCATCTCTTTGTCTTGACATTTCTGAAGATTTATTCTGTTGGGAAGCTGATCCCAGGCTGAGTCCAGATTAGTGATACACACCTGCCTAGCATACATACATGAGACCCTGGGTTCAATCACCAATGTGACAAAAATGGGGGGCTTTGAACCCAGCTAAGAAATCCGAGCATTCGGTTCCTTGGCATGGTGCCAGGTGGAGGGCAGCGCTAGAATATGAGGAACATCGTGTACATTTTGGCAGAGGGAAATGAAAAAAAAATTAGCCACCATTTTTTTTTCTGCTTTCACCCACGTGAGAATGCTAAAAACAGTTAAAAATTCCTTTCACTTGGGTTTTCATGGAGAAAGGAGAAAAAAAATGTATGTCTATTTGAAGTGCAATCTTTATTAGGCAGCGCTCTGGGCCTCTGCTCAGTTTTTCTCTCGAAGTCTAGAGCACGGGACGGGGATGGGGAATGAGGGCTGCTGCTTTGAGGCCATCTCTAAGCTTTCAAAAGAGAAAATACTGAGGGTTCTCTTGGAGAGGCACTATCAGTACCAATAAATTTACATTTCCCAAATAATCCTTTTAATCGTAACAACTATAATTTAACAGCTACAGAATTATAAGAATAGTTGTTTTTTTTTTACACAGACAATGCAGGCAAGGAGTAACCTCCCACAGGTCAGTACTGGTTCTTACCTGCTGGGTCTTTACGTCAGTCTTCCTCCTTGGAACTCGTCTCAAGGTCAGAGCCTGAAGGTGAAACCGCCTCCAACCAGTTCAGAGGGAGATGTAAATATGCTGTGTCCCAGGACACACAAAACGTCTGGTTCCTGAAAGTGCTGACTCTAAGGCCTACTCCCAGAAGGGGAAGCTACAGGGAGCCTTGTGTTTCCAATATCTGACACTCCAAAACCTCACAGCCTATGGCCAAGAAAGCTGCTCCTGACACATAAAGTCAGTCATGTCACAGCTAAAATGGGCATTTGGAACCAGGAGAGGAGAAAGAAGAAAAAAATCTGAACTGAGGGAAAGTCATGGGAACAGGACAAAAGGAAGTCATGAAGGGGAGGGAGCCAGGGTGATTAGTTTACATGGGAAGGACCGGGAGGCTTGGGGATGGGGTGGAACAGATTCATGAGAAGAAAGAGGAAAAGAAAAGAAAAGAAAAGGCTGGAATTACAGCACAGAGAAAAGGACTTGTGAAGCAAGCTGCTGTGTTCTCCTACACCAGCAAGGAAAGGGCCTCATCAAGGCCAGGAAAAGCCTGTGTTGCAGCGAGCCAGCAAACAGTTTCCTAGGCAGGCCGTGACTCTGCTATGTTTCAATAACTAGGTCAGGCCCCAGCTCTCGAGGCCTAGCAGACACAACTACACCTGCTGGGCTGTCTGTGATGTCATTCACGCAGAGCTGTGATGGTGCTTGCTACCTCTTTATCGCACAACACCGAACTCTTTCAAAATGCTTCCTCTTGTTCACATACCCTGTAATACCTACAAATGAAGAATTTAAGACTCAGGTGAAATGACTTGTCTGGAGGTATAATTCAAATAAAATAAACTGAGTAGAGATAAATTTTCCAGTCAGCTATCATCATCGTCGTCGTCGTCGTCGTCGTCGTCGTCGTCGTCGTCATATCATCTTCATCACCACCACCACCACCACCACCATCACCGTTATGAAAGGATGACTAAATGACAATAGACAATACAAAGATGGTGACTTGAGGCCACAAGGAATGCCCCCTCCTATTATGGTTTGGATATAAAATGTCCCCAACAAGCTCATATGCTTGAACACTTGAACCCCAACTCGTGGCACTATTTGAGGAGGTTAGGGAACTTTTTGGATGCTGAAGCAAACTGGCTGTCATAGGGCTGTAGGTGGGACTTGAGAGTAGAGCCCAGTTCTGCTGCCACGACTAGCTCCGTTCCCTTGTCAGCAGAGATGCGGCAAGCCCTGAAATAGTCTCCAGCTATCATGAACTCCACCCTGTCTTCTCTTCCATGAAAAACTGTATCTCTCAAGCTGTAAACCCTCTTCCTTTAGACTGTTTCTGCCAAGCATTTATTCAGTCACAGTGAATGGAATAAAACAAAAAACAAACAAACAAAACCAAATACATCTTCCCTTCCATAAAGCCCTTTTGGTTTTGCTCTCACTGGACCTTGAGTCACCTCATCTCTCTGTAGCATCTTTGTGAAGCCCTGTCAGGCATTGCATTGCTGAGAACAGTAGCCACTTCAGAGCTGGGAGTCACTCACTGCTTAGGTGGCACCAGTACCATCAGGCAACGTTCTCTGTTCTTCAGAGATGAGGCAATGTTACAGCTACCTCAACGCTTAGGCTGGCTAGCTGCCTTGTCTGTTCTGCCTTATTCTTTGGTAACATGCTTATTCATTCTTTTTCTGATTGTTGTGCAGGATCTGCATGGCTTTGGTGGTCAGGTGGTCATTTAATGTATAGATATTAAATCTAAGGAAGGAAAGTGTGACTTCAGACTGGTGAGTAGGAACAGGCAAGGTGAAGATACAGGAAAAGGTGAGCGGAATGAACATGGGCCACCCTGTTAATCCTATGACCTAAAGGCAACTCAACAATATTTCCAAAATTTCCATCATCATAAGAATCATTTTTTTGATATTCTTTAATTTTAAAGCATGATTCTTTAATTTTAAGGCAAACTCCAGGAGTCTGGAGTTTAACAATGTTCCAAGTGACTCTTGGACATGAAGTGCCTTCATGGGACATTGGGACTATACCTAGAAGATGACAGTTCTAAAGTGGATGAAGCTTCTGAGCGTCCTGGGAGAATAAATACCTAACTCTTCTAGAGAAGAAATTACAGGCCAGAATCTAGACCTGTGACGGTGGACATACTACAGTCTGTGCCTGGAATCCATTCACTTTTGAAAAGCCCTACTAATTTACACGAAATATTTTAAGGCAAGAAAACTATGCTTCCATTGAATGGGCAGCAATGAATAAAGTAGGAGTTTTCAAGGGATGCGACTGAGGGCTTCATGAAGGAAGTACCCTCTGAGGCAGACTTCTCTAGAACTCTAAAAAGGGGGAAATGTTTCAGATGACTAGTAAGAGAAAACAGAATTCCAATGAAGAAAAATACTTTAAACAAATTGCTTATGTTCCCAGTACTCAGGAGGCTGAAGCAAGATGCACAGTGAAACCTCATTTAAAAAGGAAGTAAGGAAGAAAGGAAGGAAGGAAGGAAGGAAGGAAGGAAGGAAGGAAGGGAGAGAGGGAGGGAGGGAGAAAGAGAAAAGAGAAGAGGAAGGAAGGAAAAAGGAAGGAGAGTGGGAGGGAAGAAGTAAGGAAAGAAAGGAAGGAAAAAGAAAGAAAGGAGAAAGAAAAGGAAAAGAAACAAAAGAAAAAGAAAAATCACTAGCTTTGGTTACATAACAGTAGAAACTTGCATGACTCCAGGAGTGTGGTGTGCTGTGGGCAGATGACAGTAGGCAGGTGAAGGTGAGTAGATGGTTTGAAAACCCAGCACGGAGGTCTGATCAGACTAGGGGAAGGAACTGATGAGAAGCATGAGTGGAAACCTGAGATATCTGTGACCATGATCATACGAGACCATGAGAGAAGAAGGAACGGGAATCCAGTCTTAGTTCCTTTCTCAGTATAAGCTATCCCGTTTCCAGGGTCACTTCATGACTATATCTGGCCTGGAATCCAGAGAGGTATCCCTACATGCCTGCATCCTACCAATATACCCCAAGACTTTTGACATTTCCCTCCTGTTCTGACCGCTTTCTAAACATCTAGTATCCTTCATTTGTTCAAAAGCCCTATTTGGAGTTGGCATAGTGTCACAGGTCTGTGATCTCAGCACTTTGGAGGCAAAGGCATGAAGATAAAGAGTTCACTGTTAGTTCAAGGCCAATCTGGGTTAATTAACAAGATCCCCTCAAAAAAATTAAAAATACAATTTCTATTTTTTCCTACATCAGAAACAACTTCTTTTCTTCATCAACAATTTCCTCTGCCCGAAAAGTTCTCCCCATCTTCATTTGACTAATTTGTTACTCTGTTCACTCAGTCAAGTCTGTTTAAACATGTTTTACACAAAGAATATCTTAATTCTTAGCCATGCAAACATGTAAGATTATTCACTTCTACTTGTACTCTTTCCCTTTGCACAGCAAACTTCCATGACCCCATGCCCCTCACACAGGTACCTAGCCCAAGACTTCTCTGACCACTTATGTTTATTTTTAAAGAATAGGGAGGAGGGGATTGTGAGCTGAACAACCACAGGCTTATTCTGCATTCCAAACACAACTGCTTTTCTTTGTCCTCCTTAGTTTTGTGCCTGGGTTCAAATGCTGATGTCCAATATCACTAGCTGTGGTACAATGTAATTTTACAAAGATTGACACTTTGTACTCTCCAATGTAGCTTTAATCCGTATCCTCCTATCTTTTCTTCAATGTGTTTCCTTCTTTTTAAATTATTCATTTATTTTTTATTTGATGTGTATGAGTGTTTTTGTCTGAATGTAAGTACACTGCATGTGTACAGTGGCCGTGAGGCCAGAAGAGGGCGTCAGTTCTCTGAAACAGGAGTCGGGATGATTGTGAACTGCCATGTAGGTTCCAGGAACCAAACCTTTGTTCTGCAAGAGCAACAAGTGATCTTTACCACTGAGCCATCCCTCCAGTCCCCATGTTTCCTTCTTAAAGGTGTGATCAGTTGGTAAATTGCTAGTAGCAAAGGACTTCAAGCCCAACTCAGACTTAAGACAGAATCTCACTTTAGCAAGATCCCTGGGTGATTCCCTTTATACAAAAGCATTTGTAAACTACTGATTCATAGGACAGAACTGTCTGCTCTACTGTTTGATATACTCATACTGAAGGCAATCTTTAGTCTCCACTTTTGGCATATGCTCGTCATCATGTAAGCGTCCTAGGCTGCTGAAGTCCTAAAGTAACTTAATTTCTACTCCTTCCGCTTAGGGCCTGGTTTCTCCCTTGACCGCTAATGAAACCTTGTATCGGTTCTTATAGCTTTTCCCAGACACTTGAAAATATTAAAAGTCCTCCAGTCATTTCTAGTCATAAATCAGTCACAGTTTTCCATAATGATCAAACTCATATTTAAGACAAATCTCTCTCTTTTTTGTTGTCATTGTTGTTGATATTTTAAAAACATTATTTTAAATTTTTCATTAAACATGTTTTGTGCATGTTTTATGTTTTTGATCATACTCCTTCCCCTCCCCCAACTCCTCTCAGATCTTCCTCATCTCTCTACCCATACAATTTTATTTTAATTCCCTTTTTAAAATACATAAATAGAAACCAACAAACACAAAAAGCACAGAGAGAGAGAGAGAGAGAGAGAGAGAGAGAGTCCATCTTATGCTGGCTAACCACTCCTTGGCATGGGTTCTGCCCTGGAATGTGGTTGATATACACAGAGACACTGTTGTAGAGAAGTGATCTTTCACTTTCCCAGCAGGTATCAATTGCAAACAGTTTCTTGGTTAGGGGTGGGGCTTTTGTGGCCACTTTCTCCTCTTAGTGTTGGGAGGTTGTATGTTTTGAACCTGTGCAGGTCTTGTGAGTGATGCCACAGTCTCTGTGAATCCTTACCTGCATCGGCCCTGTTGTGTCTGGAAGATGCGGTTTCCTTGGAAACATTCATTATGTGGCTCTCACAGTCTTTCTACCTCCTTTTTTGCAGAGATCCCTGAGACTTGAAAGGAGGGTTTGATAAAGACATTCCACTTACGACTGAGTGTCCCCAAGTCTCCAACTCTCAACACATTGTGTAATTGTGGGTCTCTGTGTTAATTAGCATCTCCTGTGAAGAGGAGCTTCTCTGAGGAGCTGTGAGCGATGCTCTGATCTATGGGTATATGCCATTAGGGGTCATTTTGTTGCCGGGCTGATGAGCTGTGAGCGGTGCTCTGATCTATGGGTATATGCCATTAGGCGCCATGTTGTTGCCGGGTTGATGAGCTGTGAGCGATGCTCTGATCTATGGGTATGTGCCGTTAGGCGCCATTTTGTTGCCATGACCCTTTAGAAGAACACTATTAGTAGGGTTCCCTTAGGGCCCATGGCTTATTTAGTCGCAGGTTCTTACTGCCACTTTAGCAATGTCAGGTGTGGGTTCCATCTTTTTTCTTCTTCCCCAGAAGCCCGAACTAAATGGAATTAAGGAGATGAGACATGAGATGACATGGCACAGATTCAAGTGGCTTTTGTCTTCTCACATGGTACTGGTGCCACCTGCCACCTTGGCCTCTGATTGCTGGACTGGTCTTCAGGTTTCTCGTGGGAATGGTGTGGTCCATGATCTTGGTGGGTGTTCACGGGGCACTTATGCAAAGCCCCATACACTGCACTGTAGGGCCTCCCTTCCTTGACACAAATGTCACAGGCTTGTTTTCTTACTATGACTCCTTCCATCTGTGTAGCATCTTCCAGCAGGAATCCCACTTGGGCAGGAGATCCTTGAAGACAGCTGTGATGCTCATTTTCTCCTTTCTGTATCTGGCAGAAGCACGCTCTTGTGCTTTTAGTGGCTTGGACATCTACCTCACTTAACCATCAGGCTACCCCCACAGCCCTTTTCCTAGAGCCTTCTCTCATACGGGTCAAGTGTTAGCTGCATTGGCCTTTTAGTTTCTCAGGAACACAATTTTCCAAATGATCCTCAGACCCCTTCTGAAGAATGTAGATGAAACTCAGTTGATAGAGCATTGCCTGCCTGTAATGCCAGCACTCAGGAGGTAGAGGCAGGAAGATCACCACATTCTGCTCCCTGACCCCACTAGTGTCATGGCCGTATCACAATTCAAAATGCTTTTATTCAATTTCAAAAGTTCCCAAAGCAGCACTCTTCTGAATCAGCTATATGTCTGAGTTCCTGCTCTTTTGAGTTCCTGATGTCCTGTGATTTAATTGTAAGCTTTGTTGCTGGCCATGGTGTTTGATAGTAACCCTAATTAAAACAGTACTAAGTCTGCCTGCCTGCCTGCCTGCCTGCCGTTATGGTCCCTGCCATGATGGTCCTAGACTACAGCCCTCTGGAATGACGAACCCCAAATTAAAGACTTTTAAAAATTAGTTTAATCTCCCTCAACCCTATAGGGAGACCTGCAGTCTCAACTTACCGAGACCCTCTAGGAGCTCCCAGAGACTGAGCCACCAATCAAGAGCATACACTGGACAGTCCAAGGCCCCTGGCACAAATACAGTAGAAAGGTCTGCCTGGCAGGCCTTAGTGGGAGAAGATGCGCCTACTCCTTGAAAGACTTGAGGCCCCAAGGAAGGGGGAGGCCTAGTGGGAGGAGACATCCTCTTGGAGGCAAGAGGAAGGAGGAATGGGATGGGGAAATGTGGGATGGGGGGTACCAAGAGGGAGGCAACAACAGGAATGTAAATAAAATAATAAAAAGTTTAAAAAATAAAATTTAATTTAAAAACAAATTAGTTTGGCATTGATGTTTGGCTGCAGCAATACAAAAGATATCCCCCGACCCCAAGAAGTCTAATGTAGCCCAGGCTAGCCTCCAATCCCCTAGGTATCCAAGAATGACTTTGAACTTCTGATCTTCCTGCCTCCATCTCCCAAGAGCTAGAATTACGGGCATGCACCCCGACACCCTGAGGACTGAACCCAGGACTTTGTGCATGCCAGACAAGAATTCTATGAACTGAGCTACGTGACTTCAATGCAAGGTTGAAAAGTGTAAGATCTCTCTACCTGTCTCTGAATGACTACGCATTTTTAGCTTTTAAAGGCATTCATGGTGCTTGTAAAAACTTTCCTACTTCCACAGAGTGTCCTAAAGTCTGATGATAAAGAAGCATTTTTCTGATTAAAGGATAGAAATACACAAGCATTCACCAAAAGAGAGTGTTCTGAAATCCTCCAGGAAATAATAAACTTAAGCACGAACTGTTATAAATGTGCTACTCAAATATAACATGTATGTACATCTCTATGTATAATGTATGTATTCCTATAAAAGCTATCTAGATATTTAAAAATTCAAGTTCACAATTTAAGTAAGTCTCTGTAAAAATAAGTCTAAGTAAATTTTGTAGCATAATAAAATAGCTTTTTTTCCCCCTGAAGTAACAATGCTGGGTATAATTAGAATAATATTCCATTCTGGTATGCTCTTTCTAACCTTTAACTGGTCAATAAGCTAACATTACTCATCTTAATCAGGATTACTATTGCTGTGATGGAACACCATGAAGAGCAAATTAGGAAGAAGGAAAAGGTTTATTCACCTTATACTTTCACATCACTGTTTATCATTGATGGAAGTCAGAGCAGGAACTCAGACAGGACAGGAACCTGGAGGCAGGAGCTGATGCAGAGGCCATGGAGGGTGCTCAGTATTGGCTTGCTCCTTGTGGCTTGCTCAGCCTGCTTTCTTATAGAACGACAGGATCACCAGCCTGGGATAGCACCACACACAATGGGCTGGTTCCTCCCCCATCAGCCACTAATTTAAAATATGACCTACAAACATACCTACAGACCTATCTTATAGAGACATTTTTCTCAGTTGAGGTTCTCAGACATGAAAACGAGCCAGGACACTCCTGAAGTTGGACTATGAAGAGTACATTTAAGTGTAATTAAATTTAATCATAATCCTGAAAAACTTTTCTTTTTTTCTTTTTCTTTTTGACAATTTCATGTATGTGTACATGCACTGTGGATCATATTTATCCTCTGTTACCTCTCTTAGCCCCCTCCCACTCCTGCCAGCTCCTTTCTTCTTCTCACTTAGTTCCCATTTACATCTGTGTGTGTGTGTCTGTATGTGTGCACACGGGTGCGTTGTGAGAGTATACATGTGTGTATGATTGTGTGTGAGTGTATGAATGTATGTTAGTGTATGACTGTGTGTGTGACTGTGTGTATGCCCGTGTGTGTGAATGTGTATATGAGATATGTGTGTATGAGTGTGTGTACGTGTGTATTGTCTGTGTTTCTGTATGGATGTGTGTGTATGTATATGTGTATGAGTGTGCAGATACATGTAGTCTGAGTCTGTGTGTGTGAATGCGTTTGTGTATGTGTATTTATGTGTGTATGTTGTGTGTGTGCCTGTATATTTGTGTGAGTGTGTGTGTGTGACTGAGTGTGTGCCTACATGTATACGACTGTGATATGAGTGTGTGAATGTGTATATGGGTATGTGTATATATAAGTGTGTAAACATGTGTATGCGTATGTGTGTATGTGTGCATATGTATGTGTGTGACTGTATGTTCATGTGTGTGCATATGTGTATACATGTGTGTATGTGTGAGTGAGTATATGAGTATCTATGTGTGTCTGTGTGAGTGTGTGTATGTATGTGTGTGATTGTATGTGTATATGTGCATAGGTATGTGTGCATGTGTGTGTGTGTGTGTGTGTGTGTGTGTCTGTGTGCCAATTTTACTCAGGTTGTCATAGCTGCTCTGTATTAACAATTGCAGCAGCCACCTCGTGTCCCAAAGACAGCATTTCATAGCACTCTTCCCCATCCTCTCGACAACTCATGATTTTTTTACCTCCCTAAAACTCTCTTTAAGATTTTATCATAGAAAAAGCCAGTAATTTGCTGTATTAGATTAGATACGCCAAGCAATTCATTAGAAATAATTGAACTTTAGCTGCTATCTTACTATTGATGCATTTCATGAAAACATTGTCCAATCAGAAGGAAAGTGCTCACTCAGCCTTCCCTAGGTTTAGCTTGTATAGGTAAATATTACTGCTATGAATGCATTAGAGATTGGATATGGGCCAATGGTAGTAGAGAAGTGTTAGCAACCAGGCAGACAGCTGAGCTAGAGCTCTGGTCTCCACAAGGTGGCATGAAAGAACCTGTGCTCACACACAGATGCACACAAAATAAATAAATACGTATTTAAGAAATTGAACACTTCCTGAGTGGTTCCTGGAGATGTGTCAATGTTTCAATTCACCCGTCTTGATGGTGCTTTGTCAGATGTTAGGTAGTAAACAGTATAATGTTATCGGTGATAATTTTGGATATCATTTGCAGTGGTTACTTGGCTGCAACCTTACCTTTAAAGTTGAATCCAACATAGTCTAAGCCAGTGATTTTATTTTTATTTTTAATTTTGTTAATTTTTTTAATGTTTGGGTGTTTTGACTGCATATATATCAGTGTAGCACATGTATGCAGAGCCTGTGGAAGCCAAGAGAAGGCAGAAGATCCTCTGGAAGGAAAATTAAAGCTGGTCGTGAGCCATCATGTGGGTACTAAGCATTGAATCCCAGGTCCTCTGAAAGGGTACCCAGTGCTCTTAACAGCTGAGACACATCTCCAGTCCCACAAACTAGTGATTTCACATGGAGTTGACCATCAAACTTGTACATGAAGTTTATTAGAAAAGAAATGTTAAAAATTCCAGCACACAAGAGATAGAGCCTAGAGGACTTAAGTTTGAGGTTATCATTAACTACAAGCAACCTAAGCTGTATGAGACGGTGTCTCAAAAAAAGTAATTGATCAAATTTAATTTCGTACAACTGTTTAGGGTAGGCTCCATATCTCTTGACTTAATGTTTTACAATAGACTCATTAATGATGATATATATTATTTAGCATTGTGACTCCAGAATTATAAATGTTACCTCTCCAAATTTTCCCTGTATGTTTGTTCATTTTTATAAATTATCTGTAATAGTCACTGCCTCTTTTCAAACTGGTAACAATTATTAACAGTGTAAATATGTCTTCTAAACCTTTTGGAGGTAGAGGCCCAGCTTTGTTTCAGCATGCAACAAATTCCTTATTGATTATTTCTGTGACAGGATCTCATCAGGTCAGTCCTTATAAAATTATTAGCAACTAACCAAAGTCATTGGATTCTCTTTCATCCTTGGACAGATTTTCTTTTATTGCATTTATTCTTTTCTTTTCTTTTTTTTTTCTGGAGCTGAGGACCGAACCCAGGGCCTTGCACTTGCTAGGCAAGCACTCTACCACTGAGCTAAATCCCCAACCCCCGTTTATTATTTTCTTTCAGGGGTCTACAATTAACCACGGGTTTTGTTCTTCCTGTCTTCAACAAAGATAGTCTTGAAGCTACAGGAAATACCTGTACATGTACTTTAAGTACTGGTGCTTTAATCGGTCCCCCTTAGGTTCCTAATCTAATTACTTAAGTCACTTTAGGACAGGACCAATAGGCTGAGTCAGAATTTCCTGAACGTTTCTGAGTCAATAAGCAGATGGACCTATAGTATTTCTAACTTGAGATCAGCACGTGCACACACACACACACACACACACACACACACAATTAATTACATAGAACTAAAAGAACCAATAAGAGATGATTATGGCAATTTGTCTAAAATATTTTTGGTATTTTCATGTCATGTCTAGATACAAAAGGGCTAAGTTATCTATAACCCATTGCATTTAAGTTATCTATAACCCATTGCACACTTCCTCTTTGGTGCTGAGGTTGAAACCAGGCCCTCATGCAAGCATTCTAAGCACACTTTCTAACACTGAGCCGTCTGTCAGCTTGAAGCCATACAACTCAGTAGACTTTGCCTTTGTAAACTGAAATGAAACATTCCTTAGGTGAAACATAGTCTCCCCACCCAATCTTTGAAAAATTCAGCAATTCTTTATTAACCATTCTCACTGCAAAGATTTGTTTTTTTTTACACTTACGAATGTTTTATCTGCATGTATATGAGTACCTCATGAAAGACTGGTACCCATGGAGGATGGAAGATGGTGCTGGATCTGCTGGAACTGGGCCATGAAATGGTTTTGAGCTGCTATACGGATGCTGAGAACCAAATGAGGGTCATAAGCTGCAAGACTAGCAAATTCTCTTAACCATTGAGCCACACCTCCAGCCTCAATAAATTCTGTTTTAATAGTAACATAGCAGTTTTCAGAGTTCTAGTAATGGTTGCTTTCACAAGTATGAGTGTGGGGAGTGTTATTTACCAGAACATGGGCAATGTATCAGTAACTACATTACTAATGGGAATGGCATCCCAATAACCACATCCAGTGTGCAATGAGCTGCCACAAGTCCCTTTGCCTTACAGAGGAAGTGGGGACAGAGACAATTGTGTGCAAGTAACACAGCTGCTGTGACTCGATGGTTGCAGCAGCCATGTCTCTTCTAGATGACAAGACTTTGAGTCACTCCTCTCCATGCTCTGCTTCTCACATGCTTTTCAATCCCTGTTCCTACAATGTCCCCTGAGCCGGGGGAGAGTTGATACAGATGCTACAGATGTCCTGTTGAGGGCCAACCATTCATTCTGTCATCACCTGTCTGACCAACTGTGGGCTTCTGCGACAGCCACTGCAAGAGTGGCACAGGCTGACAACAGCACAAATCTAGGGGCATAAAAATAAATATTTAGAAGGTTTGTCACTGTGCCCATATAGCAAAACAACACTTTTGTTCTCCCAGAGGCCTGTGACATCCACAGCTACATACTCTTGACCAGGTTGACAGCAGCAGTCATGAGTTGCCTGGCCTCTGCAGACACTGCCAATTAAACATGCAAATTTTTAAATTCATATTAGAGGAAACATGCACTGTTTGTCTTCTGACCCTGAGGTATCTTGCTTAGCATAATATCTGCCTGGCCCATCCATTTTTCTGTAATTTTCATGATTTCATTTTTCTTTTCAGCTGAATAAAATTCTATTATATCCGTCATCCGCTGATGGCCATCTATAATGCATGAGTCTTTAGATTGGCAGTTTAGAGCAGTACAGTCATTCTCGTCTCTTTTAATATCCTTCATTGGAAACGCAAAGGCATGATTCTAATTGTTGGTTTTCTTCTGTCTCCCAGTGACTGCAATGCATTTGAGCAGTTTTCCTGATATGGTCTTTTCTGCAAAGTTAGTTACAAATATTACTTACGAGCAATAAAGTCCATCTCCTGTCAAGTATCTCTGTGTGTGTGTGTGTGTGTGTGATATGTCTGTGTAGTGTGTATATATTGTATATGTATGGTGTATGGGTTTGTGTGTGGTGTATGTGGTGTGTGTTTGTGGTATGTAGGTTTGTGTGTGTGGTGTGTGTGGGGTATGTGGATTCATGTGTATGTTGAATGGGTGTTACATGTATGTTTTGTGTGTGTTCTGTGTTACATGTGTGTGTGTTGCATAGGTTTGTGCACATGAATACAGTGCCTTCAAAGGCCAAAAGAGGGTGTCAGATCCTCTGCAGCCACTGTTTCAGGTAAGTTGTGAGCTGTCCCAACTCCAGATGAGCCATCTTTCCAGACCCTCGAAGAATACTGTAAATATTTCAAGGTCTTTCAACATCTCGCTATGATCCACTGACACGGCTTATTGATGAGATTTTTGCAAGACAACTTATATTCCAAGTCAACAATGAGCATTAATTCAATAAAAGGCTACCCTTGGGCATAATCTGGCCTGAAACACCATGTCTAAGAGAGGTGTAAAAAGATTAAATTGTACAGCTTAAATGTGGTCAGCACCCAGGTAAGACAGCACAAAGGACAACATGCTAACTGCTTTACTTTGGTCCACCATTCCTCTCCTCTTCAGAGGAATGTTCTTAAAAGTTGGAGAGATTTGCATCATAACCTACAGGTTACCCAAGAGTCTTAGCAAGACTCCAGGCTTGAATATCCCTCTCTCTTTTCTCCAGCTATGCATGTGTGGGTTCTCAAATAGGGAATGCTTCCCTGGTTCCAAAAGCCATGGCCCTGCAACATCTTCTTCCTCTTTTCTTTTTACTTTATGAACTGCTTTAAAACCATAATCCATGTTCTTGTTAGTGATGAAAGAAAAAAAAAACTTCTACAGATTCAGCAGGGAGATTTCCTGGAAGTGAGCAAAAGTTTCTTAAACAGAGCACAGAAGAGGCAATCCATTCTAGAATGTTCCATACTTACCTATATGAATGGCAGTAGACCGTGGCTAAAATTAAATTTTCTGATGCCTAGGGCTAGAGATGTAGCTCAATTAGTAATGCTTCCCTGACAATGCAGGGAGTCCTGGGTTCAATTTGCAGCACCAAGTGAGATGGGAAGGATGATAAGTGATATAAAGGCAAAAGAATTGGCCAGCCTAGGCTACATGGCAAGTTCCAGGACAAGGTGAGTACATACTGAGACCTTACATACAAACAATGACTGGGAAGGGGGGGTGCCAAACATGTATAGATATTGCAAATAAATCTTCAGGAGAAAGTTCCTTGGCCTTGGCTTCTATCTCCAAGACCACAAACTAACAGAGGCGTTTAGAGCAGTCAGGTTAGTTCCATGACCTAGCTACTGTGAATTGTATTGCAATGAACATCTCTATAGAGCCCTGCAGATAAGTGGTATGGGTAAATAATATGTTAAATCGATCCTCAGTTGTTTTTCTGTCTTGTTTTTTGTTTTGTTTTGTTTTGTTTTTTAAGAAGCTATATGTGGGTTTCCATAGTAACTGGACTAGTTTATATTCCCATGAAAAATTATGTGCGTATGTATGACATGAAAGAAGCAAACTTGTCCAAAGGAGTTAAGGGGATTATGAGAGAGTTGAGAGCAACACCATCAAAGTACATTATACACTTGTTCCAGTTTTATTTCTTCCTCTGTGAGAAAATACCCTGACAAAAAGTGGTTTCGGGGAAAGAGGGTTTATTTGGCATAAGACTCCAGGTTATAGTCCAGTACTGAGAGGAAGTCAAGACAGGAACTCAAGCGGTCACACCATCTCCACGGTCAAGAGCAAAGAGAGAAAAAATACAGCCAGGACTGCCTTCCTGCCTGCTCTCAGCTAGCTTTCTTTTCTCATACTGTTTAAGATCTCCTGCCTAGGGAATGTCTCTGCCTACAATGGGCAGGGTCTTCCAAATCAAGTAACAATGAAGAGAGCTCACACACACACACACACACACACACACACACACACACACACACACATACTCTCACACACCACACACACACACCACACACACACACACACACACACACACACACACACACACCACACACACATACACACCACACACACACATACACACACACACACACACACACACGGCACTTGCAAGACGCACACCATTAACCTGATCTAGATGATTTGCCCTTAAGACTCTCTTCTCAGGTGATTCTCGCCTACGTCAATTTGACAGTTAAAACTAACCAGCACAATACTTGTATCTAATACCATATGAAGCCCATTACTATGTAAAATAGACAAATGCCATTAAAAGAAAAAGCTAGTCCAGGTTAAGATTCCTCACAGAAACCTCCAGAAAAAAATAAATAATTAAAGGCCCAGATGGTAAATTAACATTCTCGCTGCACCTATGCAAATGACCTCACCAAACCTAATGAGGCCAGACTCACTTTGTGATAAAAAAAAATCTTTGAGATGCTTTTTTTGAACAATCCAAAATGGGGAGACTATAAAGAAAAAATTGTGGTTAAGTGAGAAATTGTGTGTTGTCATTCTAGGGCACAGCTGGGCTGTCTGATTCTGATTCAGGGAAGCTAAGCTCTTCTGCAATTTGAATAACTGACAGCAGCGGAGTCTTGTCTATAGAAATGCAAATGACTTCTGTCCAGTGGGAAAGCAACCCAAAAAGTCTGCTGAGGCTCAATTTGTACATTAATTTTAATGTTCCAGATCTCTAAATGTGTCTTGGTTGGGAGTCTCCTCTAACAAGGTTTTGGCACTCCATAGGTCTCCTTTAAAGTGGTGATTTTTACATCTGTCATGGTTTTGCCCAAAATGTACCTTTTAGTATATCTACTTTGAACTAAATTTAGTATATCTACTTTGAACTAAGCCACTTAATTACTGTCCTGTGTGCCCTTGCCTTTGTTTCTACCACAGGTAGCTTAGAGACTTGAAGATAATGGTGTTAGACTTTTAAGGCAGCCCAGATTCATAATTTTTCTAGCAACTTAGCACAGAACTTTCTAGAAACTTTATGGTATCTTTCCAGCTCAGCAGTCACTTGGTGCATTTCCTGTATTAAACACATCTCAGCAAACATTGCCCTGGCCATTCGACTCCTCTTAACACAATCTATGTACCCCAAAAGTACGCAAGAGGGAACCATTCAAATGTAAGGCTCTGTTATTCTAACTCAGAGAAACACGCTATACGATGCTTAAGTTTTTTTTTTTTTTCTTTTTTCTTTTTTTCAGAGCTGGAGACCAAACCCAGGGCCTTGCGCTTGTTAGGCAAGCGCTCTAACCCTGAGCTAAATCCCCAACCCCAACAGGGTTTATGTGTTTGTTGAACACTGAGCTCTCTGCTTGTACCCATATGGCAGATAATACGATAATACATTCTCCTCGAAGAGGGCTAACCATTCTCTTCTTCTTTTGGTGATGTGTACCCCGTAACAAACAGTTCCCCACATACTATCAAAGGCTGATGACTAGGCACATAGCTTGGTGGCAGAGAGTTTGCCTAGCGTGCAGGAGGCTCTAGGTTCAATCTGAAGAAGAAAAGTCTAGAGAGCTGGGACACAGCAAAACTCTTTTCTGCTTTGTCTGCTGCCTTTTCCACAAGTTTGGTTTGGGTTTAGTTTGAGAAAGAATCTCATAATGTACCTCAAACTGGCCTCCAATTTGTGGCAATATTCCTACTTCAAACTCTTAGTTAGTGACTTAAATTTTAGGTGTTTGTCGTGCTTGGCTTAATCGACCCCTGCTTTCTTTATAAATAGTATGCTTTGCTGGGTGTAGTGCCACATGCCTGAAGGCAGATCTCTGTGAGTCTGAGGCTAACCTGGTCTACATCACAAATTTGGGACCCAACAGAGCAAGCTAGCCATGAGACCCTAATATATATGTGTATATATATACATATATATATGTATATGTATATATCCCTTATCTTAACAAAAAAGATATGCTTCTATGTAGCCAGTTGATAGCTTTACCTTTAAAAGCACATCTGCAGCAAGTTCTAAACCTCTGCTTGGAACTCAACTGCCATCCTCAGCAGAAGAATTTCTGTGACCCCCTCCCCATCCCACTGGGCTGGAATGAGATATTCAGGGCTCATCTTACTTTGGTTTTTCTTCAGTAGTCTTGAATACTTCTCTTGGCCACTATGATGAATATTAGGCCACTTGACCTCTATGACAACCTTGTTAGGGGAAGATACAGAAATAGTTTTCCACGCAGCTCAGGCTGGCCTCACACATATTAAGTAGGCAAGAATGACCTGGAAGTCCTGATTCTCCTGCCTTTATGCTCATGTGCACTACACCTATGATATTGAGTTAAACAGAAAAACAATTGTAGTTCATAACCCCTTTCTCCAAGGCCTGGTGTTTTCCAGAAATGTACCTGCCTTCTGACACCAATCTTAGGGGCTTCCAGTACTGCTGTTGAGCCTCCTCCAAGCATTTCAGTTCTTTTCCCCATCCAGTTCTTTCTTTGCTACTCCTATTGAGTTCTGACTAAGTCAAGCAATCCACACAACTGGCACTGAAGCCAGTGTCTGACTGTTAGGACAAGCTGTTCAGGTGGTTGTGACCCACGCAATCATCTCAAAGCTAAGCTCAGTCAAGGTTCTCTGCCGAAGCATGGAGTCACTCTTCTGTGACTAAATGAAGGCAGCAGCAAATAGGCGTCCTTGTAAGAAACTATCTCAATACATTTTGGACAGGTTGAGTGTTAAGGTTCTCCATCAGTGATAATTTGAAGAAAAGATATTTCAAGAGGTAGATTTGGATTCAGAAAAGATACATCAGTTCCATTTCTCTTTACCTCAGACATGCCTTTAGTTTAGTTGATTTGGTTTGGTCAGTTGGGTTTTTGTTTGTTTTGTTTTGTTTTTGAGTCAAAAGTTGACCTATAGTCCATAGTGTATATCTGGGTTCCAATTCACTATATAGCCAAAGATGACCTCAAACTTACAGCAATCCTCCTGTCTGAGCCTCCCAGGTGCTTGGATGTCAGATGTGAGCCACGAGGCCTCGCAAACTTTTGAAAAGAGCTTCATGGCCCCAGGGGAAGCAGAGAGGAAAGCCAAGCTCACAATTATAGACCTGGAAACAGCACACTGCAAACCAGAACAAGAATTTCCATAACTTTGGAACGTATTTGTAATATGTGGAAATTCTGACAGATAAAGTCACTATGCCCCTTTCCTCCAAATCACTATGCCCCTTTCCTCAAGGAGCTCAGAGTATAGTGGAGGTTAGAACAATTACACAAAGAAAACTTGACGAATGTCATACAAATGTCATGCTACTCTGGCTAAGACAGAAAACCATACGTTTGGAGAAAATCAAGAATAATACTTGACTCACTGAGCATGTAAAATAGATTGGCTGTAGTGATGCCTTCAAGAGTCCATATGAAACGTGATGGGATTCTTAACTATGGTTGTGCCAACCAACCAGGATATGCTCTTAAGAGATGGTGCACAACCAACTTCTGTAGACTTGTGAACTACTTGCCTGTGAGACACAATTGAGCCTTGGGGATAGAGACAATGAAGGTATTGTTATTGAAGGCATTGAAGAAAGAGAATGGGGTGGAAGGTGAGAAGTGGAAGCTTACATTCCGTGTGTGAGTGTGTGTGTGTGTGTGTGTGTGTGTGTGTGTGTGTGTGTGTGTGTGTGTGTAAGCATTTGTATGTGTGCATATGAGGAGTCCAGAAAGGGCGTTGGGTATACTCTCATTCTTTACCTGTTCCTTTGAACTGAGAACTGTCCCTGAACCCAAGGGCCTATGTCTCAGCTACCCTGGAAGCCAGCTGCCTCAGAGATCCTCCCATCTCCACCCTCTCAGAGCTGAGTTACAGGCATTTTCCAGAATGCCTGGCTTGTTATGTAGGATCCAAACTGGTCAATATTGCAGAGGAAGATCTCTTAGCTACTGAGCCATCTCTCCAGCCCCAACAAGCTTACTTTCTGGAAGACTGCTTTAAGTATGTTACACTGAGGACTCAAGAGATTGTTGAATCTATATGATGGTACACAGGGGATTATAAAGACTGTTGACATCTTGTCTTATTTTTTTTTTACACCAAAGATTCTGGTCTTCTGGATCTCCATATAAATCCAAAGTGTTTACATCTTACAAGCCAGTACTTGGGATTCACGCCACCACCACCGCCACCGCCGCCACCGCCACCGCCGCCACCGCCGCCGCCTCCATCCTGTCACCTCTTAATTTAGCTTTAGCTTCCTATGACTAACTCGGGTGCCTGCCGTTTTATTTTCCCTCAAGAGCTGATGTGATGAGGATGAGCCTGCTCAGCTGGAATGTAGAATAGCTCCATTATTAGGACTCTGCCAGGGAGGGATGACTGACTGCTGCACACAGGCGCTGGATGGTTTTGTATTTCTCAGCACAATCTGAGAGTTCTTGATGTGTGACTATTAGGAAAATAAAGTTTCCGATCTCAGTTCACTACCCTCTGTAAGTCAGATGAGGGAAGCACTCGTGATAAATGGCACTTCTTCAACTCCCCTTGGACTCTGCACACATCGGCATAGAAGTGCTTCAACTGTCATCTACTGTGCACTCACGAGGCATCACTCTCTCGTTTAATGGTTTTTGTTCACTTGGGCCTATTTTTCCAGTGTTGCTTTGTTAGCCCCCCCCCCAAAAAAAAACCCAAACAACCCAAGCAGTCACAAGAGTCCAGCAAGGCAAGGTATTTATTTAAATTAGGCAGCAAAAACTCTCAAGTCAGAGACAGCAGCACAGACTCAGGACCTGAACTTCGACCCTGAACCAAAATGATACAGAGTTTTTAAGCTCAAAACCCACAAATAGCTATTCCAAGTGACAGTCATGGTTTTTCATCTATCAGAATCATTCGTTCAGGAACAATCACTATGTTTTGGGAACAAACATAGAAGAATAAGGAGAAAATTGGCTAGCAATCTGCAAAGTTCCCTTATAGCTTGGGAATTTGAACTTAATTTCTCCTTATGATGAAAATGGAGTCTGAAAACAAAATGGCAGCACTTGGGGTAAGTTTCACTTGCTTGATCCTAACAGCTTAACATTTTTTTAAGATTTACTCTTCACTGTTTACTAAATATATGCTCATTGCAAGCATGACTTAATGAGAAACTAAGGAAACAAGAAAAGAAGGTGTGTGTCTCATCACTGTTGGCATTTTAAGCTAATCTTTTCTCTTATGCATATTTGATTTTTAGAAAATATCTGGGATCATACTGCGTAAATTATTTGCTCTACTGGTATTTTTAACCATTGGATTTTGAGAGTTTGCCATACTTTTAAATTATTCTTAGTCATTTTGGGAGCTTCATGAAATGTCATTTTTGTGGGTGTGGTTTTTATTTGACGTACTGTCTCCTGTGCTTATTCCTGAATACAAAATAAGCAAATTAGCTTCCTGGGTTGTATATGTGCCTGTTGGTGTCAAGAAGAAGAAGAAGAAGGAGGAGGAGGAGGAGGAAGAGGAGGAGGAAGAGGAGGAGGAAGAAGAGGAAGAAGAGGAGGAAGAGGAAGAAGAGGAAGAAGAGGAAGGAGAAGAGGAAGAAATGGTAAAATAAAATTTGTGTTTAAATGATAAATTCTTAGTTTGCATTCTGCTTATTTCTTAAGCATGTGTTTGTTTTGTGTATGTGTAGGGCAAGACTGTGGAAATTGGAGGACAACCTGCTGAAGTCAGTTCCTTTCTTCTACCATGTGGAAGGGATAGACCCCAAAATCATCATGCTCAGCAGCAAGCGCTCCCCACCCACTGAGTCATCTCACATGCCCTTCTGCTTACAAAAGATGCAAACACCTTGGTTAAGGAATGTACTAAGCCAGGCACAGTGGCACATGTCTATGATCCCAGCATGCCTCTGTACTCTTAACCACTGAGCCATCTCTTCATCCCCTAATCCTGTCCTTTGAAAGACAGTTTCGTATTGACAACCAATAGTTAAAATATGTATATATGTATATTACAAATTGAAAATAGAGAACTATTTTCCATTCTGCCCAAGGATCTCAGAGTTGGATTTAGGTAGAATTTTCCTGTTATCTTTTTACTAAAATTAATGTGTTCTTGTCTGTTTAAACAATTACAGAACTATCTGAATATATGAATATTTTCCACATGCTCCTACCAACACACACACACATACACGTATTACAATATATTCGTACATGTACAAAATATTTAGTAGTTTCTTATAATTTATGATTCTATACTTGCTTTCAAGGTTAACAATATATGAATATCTTTTCATATATTTAGATTAATTTTATTATTATATCGGCTAAAACTCCTTGGCAAGATCCAAGTGTTGTGACACACACCTTTAATCTCAGCAGAAGCAGGGGGCAGATCTCTCAGTTTGAGGGCTAGCCTGGTCTACAGAGCAAGTTTCAGGACAGCCAGAGCTACACAGGAAAAAAAACCCAATCTTGAAAACAAAAACAAAAAACCTTCCGTGGCTGGGGTGTGGTGGTAATGCCTATAACTCCCACACTCAATAGGTGAAGGCAAAAGGATCAATAGTTCAAGGTCATCCTTAGCTATGAATCAAGTCGGGCAGGCCAGGTTAAAGACAGAGAACCTGTCTTTAAAACAAAACATAAAAAAGAAAAATTCCCTGGCTAATAGTAATAAAAATCATGGTCTTGTCTACATAGAGGGGATAATTTTCATCTATATCTAACATTTCAACAGCTCCCCAGAATGACATGAGGCTTCTTGGGAGTAGGACAGTTTCTCTTTTCTCAGCCTAAAACACCTCACACCCACCATGCAAATATGGACACAGTGGGTCTCTACCATCACCTAGAGATTAGCGTGCTGCTCGTACCCAGTGTGGTCTCCTCTAAGTTACCAAGTGGAACGTCTAAGAAATTTCCCTACTACATACTTTTGGTTGTTTTGTTTGGGAAGGGGGGTTGTTTTGCCTTCTATTGATGTTGTATCACCCTCTCTCTGATTTCTCTCTATATTTGAGAACATCAGTTACCTAAGTTCCACGTAATGTTCTGCCAGATTCAAAGGCAAATTTTATCAAATTAGATAGTAATTTAGACTTCATGCAAAATGCCTCTGTACACACCACAACCACAAGATGGAGAAGACCTGAAACAATGAGGACTCATAGTTTGGCAAAGGGAATTGGAAAGAGCTTGGGATTCGATGTGAGCACTGCTGTCGTGGAGATGCTGTGCCTATTTCTTTAATCCCAAAAGACCACCAAGAAGCCAATTCCGATGCAATCGTGCTAGGGTCTTTATTCAAGCTTAAGCCTGGGCCCACACCATTGCCACTGATGCAGCAGGACAGAAGGGTGAAACACCGAGCCCAGTTTCAAGCAACCATTTATAGAGGCCAGCAAGCAAGCGAGGATTTCCAGCTTGGCGCACATCTCACTGCGGGGGCTGTTATGGAATCTGTTGCCCTTTAGAATGGTTGGCTGGAGCTGGGAGCCAAACCATAGGCTTTCATAAGTAAATATCTTTAGGAACAACGGTAACTTCTGCTTTCCTCCTGACTGGTCGTTGTTAGGGGGTGACCTGGAGACCAGTGCTAGGTGCAGGCTTGTTGATTAACGTGAGTTCAACCTTAGGTCAAGTTCTCTAGGATGGAGCCTGAACCCAAGACGGAGTTAGTTTGGTCTCTAAGAGACACATTTTCTTCAATTTTCCTGGCTATCTGTAAAGGAAAAGCAAAATAAAGAAAGGGAGGGAAAGAAATGAAGGGGGAGCAGGAAAGGGCTGGAAATAAGCTTAAAAACTGACATTGTAAGCACATGTAACTCTATTGCTATAAATTGATGTCGGGGTGTTTAATGTTTCTCTCTGCTTGTGAATGAAAGGGGCGTCATCTATAAGTGGGAGTTGACCTTGAAGGTATGTACAGCATTTTTAAGAAGTTTGCTTGAAGAGATAGCTGTTCTGGTCTCATTTCCATGGCTGTGGTAAAATATCCTGACAAAAACCACCTGAGAGGAGAAAGAGTTTAGTGGATTCGCAGTTCCCGGTTGCAGTCAATGATAGTAGGGGAGTCAGGGTAGGAGCCTATGTAGGTCACATCACATCCACAGCTAAGAGCAAAAACGAATGCACTGTTCTGCCTGCCTGCGTGTTTATCTCAGTTAACTTTCTTGACTCATATAGTTCAGGGCACAGCCCATGGATGGTGCCACCAACATTCAGTGTATGTCTTCTTATCTCAATCAACGACCGAGACAATACCCCACAGACATGCCCGTGGGCCATTGATTTACATGATTTTTCTAAGATTAATTTATATTTTATGTGTATGGGTATTTTGCCTAAATATATGCATGAGCATCACTCGAATATCTGATGCCCACAAAGGTCAGAAGAGGGCATCAGATCCCCTGGGACTGGAGTTATGGATGGCTGTGAGCCACCATGCGGCTGCTGGGAATTGAACCCAGGACCTCTGCAAGAGGATCCAGTGCTCCTATCCTCTGAGCCATCTCTAGCCCAATTTTTCATTAAGACTCTCTTGTCAGATGACTTGTGGTTGTGCTGAATTGACAGTTAAAACTAACGAGCACAGTGCCTCCATGCGAATTATGAAAAATACCTAAAGTGGAACATGAAACTTTCATTCATAAATATGAGAAATTTCCTTTTGAAACTTCTTTTTGAAATGTGTATTTTGACCGGAATGAATGTGTGATTCATATGTGTGAGAAATTGAGAACGTGTAAATCTTATCAGTTTCTGACTAAATGTGTGATTTTTCTGTGGGAAAAAAAAAAGTAGTTTGAGTTACTAGTTATATTATTCCGTACAGTCCTCAAGTGCACTGAAGTAATACAATGGGCTTCATTCAAGAAGAGTAGAATACCATCTCTTATTCAGTCTGCAACCTTAACCTTGCTTTCAGAATGGTTTCTCCATCAACCTTTTCCCATCATAGGGACTCTGAAAGCTTCAATCAAGCACATGTCAGGAAAAAAAATAGAAAGAAAAAAGAAACTTGAAATATATCCAAACTCTTGACATTTATTTCCTACATAGATTTTTATAGGAGAAATAAGGATGGAGAGAAGTCATCTAAGCAGTGAAAAACTCAGCCTCGGCCAGCCGCTCCAGAATCAAGAAAGGAGCAGATCTATCACAACTCCGATCTTAGAAAAGTTCCTATATGACATGTCCTGCACTGACTTGCATAATTTCACTTTACTGCTATCCATTAAAGTAGGCATCCACGTACCTACAGATATACCAGCAAAACTATGGAACTCGGAGATGTGATACTTATCAATTAGGATATTCCTTTATTAGATGATTAAAATTAAAATGGAAGCTAGCCACGGTGGTGTATGCCCGTGATTACCGTATGTGGGATCCTGAGAGAGGAAGAACACAACCTTCCTGGATCAGATGAGTTGAGGACACCAGGAGAATACGGCCCACAGGATCAACTAAGCAGGGCTCCTAGCAGCTCATGAAGACTGAGGTGGCAAGCTTGGGGCCTGCCTGGGGCTGTGCTAGGTCTTCTGCATACATGTTAATGTTGTTTAGCTTTGGGTTTTTGTCCGACTCCTAATAGTAGGAGTTGGGTGTCTCTTACTGGGTTGCCTTGTCCAGCCTTGACATGAGAGTTTGTGCCAGCTCTTGTGGTATTGTTATGCCATGTTCAGTTAATATCCCTAGGAGGCCTGCTCTTTTCTGAAGAGAAACAGAGGAGGTGAATCTGGAGAAGTGGGGGGGTGGGGAGATGACTGGGAGGAGTGGAGGAAGAGGAGGCTTCATTTGGCATGTATTATATGAGAGAAGAATAAATACATAAAAATAATAAAATTAAAAAATAAAAATCTTGTCTCAAAAAAGAAAGAAAAGAAAAAAGAAAAAGAAAAAAAAGAGGATTAGGAATACACCTCAGAAAGGGCGAGGAGGTACCTAGCGAGGTAATCTGTATGTGTGAGAACCTGGGCCCAATCCCCTACACCTTGAATTTAAAAATACGTATATAGGAGAGGTTAACATGGCTCACGAGTAAAGGCACTTGCTGAGCCAGCTTGACCAACCACCTGAGTCCCACCCTCAGAATCCACATCAAGGCGGAAAGAGTGAACGTAGAGGAATTTTAATCTAGCAACATGGCTTCTCTGTTAAGGTTATGTAATCTTGTAGGTCTATGCACCCTTAGTATACTCCTTTAATCCCAAATAATATAGGTAAGGTTAGTTTATAAAGGAAGCAGCCATGTTTGAGAGTGATGAGGGTCAAAGTGAGGAGTGAGAGTAAGATTTGACAAGATGAGTCAGAGGTAGGATACACCCAGCCCTTGTAAGATAGGATACACTCAGCCCTTGTAAGATAGGATGATACACTCAGCCCTTGTAAGATGGGATACACTCAGCCCTTGTAAGATAGGATACACTCAGCCCTTGTACGGACAGCAAAGTGGGAGTGGGCCAGGTGGGAGTCAATGCAGTGAATGCTGTGCAGTAGACTTAAATTCACTCCTGAGTTCATGCAGTTCAGTGCAGGTCAGCGGAGGCAGTGGAAGCCAGAGAATAAGAAGGAGCCAGAAGATTAGAGCACATTGCCAGAGATAGTTTAAGGCCAGGCAAAGCAATTCAGTGAGAAGCTGAGAGAAGCCAGATTGAATCAGTCATCTTGGAGAGAAGCTTGAGTGAGAACAGCTGAGTTGAGCCAGTCAACAGAGTTCAGAAAGAACTTTCTTAGAAAGGGTGAGCTTATTCAGCAGTGAGTCTCCAAGGTGACAATTACATCTGGCAAATAGAAGATACTATTACAGGAATCCATTCCACAAAACTGCTCTCTGACATTCACCTGTGCACACAGCGTGTACATGACCATGTACACACACATAATAAATTTCAAAATGTGTGTGTGTTTATTGGTGAAATAAACTGTGGACTTTAATGTTAAAGATGCCCAT
The DNA here is from genome assembly GCF_011064425.1 of Rattus rattus. NCBI lineage: Eukaryota > Metazoa > Chordata > Mammalia > Rodentia > Muridae > Rattus > Rattus rattus. The sequence goes on from NC_046155.1 coordinate 104,303,217, forward strand.
ATATTTTGTCTTCATTGTATTAATGCTATAGATTATTTAAAAATACAGTTGGAGAATATGGGAAGAATTTTTGTGGAGGCAGACTCTCTCTTACTATATAGCCAAATTCGTCTCATCTCACAAATCTCCTGCCTCAGCTTCCTGAACTATACATGTATAGCTATAATTCTCAGCCTCTAGGATTATAGATGTGTTTCACCAGGTCTAAATAAGGACAGGTATATCTTAATCCATATAGTTATTTAAAACTTCCTTATAGCTGGAACAAATGAAATCCTTTATAATTTTTCCAAATTTCATTTTCATTTTAAAAATTAAAATAGGGGCTGGAGAGATTGCTCAACTGTTAAGAGCACTAGCTGCTCTTCCAAAAGACCTTTACCACATGGTGGCCGGCAACTCTCTGTGACTCCAGTTCCACCAAGCAAGCACATGAAACAAAGACATAAATGCAGCTAAAACACCCATACACATATAATAATAGAAATAAAATTTTAATTGAAACAACTGGCTTGATATTTTGGAGCGACAAAGTTTTTAAAAATAGACCTAAAGATACTGTGCTACACAATCTTATTTATTTAAAGTTTCAGGAGTGTGACTTTGTTCATCTAACAATTTTATATTATTGTAACTTAATAGTCTAGTAATTTAAAATCAGCCTTAAATGGTTTGGAGGAATTTATAAACTGTAACACTCTGGTAAATGTGTATGTATATTCACACATAACATATTCACACATATGTGTATGTTCAAATAGACTAAATCTTCCAAGACTCTTTAGTCTTCCAAGAGTTCCAATGACCTCCAAGAAGTCATTCAATAAAGTCAGTCTCGGACTTTCACTACTTCTCTATCTTCCAGTGTGTATTCATCACATGTGCATATAAATGAAGCAAGCGTTTCAAGTGAGAGCCAAAGGGTAAGTCTGTTTTAACCTCTCCTTCCCAGAGTTGTCAGAGATAAGGGCTTGGACATCACTGTTTGTGTGTCTGCCTGGTACCTCAGTCTTACTCTTCTGCACTCATCTTGTGGGAATGGAGTATGAGGAACTCTTGCTTCCTGTCCCTCATGTTCTTCCAAGTGGGTCATATTTTCAGAGCTGTGTTCTGTTCGGATGGCACTGACCCTGTTTGCATGGAGTTCCTATAAAATCTATTTTCGGTTTCTCAAACTGTGTGGGGAGGAGAAATGATGCATATTTATAATACTGCATTCCATATTTGCTTATAGAGGGCAAATTTCCCTTATTATAGTAGTAGTCCTTTCTGAAACCCAAAATGTTTATTCTTATAACCTGCTTGGATAAAAGGACATAGTATTTCAATGATCTGCCATTCATCATAAGGAAGTGATGAATGTTTGAAGAGACAGACAAATTTAAACTGATTTTTGGGGTGGAGAGATGGCTGTGCTGTGAGGAGGACATAATGTTCTTACAGAGGACCTAAGTTCAGTTCACAGAGTCAGAGCCATAGTCTCACAAACACCTATAACTCTAATTCCAGGGAATCCAATGCACTCTTCTCGTCTCAGCAGGCAGCTGCATACAGATGCACATGAACACACACACACACACACACACACACACACACACACACACACAGACACTGCATGTGGTAGTCAAAGGCAATCTATTTTTTACATCTTTATGGTAGATTTTATTTAGAATTATATACTGCAATGTTAGCATATTTTACTAGTTCTCACAAGTATGCATCAATGTTAAAATCATCCACCTCTTTCTAAAACTGGTCAGAATAATACTTTCTATTTGCAAATTAATTTGTATCACTCTAGTGTTTATTCCCAAAGCAATTCTTAGGAACTGGTTCTCTCCTGCCACCTTGTGGGTTATAGGGACTAACATCAAGTGTGCAGGCCCTGCCCAAGTGCCTCTCTCCACTAAGCCATCTCACCAGCCCTCAAAAAACGAATTTTAACTATATTTTTACAACGGTGTTAATATATATTAATTGTGTTTATTACAAAACCGTCCTTGAATAAAACATTCATTGCTTTCTTCTGACAAAAAAAAAAAGAAAATAAAATACTTTTCCAGGCTTGGGAGCACAAACTTTAATCTTAACACATAGGAAGCACGGCAGGCAGATCTTTATAAGTTCCAGGTCAGTTTGGTTTGCATAGCAAGTTCTAGACCAAACAAGACTACATACATAGTTAAACTGTGTCAAAAAATCAATCAATAGTACATTTTCATGGGCCTACAAAATGTTTACAGACCCTACATGCCTATGCGCCTATATGCTTTAGTCAGCCCAGAGAAACACCGAGAGCAAATAAAAAGGACCGCTAAACAGAAGGATCTCCTGAGGCCAAGTTCTTGCCCATCCCTAGATACTCCTGGTGCCTCCTCGACAATATTCTTATTGCCTAGTGCCACCCAATTCCCAGCAATGTGCTAGGAACTCAAAGGTGAGTTAAGGATTCCCCTACTGTGCACTTTGGGTGCTACTATCACTGGGGCTACACCTATCAGAACATTTTCAGGTGCAGGGCAAAAACATAAAAATACTAAATCCAGAACCAGGCTTAGTGTCTCTCACTTCTAATCCCAACTATCTGGGAGATTGAGCTAAGAAGATTACAAGTTCAAGGTCACCCTGAGCAATTTAGTGAGCTTGTATTTTGTTTTGTTTTGTTTTGTTTCTTAAGATTTACCTATTTTAGTGTGTGAGTGTTTCATCTACATATATGTATTTGCACCACAGTTGTGGTTGGTATCCAGGGAGCTCAAAGGAGAACATTAGATCCCTTGTAGCTGGAGTTAGAGATGGTTGTAAACTATCATGTGTGTGCTGGGAATCGAACCCAGAACCTCTACAATAGCAACAAGTGCTCCTAACCACTGAGCCATCTTTCCAGCCTCTGAGAATAGATTTAAAAAAAAAAAACAAAGGGGTTGGGGATTTAGCTCAGTGGTAGAGCGCTTGCCTAGCAAGCGCAAGGCCCTGGGTTCAGTCCCCAGCTCCGAAAAAAAGAAAAAAGAAAAAAAAAAACAAAACTTTTTTTTTGAGATACAGCTTGGTGGTAAAATGCTTGCATAGCATATGTAAGACCTAGTTTCAATCCTCAGCATAAAATCAACAAAACAAAGGGTTAAATAAAAGGTATCTTGTTTAGTGCCTATGAGTTCAAATGTTCATAGTATGAGCCAATTTCCTGCATGAGTAAATTTAGCCACCAATCAATCCTAACAAAACAAGGGACTTGAAGGTCACGTGCGTCTGGCTAGGTTCTGATTGTTTTCTGCCTGTCACTCACTCCACTCATGGCACACCTTCACAGCAAATAGCACGATTAGTTCTGTTGTGCTAACTTGTCTCTGGCCCTTGGCTTTCTGTGCAAGCTTTCTTCTCAAGTCCTTAAAGTAACCCCAAATGTATTAGATTCATTTAGGAGATAAAATGCCACAGAGTTTAATTTTTTTTAAAAAAAAGTCTGAAAGACTCAGTGACTCATTAGATGTGGGATTCAGGTCAGTTGATGTGAGTGTAGTCACATTTTGACTGTGACAGTTAAGGCTTGGTAAATCTTGACTGTTGAGCAGAAAGAGCTTCCTGTACAGGGGTGGACCTGACATGCCCCCCATGATCATTCTAACTTACTTGAAACTAGCTTCTGACTTACTTGGGACATTTATGTAAATAAAAAAAATGTTGCGAACCACATGGCTTGGGACCCAGATCCCTGGTCAGGGCATTGAATAAAGAAGAAACAGACACACAGACAGAAGAATGAAGAAAAGACAGACAAACAGGCACATGTATAGTGAAGATGAGATCAAGTGGAATTCTCTAACTGATACCGCCCCAGCCTGGAATCCCCAGTGTGTTCATTAGGTACAGCATGGGGAGGCTTGGCTAGTTTGGGGAGAAGGTCTCTGTAGGTCAGCAGCCTCAGGCTGTAAACATCCTGGAGCAGGAAGCTGCGGTGCACACACTGATCAATTGCCCATAAACACTCACGCTCAGATTTCCAGACAGGGTCTTGTAGACTCTAGTGCCCTTTAACTCACAGTGATTTTCTTGCATTAACCTCCCAAGCAATCACAAATATAAAAAAAACAGTATTTTTTTTGTCCAGTACTAGAGATTGAATCTAGCACCTCATTCTATGCAAATGATCTAACAATGTGCTTTCCTCACCCCAAATTGAACAGTCTTTTTCTTAAATTCTCATAACAGACCTGGCAATAAAAATGGGCAATTGCCAGGCATGAAGCCCAGATGTCTGAGTAGGAAAGCCACGCTCCCAGTGGCAGCTCACCATCTAACTGCTTAATACATATTTGTTAAAGTGAAACAATTCATAGGAAAAGCCCAAGGCTTAAAAGAACACAAAACAAGAACAAATAATGACTCAGCCCCATGTACCCTGCTATATATAGTGGGTCTCCTCCAACATATCCCTGACAGGAAAGCATCTGCCACATATGGAAATCATAGCAAGAGATTTTGATCTCAGGATAAAGGAAATGCTTTTAGTCACTGCTCCAGTTTGCTTACTAACACTGTGACCAAAAGCCACCAAAGGAAGAAAGGGTTTGTTATGATGCTGAAGAAGACACCACACACACACACACACACACACACACACACACACACACACACACGGCACAAACCACACCCAAACAACCTGTTTTCATGGAGAAATCCTCTATCAATTGAGGAAGAAAAGTTGAAGTGGCTGCTTTCTAACTCAGGCAGAAAAACTGCCGCAAATGACCTTGCAGGCGTAATCTTTAAGAAGAGGAAAGGTCTGCGTTAGAATGGGCTGGGAGTCTACGGTGTATTTTAATTGGTCATGTTAATTAGGTGAGCCAAAGGGGACTTTGGATGGCTGGACTCCAATACTTTGACAGCTGGATCTTGGTGGTCAGTCTCAGGAGGAGGAAGTGACCAAATAAGGGAATAGACCTTGGTGGCCAGCTTTAGGGATGTCATCTGACAGCTTTTAGCAAGGCAGAGGTGATGGAAGCGAAGGGCAAGGTCTGCCAGAGCCATGCTCGCCAGGAACAGGCCAGCTAGAGCACCTTCAATTACAGCTTGCAGTTCACCATATTAAACAACCCAGGAATAATTACCCAGAGGTGACATTGCCCACGCTGAGATAGGTCCTCCCACAACAATCATTGAAAGTGACCCCAACTGACCTGCCTGTAGGACAATCTCAATTGAGGTTCTCTATTTCCAGACGATTCTACCTGGGTCAGGTTGACAGAAAACTAACTATAATTGTCAGTTACTACACTGTCTGAAAATAGAGTTGATGGGGAAGATAGTGAGCTCCTGGACCCTGGGCTTTTTCAAACACAGACCAGCTAAAAATAGACAAGATTGAGCAAGACACTTTAGTGAACTCAATGGCTTTGAGGGGTCTTCCAGACTGCGGTTATGAGTCCTCTACTTGCAACTAAGAAAAGCCCAAAGGATTTCCTGTATTTACCCAGAGAAGAAATTCCCTTACTGTGAGTGTGTGTATTCTTTGTTGCTGTAGAAGAAATATCACATCAGAAAACAGGCTTGATAACCTTACTTATTATCATTACACGATCTAAGATCTGTCTGACTTCTCTTGTAGGCTCTGTGGCAAGATGAAAAATGTTCTCTCTGGCCGGGTTGCTGCACTTGGCAGGTTTCTTAAGGAAACTAATGAATCTAGCACTAATCAATCTTTCTTGAGCTTGCTTATTTCATATCAGCTGAAGCATGCTGGATCAACAAATGTATCTCCTTTTCTGGCCTAAGGAGCTAAGAATCGACCTCTGAAACTTAGTGACCCATCGGTTTATGTGCACCTGCTTAAAGCAGCTGTGTCTGTCTGTGACGCTCGTGAGACAGCTGCAGCTCTGTCTGTGCCTCCCTGCCTTTGAATTTATAATCTTATTAGCAATTACTATAGCTGTGACAATTGAGAACATAATGTTACCAAGTGGCCTATTAAGAAACAGGGCTAATTTTGTCTTCACTTGATTCAATTATTTGCTACTGTAGGCCAATTAGGAAGGAATAAAGACTAACATTCTACCTTCTCTTGGAAGTTCGCCCAGTCTTTGGGTTTCTAGAAATTTCTAGAAGTTAAGAACCCAGATTTTTTATGAACAAGATATTCCTCTGAGACATTTCATTTATTTTGGGTTGAAAGAGAGAAATCAGGTGGATTCCTGGGGATTTTGATGAGATTTATTTTTCCTGTCCCTTTGAGGTGGCAGATTCTTGAAAGCAATAGCAGAAACCCCGGGGTGGTATAAATACTAAGGTTTGGGAGCCTGCAGGAGGAGCCTCCAGTTTCTCCATTTGAAAGGACCCCTGTGCCCCAGACCAACAAAGTCAGGTCCATCAACTGCCCCCTTTCTGAAAAATCAAACCAAGCTGACAGAGAACTATGGGATGTTGGAGCACCAGCTTAGACACTGGTATCCCAAGAGTGACACCATGTGGGCAAAAGGAGCACCAGCAGCACCAAAGCAATGAGCAGAACAATCTCCAGCGCAAAGTTGTCACAGTCTGGCAGAATGGGTGAGGTTAATAACCACAACCAGGACCAGGCCACTAGAGTGTTGAGGGCTGAGCAAGTAGTGCTTTGGGAACAAGGAGCAAACATGTCTGGCCCCGAAACAGGTGTGCCTTGCTGAGTTTCCCCGGAGATGAGATTCACAGCACGTAGGACAACACAGTTTCAGTAGAATGAGAGAGCGCCTGGAGCTGGACCCTCAGCCCAAATGCTTGTGTTTTCATGCAGCTTACATACATAGCTTGAAGGGAATTTCTGTATAAAGCATTCAGTGCAACGGCACCCCCAAAGTGACCTGTTACATGGGGCGAGGTGTGATCTCCCACTTGTGACGTCATTTCAGTACTCAGAGTGTTGAACCAGAGACATTCAACCTATAGTGGCATGAGAACACCCAGCAAGAGACAGAAGGAACCGACTCACAGGAGGTCTTCGGGTAGAGTGAGAAGTTTAGCTTTACTGTGAAGGTGATGAGAGACCATGAGGGGGTGAATGGGGAGACTGGCATGATCAGACAGGCGGCCTAACCCTGGTCATGTGAAAGAGTGCCTCAAAGGGCTACAGATAAGAACGTTAAAAGGGAGCCGCACCATGAAGGTTAGGTCCGTGATAATCGCTTCCTTGTGGGAGGGGTGACAGAATCGATTATCCAACCAGAAAGCTTAACTTTAATTCCAAACCATACTCATCAGGCCCTGCCACAAAGTAGGCACTCAATAAATGGCTGTTGGTCCTGAATGGAACTTATTCAAAAGCTATAAAATAATATAGGAGCTGGAGAGTTGGTTCAGCAGTTAACGCCATTTGTAGCTCTTGCAGAGGACCTGGGGTCAGTTCACAGCACCCAGATGGTGGCTCACAACCATCCGTAACTCCAGTTCTGGGGGATCCAGTGCCCTCTTCTGTCTTCTGTGGGCATTAAGCACACATGTGGTATGCATACATACGTGCGACAAAAAACATAACATAAACCTAAAAGGAATGTTTTACATTAGAAAATAGAGGGCCAAGGATGGCCCAGTGGGTAGGAGTATGTGTGTGTGCAAAACCTGGTGATCTGAGTTCAATTCCCACAGCAGAAGAGAACAACCAGGAAAAGTCCTCTAACCTCCGCACATGTGCAGTGACACATATATTTGCTTTCTTTTTCTTTCTCTCTTCCTCTCTTTCTTTCTTTCTTTTTCTTTTTCTTTTTTTTTTTTGATATGATAGAAACAAATTCCAGAGTCACTTCTGTCCCACAGATGACAAAAGAGAGCAGGCTGTCCCCCAATCACTTGCACATCACCTGTGTGTGCCATCTGGTCCAGAAGCACCCACTGTTGTCTCAGCCAGTCCTCAGATGTGGTCACGGCACCCACAGCAGCCCCACCTGTGTAAGCCAGCTGCAATCTGCACGCCCCTAGAAAGAGACCTGAGCGAACCGCTGTACTTCTGCCCTACCTGGCCAAGCAGTGAGAGGCTTGGGCTACTTCAAGCAGCTGGGCTTGCACGCAGACCATTTTCCTTCAAAGGTAGTAGCTAATCCCCCTGCTCTGTGGTGCCCATTGGTATTTATGACCCGGCTTGTGCTGTATGTGGGAGTACCCACAAAATGGTGGTGAACATTTGAACATTACAGAATATTTGAAAGTCCACGAGACTGGCATGATGTATACCCTCAACAAGGAATTAGCACTGTAGTTCCTCTATTACACATCAAGTGTGAAATTGACTCTGCATGCTGTGCTATGCTATTGAGATGATGTGTTTTTAAATTCTTAAAATGGGGGGGGCTGGTGAGATGGCTTTTTGGCCTGAAGTAAAGGCAGATGTGGTAGCAGGTCTATCTGGCTGAAATTGCTTACCTCGTAGCAGTCAGGAGACAGAGGCAATAAAGCACCCATCTGTCTACCCAGTGATCTGCTTTCTCCAACTAAGACGAACCTCCTTCCTTTCCCTGTCTCACAATAAAGCTTACATACCATGGATCCATTAAGGGCATAGTCCATTCAGAAGCCATCCTACCACAAAAAAAAAAAAAAAAGCTAGCAAGCTCCCAGCAATGAGCCTTCAGGGAAACGTTCAGATTCAAACCCTATCAAAATTTTAAAAAGCATGTAGATTATAGGTCCTATTTTTTTTTATTTTATGCATCGACATGAAGACACTTATGGAATTGGTTCCTGCCCTCCCCCACCCCCTTCTTTGTCTTTGTGAGAGATGCTCAATTCTAGGTGGCCTATACTCTCCCAACCTATCGGATCACTCCTTTGCTTTTGAAAACAATGAGTGCTGTGTGTGTGTTGCTTCGTTTTGTTGGCAGGACGTAAGTAGAGCATGGGCTATTTTTGGATGGCTTTTTAACTACACCCCAGCCCAATGGTGTGAGTTGTACGTGAGTGTCAGACACCAGAAGTAGGAAGGGCGCATTAGTTGACATTAACTTGGGCGTTTCCATCAAAGAACCACAGTTCTCCCCACACCCACCCCACCCCACCCCCAGGCCGGCCGAAAGTTGTATTGCCGTGTACCCACGAGAAATGTGTTTGAGCAGTGAGTGGCCAATATTTCTCCGTGCCAATGGAGGAGAACCCAGGATTCAGTGGAAAGTGAGAATGCTTGCTATTCAGCCCACCCTAGGTTCCATCAACTCACCCTCCTACTGCCTTCCCCAACCCACGCTCACTCTCGCCCTTTCACATTGAGTCTGGGATAGAGAAAAATGCTTTTATTGGTGGTGAACCTAAACAAGGCCGAATGTTCCTCTTTCAGAGGACACAGGGTACCAGACTGGAAAACCAGGAAGGAAGGATTGGAGCCGGGCAGTGGATGCAGGATTCTCTCCTTATTTGGATGTAAGTGCTGCACTCGATTAGTATTTATTTTTGGGACAAGGCATAAGGGCTGAATGGGGCAGGCAGCCCCAGGGATCAGGCTGCGCTCTCTATTTGAAGCACAGGTCTCTCAGGATCTTCCTTGGTAGGCTGAGGAGGTTCTGGCTCCAGGGCAGACGGGAGCACAGACTCCACTGCAGGCTGAGCTGCAGGCTGGCCTTCTGCCGGGCCTTCCGAGTTCCGGACAGGCCCTAGGCGTGGCGGCTTGACTGGCGTGGGCTGTGCTGCTTCAGAGCCTTTACGACTGGAAAAAGCCCTTTTCAGGCTTTGAACCTTCTGTAAGCCAGTGCGTCGCAGCCGCTGAGCCCGGGACTCCACGGGTTCCTCATCAGAACTCTCTCCAACTTCATCCTCTGGCTGCTCTGGGCCTTGCACCAACTGGTCCTCCGGGCCCAAGAGCTCTGGTGCTTTCTGGAAGGCGCGGGCTGGAATTTCAGTCTCCTCCTAAATGTGATGACACAGCTTTGGATTCTTTGACTTGGCCCTGGCACTTAGCCAGATCCAGCCTGAAACTCTCTTCCCCGCGGTTATACTAAGGGAAGCTACTCCACCCTTTGCATCTGCACCAGGAATTGGGGCCAAAGAGAAGAATGAGAAGGGGCGGAGCGGCAAAGGAGCAGAGGGATGAGCAGAGAGAGAGGGAGGGTGAACTGTGCAAGTTTGCAAAGTGGATGAAACCCTATAAAGTGAAACAAGGTAACAGTTGTAAGGGCGCTGGAGGAGGCAGAATTACACCCTAATGGTTATTTTCATGGGGTTGGGACTGACCAAATCTGCAGAGTGGCCTGAGTTAAAGCGGGGAGGGCTAGGATTGACCAGGCTGGGAGTGAAAGGGATAAGGCTGCGATGTGGGAAGTGGGTGCGGCTCTGAGAGTCTTCTACAACTGAGAGCAGCACCTAGGGTCAGGAATGTGGAGACCGTGGACCGGTGGATGGAAGGAGCCCCACCTCGGTGAAAACCTAGAGGGTTGGGGGTGTTGCCTGAGGTCACTGACCTTGAAGAGCAGGACGTGCAGCTTCCCGCGCGCCACCAGCAACCCGTGGTTGGCCTCCAGTCGCTGCACCTGAGCGGCGCGGTGCACGGCCCGCTCCTGGGCTGCGTCGGCGTGCGAGCCCACGCGCTCCGCCTTGGCCAGCAGTTGCGCCAGTGTGTTGCTGGTGGTGTCGTGGCTGCGACTCAGCGCGCCCAGGCCACTCTGGATGCGGCGCACCGAGCCCGCCAGGCCGCCCTGCCTCTCAGCCAGGCCCCCCTGCCTCTCCCGCAGCGCCTCTAGCATGGTGGCCAGCTTCTCCAGCAAAGTCACCACGGTGACGGCGTGCACCGGACCCCCAGCCGGCGCCCCGGGCACAGGCCCGGGCTCCAGTGCGCTCTCCCCCATGATCTCTGACCGCCCGGCCTGCTCTCCCTAAGACCGAAGGCTGAGATCTGGGCTGGGCTGCCTTTCCCCGCCTCCTCCCCCAGTTCAGGCCGTGACTCAGCCGGGCGGGAGTTGGCACCTTCCATGGTGGGAAAAGGAGGAGGCCGAGCAAGGGGGCGGAATGTCCAAAGGGGGCTCTTTCGAAGGCTCCGCCCCGGGATCTGCAGGGCAGACAGTCTGTCCCAAAGGCCCCTCTTTTCTGAGTTTGTGCTCCTCTTTCGCCTAGTTTCCTGTGGACCTGATTCAGGCCTATGCTTTCCACAGCAAAGGGCAAACCACTGAAGTTTTCGTTTATTTAGTGATGGGGGGTGGGGGGAGACGTGTAAGGCAGGGAGGGGTGTTAAAGACACAACCTAAGCCTTCAAAACTGCTGAGCCCCAACGCTGGGCGGAGGCCTGTAAGGTTCGGAATGTTCGGCCTCAGACCCAGGACTGCCTAGGCCCAAGGCAGGGCTTTGTGTCTAGGCGGGCTGGGCGGGGCATCCTCTGATATTCTCCAGGTTTAGCCTCTGGCTTCGTTTAGTGCTATTTCTTCTATTGGATTGTGTTGTCCTACTTCGGATTCCTGGAGTACAGCTCAGCCATGAGTCAGAATAAGTACCGGTTTGTCTGTTTTAATGGGGATTGGCTGTGGTTCCTGCCGAATGCCTTCAATCTGGTCTCTGAAATTGGGGAGTGTGAGGATTTGAAATTGCTGCAGTAGCCAGATACGGTGGTAGAAAGGTACACTGATGTAGGAAGAGCACCAGTTGGAGATCATCGTGGAATGCAGAGTGAGTTTTAGAGTGGAAAATCGCTACTTAAAGGTTGATTGCTAATTCCTGACTTCTGATTGTGAAATTTTTGGTTTTTACTATTTATATTGGAGTTTGATTTGCTCATCCCAGGCCCCGTATTACTGGAGCCATCTGAACCTGACAAAATAACACTGAGAGTTTGAGACAGGGTTTCATGTAGCTCAGGCAGGCCCTGAACTCGCTGGTCAGCCAAGGATGGCCTTGAACGTCTGATCTTCTTGCTTCCACCACCCAACTGCTGAGATTACAGTTGTGCCCCACCAAGCCTACTTAATGCTGGTTCTGGAAATCAAACCCAGGGCCCTATGCACGCTAGTCAGCAACTCCAACGGGGCTACATCTTCAACCCCATTTCTCTGTTTTTGAGATAGGGACTCACTGTGTAACCCAGGCCTCAAACTCAAAATCTTTCTGTCTCAGACACCTGAGTGTTGAAATTCAGGTGTTCATTGACTGACCCATTAATTGGTAGATAAAGCACAGTATTAAGGGTCAAACCCAAAGCCTCAGACATGCTAAGCAAGTATTCTGCCACTAAGCCGTACCCTGGCCCAACAACTTGGGAATCTTTCAAAGATTTTTTTTATTTATTTATGTATATATGTGTGTGCATGAGTGTGTGCTCATACATGTACAAAGACCTGTGGATATCAGAAGGTGTCAGATCTCCTCAAGCTCTAGTTACTGGTCATTGTGAGGTGTCTGATGTGGATGCTAAAAATCAGATTCCCTTCCTATGTAAGAGTCTCAAGTACTCTTAATAGCTGAGCCATCTCTCCAGCTTAGACACACAATTGTCTTGGGTCACCCAAAAGCCTACACACATGAATAAGGTTGAGAATTAGTAAGCAATTCTAGCCAAGCTGTCTGGCTAGAATTCTAGCTGTAGATGTTCAAAGATACGATGCCCATCACCATTCATCTCAAGCTTGTGGCTGGTGCTCTTACAACCAAAGTCGGGTCAGAATGGGCTACACACCTGTAATCCTGGAGCTAAGGATGGTGAGGCAGGAAAGTTAAGACTGTCCCTGGCTACACAGGGAGACTGAAATGGCATAGCAAATATATGTAATGGAAGTCTTACATGGCACAGACATCTCAAAAGAGAACACAAAGGGAAACTGTCTTGTTCTATGCTCAAGTTAATAAAAAAAGATGGAGAACTACACAGAAATGGGATTAGACAGAGGGGTGTGGTCTGGTTATAGCAGATGAGAGGGGACCCAGCAAGGCCTGTCTGCCCAAGTTCTTCGTCAACTCTCTGTACAGCCATTCTCCTGGGTAAGGAGCAGAATCCCTCTACAATGAAGATACTAAAGAAAAAGAGTGATCTTTCTAATTTCTTGAGTTTCTTTTCCTTAACTTTAAAAATTATTTAGTGTGTGTGTGTGTGTGTGTGTGTGTATGTGTGTGTGTGAATGTGCATGTGAGTGCAGGTGCCCACAGAGCCAACAGCATTAACTCCTCCTAGAGGTGAATTTGCAGGTGGTTGTGAGCCACCCAGTTTGAGTGCTGGCATAGAACCTGGGTTCTCTGGAAGAGCAGCAAGTGCTCTTAACTACTGAGTCATCTTGTTCTGGGAAACAGGTGACATGAGACCAAAGATCAGTAAGGACTTCCATTCTCTGTCAGGTCAAATGCTCAACATGTTGAAATACAGAGCTTTGTGGCATCATTTTCTGAGTCCCAACATGACCCTTTGGCCATATAAATAAGAAAAAAGAAAAGAAAAACAAATTGAGGTATCTGTATATTTCTCCTTCCCTCAGCATGGTGATTTATGGACGCGGGAGTAGTCAGGGTTCAAAAAACAAAAACAACAACAAAAAAAAAAACCCTACACAAAAAAGTACTCAGGATTTTCAACTAAGACACTAAGACAGATGCTTTCTACAATTAAAAGTCATACTCCCTTTGAGGCAAGACTGTTGCTAGATTACTGATTCACCACTCTGGGTTGTTCATAAACTGGAATTCGTTGTCTCACACCCTAAATGAGTACTTTGTATAAGAAGCATCTTTGAGGCTGGAGAGTTGGCTCAGTACTTAAGGGCACTTGTTGCTCTTGCAGACGACCCAGCTTCTGGCCTCAGCACTCACTGGGTAGCTCACAACAATCTGTGACTGCAGACCCAGGGAGTCTGAGGCCCTCTTCTGACTTCCATGGGCACAAGGCACTCATGTGGGACACATACATACATGCAAGCAAAGCACCCATACACATCAAACAATAAAACAAATCTCAGAAGAAATGTCCTTGGTCCTCGACATCAACCTCAGAGAGCCAGATAAGCATTCTTCAGGGACTTATTAACCCTTGGTTTGGTTGTCACAGTGGAAGCCACCAAACCTGAACTGAAACTATGAACCAAAACAAACTTTTTACCTTCTGAATTTTTTCCTTGGGTGCTTAGTCACAGCAAGAGAAAGCTAATACAGATATCACTGCCTATGTCTTTATGAGTGACAACGACTTTCCCTTTGTCTTGGCTACTTTTCTGTTGCTGTGACAGAACACCACAATCAAGGCAACTGATACAAGAAGGCACTTAATGTGAGGTTCACAGTTCCAGAGGGTTAGAGTCTATGACCAACATGGTGGGGAGCAGAGAAAAGGCAGGCAGGCATGGTCTAGTGCAGTAGCTCAGAACTTACATCTTGATCCACAAGCACGAGGCAGAAAGAACTAACTGGGAATGGCATGGACATTTTGAAACCCCAAACCTTACTCCCAGTGACACACACCTCCTCCAACAGAGCCACACCTCCTAGTCCTTCCCAAACAGTTCCACCAACTGGGGGCCAAGCATTCATATATATGAGCTTACAGGGCCCATTTCATTCAAACCACAACACTTTGTGAACCAAATGCTGCTGCTGCTGCTCCTTTTCATTCCACCGATGCACTTCCAAGTGCCTGTGGTGGAGTCCTGCTAGGTATAGGAAAACACAAGCTTGACTCCATTTTGAATGCTGCTAGTCATTTTTTTTCTCACTGGAGCACCTCTGTTGTTGTATGTTTAAGAAATGAGATGCTAGGTCTCTGTACTGAGTTAACAGCCTGCCTTCCACATCCTCTCCTATTTGCCATACATCTTGAGAATTATGTGCTCTAGGGTTGTAGACCAGACACAAACTCAAGTTGGGCTAAAAGATTCCAGAGACCATGCCTATTCCCATGAATCCACCTCTCCCAAAGAGAGTAGATCAGAAATCCAGAGCACCCAGCTCCTGGGAGGAAACCCTCTATTAGATGCTCTTTGATGGTCAGCTGACTTCCTGCCGTGGAATGATTTGGAGTATTGTTACTATTCTTTTACTGGGAACCCCATAAGAGTTTCCAGGGGCGTGAGCTAAAGCAGACTTGTTGCCAGCCTACAAACTGGAGAGGGTGATTCATGCCATGTGCCAAGCAAGCATCTGGGGGTAGGTGTGTTATTTAGACCACGGTTTCACTCGGAGTTGTGAAAATGATATTGGACATGTTTTTGTGGTTATTTTAAAATGCTCTAAGAATGGTAATGAAGCAAATGGAGCTATAATTCTAAGTAAAACTGCCCCTGCTCCATCACAATGCCCAAATATGTAACTTTGCTGGTCAGTGCTGTAAATGTTCTTTATTCTTTCCCACACTACATATCATACTTTTTAAAGAGAAGATTTTCATTATCCTGTAAAATAAAATGACTAATCCTGTTTTGTTTGTTTGCTAAAAGACAAAATAAAGGTAGAGAATGAGCCTCAGAGGACAGGCACTCCCTTCCAGCCTTTGTCATGGGCGTCCTGTCTACGGAAGGGGTAAGGCCATGCCACACAATAAGGGGCTCAGTGCTACTCGCAGTTTAAATATCTATGAGTTTGGGGCAGCAGGAAAAAAGAATGTTCACTGGTTCCAGGAGCTGAACCAGGAATTAAAGCAAATGGATAAACCCTGGGATGTTATAGTGTGACCAAGAGACACGGGAATGCCTTCAATGGCAAGAATCAGGCATACTCCTTACTCAGATGACTGATTATTTGATTTCTTTGTTTGTTTGTTTGTTTGGGGTTTTTTTTTGCCTTTCTTCAATTTTTATAGGCTGAATATTAATCTTTCAGAAAGATATGCATGAGTCCTAACTCCCGATACTGTGAGTGGGAGCACATTTGGATTCTGAGTTAACGCTCTTAAGATGAGATCTCCTTGAACTAAGGTAGGCCCCCAGACTGCTGTCTTTATAAGGGGAGATGCAGGACCTCAGTCAAGAAGGAGATGTGAAGACTGAGGCCGATACTGTGCAGCAGCCACAATGTCAGTCTTATACATGTTGGAGAAGCACATGGTATACATACATTGTCCTGCCCAGGCAGGCACAAATCGAGGCCTGACAATGATAGTCAGTGCCACCACACACTAGAAGAGGCAGATGGTAGATATAAATTGTCCTGCCCAGCTTTCTGGGGCATCTGATGCTGCTGACACTGATTCTGTATATCTATGAAAACAATTATTTGGAAGAGTGTTTTAATGATTCTTTCCTTTCCTTCTTTCTTTGTTTTCTTCCTTTTATTATTTAATTTATATCTTTTCATTACTATTTTTAGAAATAGTCTCACAGAGTCCACACTGGCGTTGGCCTTGAATTTTCAGTGTAGATCTTCTGATCTTCTTGAATGCTAGAATTAAAGCTTGCACCAATATGCCCAGTTCCCCACTGTCCCCCACTATCCCCCTCCCCACACCCCGTACTGAGGAAGAGACCCATGACCTAGAGAATTCTGGGAAAGCATCTGCCATGGAGATACATCCCTAACTCTACATTTCTATTGCTCTAAGTCAGATGCATTTACAATAGCTGGATACGGCAGTTTTAGGAAACGAATAGAATAGAGATGCTGCCTTAAAGCACCAAAGAATGAAAAAACACATTGTCACAGCAGGCAACGGTTGGGAGGGAGGAGTGTTGCTCACTGTTGTCATTTGGGTTTGCTTTGCTTTCAGAAATGGCTCCTTGGGGTTGGGGATTTAGCTCAGTGGTAGAGCACTTGCCTAGCAAGCGCAAGGCCCTGGGTTCGGTCCCCAGCTCCGAAAAAAAGAAAAAAAAAAAAAAAAAAGAAATGGCTCCTTTTCCATCTTGCCTAAGTGTCTGCAGAGCAGCTTCCTAGGGTGAGTGGTGAGATGGTGAGATGGTGTTCCTATGCATTCACTGGCCTGAGCAGGCAAAACTGCAGACCTAGCCTCTGGCTGGAAAATGCTGGCAGTAGGTGCACTTCCTTCCCCTGTAGAGAGGTCCTGTCCCATCTGGAAATCAAGGTTGTTGGTATTCCCTACATGAATTCCCTCTGTAGAGTCTGAAAACATTCTCCTCCTTGATTTGTAGGGCATGGAGGGTTCTAGACATTGTGTGAGGGTTTCCCTTGACGTTACTATAGGAATTCATAGCAAAGTTTAGACACTTCCCTGGGTAGTGAAAGAAGGTCAGGTGGATCATTTGTCCAAAGCGCACAGTGTGCTTCAGAGCATTATGTCCCAAGATGAGAGTGAAGTTGTCAGGAGGCCAGAACTTCAGAAACTATACTTGCTACTGGAACCAGTCACAAGAGTGGAGGAGTTAGAACATTCCAAAAAACACAAAGCCTAAAATCCATTAGTGAATAGTCTCCAATGAGCCCTTTTCTATAAAGGAATTCGAAGCATCTGGCATCAGAGAATTGCAGACTGGATGAGGACTCCCACTTTAGACAAACCACTAAGAGGCATCTGACAAACAACAGCCCTCCCCCTGATATTTCTCAGCTGCACTCTGATTCAAGTGTTAATCCTACCACTGGCACGAGTCCAGAATTGGCAGGATCCCGGTCAGGCTGGGAGTGAGTTGAGAGGTGAGGAGAAGGGAACAGGAATCCTTCTCCAAGGATCTACAGTTCTTTTGGGCATAGGCCTTCTCTGATGATCTTCAATGAAACAGCTCTCTGAGATGATCTCGTGATAGCTTGTGCATATACCTCTATTTGGGGTGGGCTTATACACATACGCTTTATTTAGGGTGAACCAGAATTATATAGTTTTGGGGAAAAGGATAGGAATATCCAGGGTGGGCAAAGGTCATTGGCTGAAGGCTAAGGTAGTGAGAAGCCTCATTAGCATGGGAAGGCATCCCAGGAATCTCAGGTGCAAGGCTGTATGAGGTTCCTCAGGTAGGTGTTCTGGGTTCCAGGACCTCCCGGGTAGAGAAGAGGAAGCCCAGATGACAAAGGGAGTCCACCATTTTGCACTGAGCTCAAGACTTTCAGACTTTGACCTTAGCAGCAGGGTTTCCTGACACTCACTGTTTTATCTTACCACATTCTCCCACATATTGATAACTAGACACAAAGAAGGTTAAGTCAGTCACAAAGCACCTAGTGTCCATATCTGGGAAGTAATATGACTTACGTAGCTTCGCACTAGTTGGGAATAGTAGCACAGCTCTGTAATCCCGTACTTGCAGGGTTGAAACATAAAGATTACCATGAATGAGTCTAGCTTGGGCTACATAGTGAAAGCCAGGCCAGCCAGGATGTTGAGGAACACTGTTCCAAGCATACTGTGCCTGTTGCCATCTTGAAATCAAAGCAGCTGTGATTACCCATAGGAGACACTCACAAGAGTGGACCCACTAGCATCGCCTCATAGAAATGGCTCTTGAGGCTCCTCCCTGAGCACACATAATTGTTTAATAATTGCTTTGGGGGCTACCTTAATTCTAGCTCCCCATAAGTTGCCCGTGTTTTTATAGGTAATCCCAAATGAACTCAACGAGATAGATTTGGGTGGAATCATCTCTTTGATTTGTCACTGATCTGGGGTTTGTTCATGTCTCTACATGAAAACTCATGCAACATAGAGTAAACACGTGAGTTTATTTAAAAAAAAAAAACAGAAGAAGGAAGGAGTGAGGGAGAAAGTGGGGAGGGAGGGAAGAAGAGAGAGAGAAGGAAGGAAGGAAGCAAGGAAGGAAGGAAGGACTGACTCATCTACATTTACATACTATAAAACTTGTACAAAATGAGCTATCAAGATAGCCCCACAGGTAAAATACTGGGTAAAGCTATTGTCTACAGAAGCCTGAAAAGGTGAATTTGATCCCATGATGAAAGGGCACCCCACCCTCACACACACACAGACACACACACATACATCATACACACATGTACACAACACCATATATACATATACACTTGCACACACAGGTGCACACATACATCATACATGCATGCATACATACATACATACACGACACACAAGGAAACTTTTTTAATTTTCAAGACATTGAGGACACCATATATTACGCTTGCGTGGCTCCATCTGAACAGAAAAGCTATAGAGGCAGAGAGACATAATGTCCAGATGGTGCTTTACTTAGAAAGGTTACAAAATGGAAATCGTGATTCCTCAAAGAATAGCAACTGCTGTCTGTCTTTAATTCGGGATTTGGACTATCCTGGGGAATCCAGATTAGAGTCCCACCTGCTGAAGCTTGGAGGGTCAAGAAAAGTCAACTTAGGTTCCCGTTAGGTTGACCCCAGAAAGACAGGGCAGCTCTATGGCTGAGATCCCTGGGTAAGTCCAGTCACTTATATGCCTCATGGGCAGACATCCTGTGTTACCGCTGCCTGCTCGAAATCTCAGCTATCACAAAGAACAGACAAACATCTACTTTAGCATCATCCAACACAAAAATAATGCACAAAATTTTTTAATTTTCTAGTATTTGGGTTGAAAAAATAAAAAGAAAGCAGTGAAATGGTGCCACATGCCTTTAATCCCAGTACAGAGGCAGGAGACAGAGGCAGGCATATCTAAGTTTGAGGTCAGCTTTGGTCTACAGAGAGAGTTCCAGGACAGCCAGAGCTACAGAAGAAAACCCTGTCTCAAAAATTAATTAATTAAATAATAGAAAAAATAAGTGAGGTTATAAACCTAGGAGTGCACATCTGCAATCCCAGCACTTGGGAGATAGAAGTGGGAGGATCTAAAGTTCAAAAACCACCCTGTTTTTGAAGGGATACTGTCTCAAAACACAAGGCAGGTCAGGGAAGAAGTAACAAAAGAGAGGAAGAAAGGAAGAATGAAAGAAAGACAGAAAGAAAGAAACAAAGAAACAAAGAAAGAAACAAAGAAGGTAGGTAGGTAGAGAGACAAATGAAATTAATATTGATATATTTATTTAACTTAATATTCAGAATATTATGAATTCATAGATAATCTTACATTTAAAAGTATTAGGTAAGGGAAAGGCAGTGGTTCTCCACCTATGGGTCTCCACCCCTTGGGTGGAGAAAAGCCCCTTTCACAACAGTCACGTAATACCATCAAAAACCACAGATATTTACATTATGATTCATAACAACAGTAAAATTGCAGTTATGAAGTTGCAATAAAAATAATTCTATGGTTTGGGGGTCACCACAACGTGAAGAAGTGTATTAAAGGGTCACAGCTTTAAGAAAGTTGAGAACCACTGGGCTAAGCTCTAACAGCAAAGAGAATCTGAGTTTGATCCCCAACATCATGTAAAAATCTAGGTAGGCTGCATGGGCCTATAGCCACTGGGGAGGCAGAGAGGAGGGTTCCTGGAGCTTGCTAGCCTGTCAGTCAAGGTAAAGTGGTGGAGCTCCGGGTCCACTGAAACCCTGAAAGAATGCCTGAAAAAGATATTTAATGTCAACTTCTGGCCTATATACACACACAGGGCGGGGGGGCAGGCAGAGGCAGAGACAGACAAAGACAGAGACACAGATAGAGACAGAAACAGAGACAGAAGCACAGAAAGAGAGACAAGATAGAGAGACAAGACAGAAACAGAGAGATAAGACAGAGAGGCAGTCTATCTGGAATCCTGGAAAAGAAATTGGTATCAATCAAACTAAAGGACTTCTACACGTTCGAGAGTTCTTTCAATTAACATAATCATTTTATGTCCTTTCATTTTTCTGTAACCTTTAAATGTTTTTAAAAATGAAAGAAGAGCTAGAGAAATGGCTGGGCGGTTAAGAGCACTTGCTTGTGGGGCAGTGGACCTTGCCACCAGACAGAAGAACTGGTGAGGTCGTAGCAAAAGTTCAGAACCCCAATAAAACTCATAACTGAGAATACCAGGAGTTTGAACTAGCTCCTGACCAGATTCCTGTCCTGGAGCACATGACTATGACACCCCACTAAGAGGACCTTGACAACCAGTCATGTAGCACAGAGCCTAGAGTTCTCCATGCTAATGAGATATCTAGGAGCCCCAAGTGTTTAGCCAACAAAAGATATTTACTCTCTGGTTCATCCTGAGTAAGTCATGTGCATCTTCATCTGCCATGAATAAAGCAGTTTGGACAAGCAAGGACTGTCTTCTTCATCAGTGATTGCTGTAGGGAAGGTCTTTGCCATACAGAGCCAAGTCTAAGTCTCTATAGAAGGCCTCTCTTCCAGCACCCCTCCCCCCACACTCCTGGCACTCACTCTGGGAGCTAGGACAGATTCTCTCTGCCCCAGGGTCATCACAGGCATGCTGCCCCATTCACAACTCCTCCAGGTCCCCAGCAGTGTCTGGGTGCACAGGAGGATGAGAGTCCCCTTTCTCAACTCTTCACAGTTCTCAGCAGCAGTCTCTGGGTTCACAGGAGTTTGAGAACCACAGCCTCTGTCCCAGCCCCCGCCGTTTCCCATCCAGAGAAACATGGACTGGGACCCCATCTTAGACTGTGTTTTGCCTCCCCTGAGCAACACATGTAGATGCTCCAGCACCCCAGCAGTAAGAAATAAATGCAGCCGACTGCCCCTGCATTTTGCCTCCCAGTGTGTTTTGACACCCCATCGGTGAGGCGGAAATGCAGATCTACACTTGATGCTCGGTCAGAGGACCCAGTACACAGCACCAACATGGTGGCTCACGGCTCTCTTCCACTCTCATTCCAGGAACTCCAATGACTTTCTCTGCTCTACAACCATCAGGAATGATCATACAGGCAGGAAAAAACACTCATATACACAAAATAAAAATAAGTGAGTCTTAAAATTATAAAAAGTTTAATATTTTCCAGAACCTGTTTTGAAAGAAAATCCCCAACATCCATGTATCTGGTGTTATTTAGTAGCTTCAATCTTATCATGCAATGAATGCTGTTTTATATAAACAGGTAACATTTTTAAGGTTTTATGAAACATTTAATAAACTCCAAAACATCATCATAGTAGATTTTAAGAATACCCAAGTCATCCAGGTGTGGTGGTACATGCCTTAATGTCAGCATGTGGCAGGCAGGGCTGGTGGATCTCTCTGTGGGAGTTCGAGGTCACCCTGATCTACAGAATGAGTTCCAAGACAGCCAGAGCTACTACATAAGGAGACCATATCTTAAAAAAAAAAAAAAAAAGTGCCCAAGTCTCTCAGAAGTGTACTGCTGATTGGGCCTTTTATTACATCCCCAAAACATTCTTCACCACATACATGCACATGCACAGTTTCACTCAGGCAAAACAAAAGTAATAATTTTAGAGTGCAATAAAAAAGGAGGGAAAAAACAGCACGTAGGGTTTTTTTTGACTCAGCTATTTGGGGGAATTCCAGGCAGACTGATCTTTGATACGTGGCACAAATGTGACATGAAAGTGATCATGAGCACACATGGCACGATTATATTAACAAGATAGAAGAGTTCTACCTGCATCTTTGGAGGGAAGGAGGTTAATTCCCGAGGAGTTTCTAGACTGCCTTTCGGCTTTCTGACTGCTCTGTCTGTACCTTAGTGCTGCAAGGGGATTGTGTTAGGAGTTGGCATCTTGCTTTTCTGGAAATAAAGACAATGTTTCAAGTGCCCTGAGGAATGAGGTCTTTCCTTTTGAAGCCCTTCTGGCTTCTACTCTTTCAGAGATGTCTGTTTTTGTTTTTGTTTTTCCCTTGGGCCTTTTTTTTTATTTCATGGCTTCTTATTTTGGTAAAGGGCCATGAAGACCTGGATATAAGGCACATCAACCTATCTGCTTTACTCTTACAAAACAGGCCTGGCTGTAGGATACTGTTATGGTTTAAGCTTCCAAGCTTGCGTTTCATTTTTTAATTGAGTCCAGAAGTTGTAACAGTAAATATTAGCCTCCTTCCCTTTACGTTTTCAGGATTAAACTCATTGAAATATATATTTTGTGTGTGTGTGTGTGTGTGTGCGTGTGTGTGTGTGTGCGTGTGTGTGTGTGTGTGTGTGTGTGTATGTGTGTGTACATGTACATGCAGATGCCATAGATCTCAAGAGAGGTCATCATATGCCCCTAAAACTGGTGTTACAGGTATACAAGTGTTTGTGACCTACCCAACACAGATGCTGGACTGCACTGTGATAGAGTCCAGGGGATCTAAAGGTAAATTTCTCATGGTGATCCTAAGGAGAAAGATGGGAAACTGGAGGCCTCTAGGGTAGAGAAAGTTTGTCTACCCCGTGTCCTCAACAAGATCTAAAGGACACAGCCCATTTAGCATCATTGCAACTCAGGAGGTGTAACCAGGCAAGTCTGGGACATATCCACAGAAGAATTACAATTGCTGCTTTGAGTCCCTACTCTTAAATGTGTTCTTTCCTTGTCTGGGATTTGAGCCATCACTTGCATTGTCTAAAATCTAAAATACAGAGATAAAATTCCCTGCTTCAAGCATAAAGGCTCAAGCTACAATGGCTTGGGTCGGGAAAGAGGCTTTCTCTCATGGTTGTCTCTGGGTTTGTTTTAAGTTGCCATTCAAGGTAAAACTACAAATGGAAAAGGATTTTCTCTCTGTGGATCTCATATCCAAGGGAATGCCTTGTTACTGGGGGAACTACATCCTTACCCTCAGGGAGTCAAGCAGGGAGTGGGGAGGGAGAGCAGCCAGTGTGTGGTGGAGCAGAAGTGACCAGAGTGCAGCTGGAGGAGTATGGAGCAATGCTAACTAGAGCCCAAGAGGGGAAGATCCACTGCCCCAGCCAGACTTGTGCTCCTTGTTTCCCAGTGAGGGACGTGTATTGGAACTTCCATATAAGGAAATGGGCTCAGGCAATTGTCACAGACCGCAGTTGGCTTGGCTTATTGTTGGTTCTGCAGAAGGATCCTGACCAGATCACCAGGTAGGCACCCTGAAGGCCCTCATATCACATCCATACTCCAACCTTGAGCCCTAAAGGAGGGATGAGTGTTCTGGGAATTACCTTAGATTCAAAGATAAATCTTTGGGATAGCAAAAGAACAGAAGAATGAGAGTCAGGAAGCAGTGTCAGTGACATGAGAAAGTCTGGAGGGTACTGGTGTTCAAGGGACTCATTGGCATTTTGGATCCCAAGCGGCCACATGGGCCCCATTGTCTTTTTAGCACTGTAAATAGCTACGCGATATGAGCACCACCATCTAAGTTACCCACAGGACAGCCATCATTGGTTGCTCTCATGGTTGCCCTCTTCCAGTGACGGATAGACACTTCCTTGCATGCATAAGCTGAATTTTCCACAGGCATGAGATGCCTGTGGGATTTGCACATTTTCTGATCTCAGCTAGAATCTTTCCAACATCTATGGGTCTATACGGGCTTCCCATTTTAAATGTGGACTTTCCCCAAAAGCTGCCTCCCAGTCTCAAGTGCCAGCTTGGCAGCCTCTAGCCAGTATGCATGTTTCTCTGGCCTTGCATAAGTTTGTCCAGTGTTCCAGTAGGTCAGGGCAGAAGTTTCAGGCACACCATTGGCTCTGGGCCTGGGACACCATAAATTGCAAAAAAGAAAGAAAAGGAAGAAGTTAGATCTGGTGCTCTCGGGTTATCATCTGGCCTGCCACAGGGGTTTGCCCACCATTTCCAAGTGCTTCGAGGAATATCTACAGTGGAGAAGAAGGAAGGAAGAAACAGCACAAATCTTACAAACTCCTGGCTGGTTCCCTGGCTCCTGTACGTGCGGTCAGAGATTCTGGAGGGCATCTACTGGGATTTCCAGGTTCTTGGCCCAGGGACACATGGATGGTGATAGAAGAAGCATTTTGTCAAGAAAAAGAAAGGGGCCAATATTATACCTTAATCCCAGCACTTGGAAGACACAGGCAGATGGATCGCTATAAGATCTGGGCTAGCCTGCTCTGAATAGTGAACTCCATGCAGAGATAAATAAAGAAACCCTGTACATAGTACTTAGAGATCTTAGGATTTTCTCACTAGTCCTCTGGGGGGTGTGTGTGTCTGTCTGTCTGTCTGTCTGTCTGTCTGTCTGTGTGTCTCTGTGTGTGTGTGTGTGTGTGTGTGTGTGTGTGTGTGTCTGTGTCTTTGTGTCTGTGTGTGTACCCGTGTGCTAGAGAGGTGCACTTCAGACCTCTCAGGTTCTGTAACAGAAATGGGCAGAGGTTAACCCAGCTGCTGACCTTAGGTTCAGGGCTATCAAATCCCAAAGCTATTATCAATTGATGAGATCTGCTCCAGACCATGGAGATAGCGGGAGGGTTACACACAGCCTGAACACAACTTCCTGTGGCCTGCACTATTGAGCTTCTCAGCCTGTGGTCCTCCGGCTTGCTACAAGTGTTTCCTGGGACTGCCTGTCATCCAGAGACTGCAGCAGATTAAATCCCAAACGCTGACTCATGGCTTCCCTGTTCTCATGCCCTCCAGGTTGTTCGATTTTAAACAAAGCATTTTTCTCTGGAGTGGCGTCTCCCTTCTGCCCTCTGAGTCACTGAGAATGGCAGCACAGTCCTCCATTGCTGACCTGTGTGTCACCCAAACCAAAACTCACAACTGGGCTTGAGACTTCGGAGGCCCGAGGACTAATTCTGTCAGTAGTAACGCATGCATATGTTCACCAGACCTGCTTCTGCTTCTCTCCCACCTCCCCACTGCCCTGAAGGGAGCCTGAAGGCTGGAGCTTTGTTCAACTGGAGTAGCTTCCTTTCCAGTCTCCTACATCCTTTTCTCAGCACTTCTCAGCTGTTTACAACCTGCCATTGTGCTTCCTCTTTCTCTTCTTTTTAAAAAGGGTGTATTTATTTGTATTTATATGAGTGTTCGCCCTGCATACATGTGTGTACACCATGTGCACCTGGTCTCCCAGAAGAGAGTTTCCTGGAACTGAAGTTATAAATCTTTGTGAGCCATGATGGGTACTGGGAACTGAGCCCTTTACCTACAGGAGCAGCAAGTAATTTTTTTTTAAAGATTTATTTATTTATTTATTATATAAGTACACTGTAGCTGTCATCAGACACACCAGAAGAGGGCATCAGATCTCATTACAGATGGTTGTGAGCCACCATGTGGTTGCTGGGATTTGAACTCAGGACCTCTGGAAGAACAGTCAGACAAGTAATCTTAATGGTTGAGCCACAGCCAGGTCAGGCAGAGGAAGCTCCTCACCTGCCATTAACCCTGGAATTCTTCCACACTATTCTTTTCAGTATTCTACTGGCCTCTCTAGGGAACATCCAGGCCCTAAATGGTAGCCACTCTCCTGACTTCTAACAGATTTGATTATCGATACAACCACTTTAAAGACATCTGTATAGATTAAGTCAATTAGCCCTCACAGTCTGGCTTCATGCCAAAGGGACAGGGAAACCCAGGTAATAGGCTTCTGGCTGGGATCACACTTCTAATAAGTATCCAGCCCAAGCTCCTTAGAGAAGCCATGCACCAAAAACATCACAGTGACTTCCAAAACAGCCTGAATCCAGTAATGTCCATTAACTCAGATCAAAAGTGCTGTGCCAAGCATGGTAGCAAATGTCTATAATCCTGTTCTCAAACTTGGAATCACACCCTGTCTTAATTAAGGTGACTGTTGCCTATGACAAAACTCCATGACCAAAAGCAACTTGGGAAGGAAGGGGTTTATTTGACTGACACTTCTCTACATCACAGTTCAGTTCATCGTCAAAGGAAGCCAGGAAAGGAACGCAAACAGGGTGGGAATCTGAAGGCAAGAACTGATGCAGAGACCATGGAGAAAGGCTGCTTGCTGGTTTGCTCCTGCGGCTTGTTCGGCTTGCTTTCTCATAGAACCCAAGGCCAAGCAGCCAGCCCAGGGTGTCCCCACCCACAACAGACTGGGCCCTTTCATATCCATCACTAATTAGGAAAATGTTCTTCAGGCTTGCTGGCAGCTCAATTTTAAGGAAACATTTTCTCAGTTGAGGTTCCCATCTCTCAGATGACGCCAGCCTGTGTCAAGTTGACATAAAATGATCCACCACATTCCTTGTCTCCCAAGTCAGAGCCAGCTGCCCATCATCTTCCTAGGCCAGCTAAAGGAGCCAAATTAAAAAGTGGAAAGAAGAATTGAGGGAGTTTTATTCAACGTGACCACTGAGAGAAGAGAGACAAACATTCCAGCAAACCCCTGAGCCCTGAAGAAAGGTCAGAGTTTAACTAGAGAGCCAAATATAGTCACATCTAAGCAGACCCAGCCAAGATGCGGTCCCATCTGCCCCTGACCCTAATTATTTGGACTTCAGTCTGATCCTGTAAGGCGTCTGATGTAAGTTGTTAGACCTGTGTGAAATCTTTTTCTCCTGGACAAGTGCCCCTTGTAGCTGTCGCTTTTTCTTTCTCCTGGCCCCAGCTTCCTGGGGAAATTTCCATTTGTTTGGGGTCCCTTGTTTCCAGAGTCTGAGAGTCAGACTGAGAGATGTAAGTATCTCTTTAGGATATTTCTGCCTCTGCCAGGCTAATTACAATACCAGTATTCTAGAACCATCTCTTGGGGCAGTGGAATGAGTGCTTCAGGCCACCTTCAGTTACACCGTGAGTTCTAAGCCAGGCTCTCAATACATGAGAGCTTGTTTAAAAAGCACAGAAGGAAGGGTGAAAGAAACTAAGCACCCTCTGCACACAGCTCTCGGTTCATTTCTTTCCGCGTGCCTTCACTCACTGAAGGACGCACGGGGACCAGATGGAGAAGGGATGTACCAAAGAGCCACAGTTGTAAGTGGGAGGATTGTAGCCCAGTCCAAGATAAATATCATCTCCAATATAAATTCTATCTGTCAGTCTAACCAATGGACCAGGCAGACACTGCAGGAAACCAAAAAGTGAGTCAAGAAGAAGATGAAGCAGAGTGGGCAGGGAAGAGGACAATCTGAGGCTCTAGTAGAGTCTGACTTTTGGGGTACTTTGGTTGTCCTGACACCTATAACAAACTGGGGGAGGAGCAGAAGAGCACCCATCCAGTTCTGCAGGAGGTCATGGCATCCATCAGCAACATTGCATCTGAATCCTAGCCATTCCACGGCTTGGTTGTATACCCTGCATCATTCACTTAATCTTGGCCTTACTACTTGCATAAAACAGCAATGATATCACCACAGTGTTGTACACAGAGTGAATTGTTTCCCATCCCACTTAGAGAGAGATTGAACTATGTCGAAGATGATGATGGCCTTCCGAATGCTGGATGTTTTGAACCATGCCAGCACCCACCCCTTACTCACTGGGTGACCCTAGATGCATCATTGAGCTTTTTGCATCTCCATTCCACTCCTCATATCACTTCCAAAGAGATGGTGGGCTAGAAAGGACTTGGTAAACCAGAATTATGGCATGGTAATGGAAATGTGGATCCTGAAAGTAAGAGGAGACCCTCATTCCCAAAATGGAGCTTTTCTGACATTCTTTGCTAATTAGCTAACATTGCCCAAACATGCCCCATATGGTCAGGTAGTTCCACAGCCTCTGACTCAGCCAAGCTATAATACCTTTCTGTAACTCATACCACTAAAGATGGAGATGGGGTAGCATATAGGAATTCCCTGCCTTGTCCAAAGTCCTCAGACAAGAACACATCCAGAGAGAAAAGTTCCACAGAGAAAAGTTCCAGGATTCCCTCCCAGCCTCCCATATGTCTAGGGATATCTTGAATCTCCTATACAAAGTTGTGTGGATTCATAGATAACCCAGACATCTTGCCATACAATACTTTAAACCACTTCTAGATTGATTTACAGTAGAGGACACAAGCTAAACACTATGTAAACAGCTGATATACAGTATGGTTTAGAGAAGAATAAGAAAAATGTCAATGTAGAGACTCAACCATTATAGTTCATGAGTAAGAATGAATCACTAGATAACTTGTCAGATGAGTGCTGGAGAAAGACTGAGGTCTGAAATTACAAGACGCTACAGCAGGATGTGCCTACACATCGCTCCATTCAAATGCAGTCAGTAGAATTCTCAGCTAAGTAAACGGCCATTCAAGCTTTTATTTTTATTTTTATTTTTAATTCATGGAACTTCCTGTGACTTTTTTCCTAAATATTTTCACTCAACAGCTGGCTAGCTCTGCAGACATAAAACTCAAGCACACAGAGGGCCGACTGTTGCACACTGGCAGATACAATCTATCAACTTGATGCTTGCAGTGCGACCATTTTTGTAAATTCAGCCAAAGGTGTCTTTAGCTTTAAACTGTCTACTATGATAGCCGGTAGCTATGTGTGACTATTTAACTTTGTAGAATTAAATTAAACTCTGTCTTCAATCACCCTAGCCATTTTCTTTAGTTTTTAATTGTTCTGTTTTTATTTGGAGATAAAGTCTCATTGTGCAGCTCTTTCTGACACTCCCTGTGCAGAGCAGGGTGGTCTCAAACTCACAGGGCTCTACATGCCTCTACCTCTGGAGACTAAGACAGGAATTAAAGACATGTGCCACCATACCTGGCCCACACTGTCCACTTTTGAAAGTGCTTAACTGGCTGGGTTTGATGGCACGTCCCAGCTACTTGGGGGACTGAGGCAGAATTGGAAGTCCGAGGCCAGCCTGGGCAATGTAGTGAGATCCTATTTCAAAACTAAAAAATGAAAACTGGGTTGGCGATGTACCTCAGTGGGAGGGAATTTGCCTAAAATGGGCTGAGATTCTCCACCTGAATCCTCAGCTCTGAAAACAAAACAAAACTGAAGTGCTTAAGAATTCACGCGATAAACGACAGTTAGAGATGGATATGGGCGTTTTATGTTCTATATTATAAAGGTATTTGGGCAGTCAAGATGGCTCCATAGGTAGAGACACTTGTTGCAAAGCCTGACAACCTGGGTTCAATCATTAGGATCCTCATGGTAGAAGCAGACAGTTGACTCCTGGTGTTGCCCTCAGTGGTTAAGAGCATTTGCTCTTTTTGCAAAGAACCTGGATTCTGTGCCCGGCACCTACATGTCAGCTCCCAACCAACTGTAACTCCAGTCCCAGGGGATCTGATGACCTCTTCTAGCTTTTGAGAGTACCAGATACACAAGCATGAAAAACACGCATACCGTAAAAGTAAATAAATCTTAAAACGAGAATTTAATGCAAAAATAAAGCAAAATTAGGCCTAGCTAAGAACACGAGAAAGTCCCTGGACATGGTGGTGCAACGCTGTTATCCTAGTGCAGTGAGCTGTATTGGATTTGGGCCTAGCCGCTTTGTGAATGCATAGCTCAAGGTGGCTACTTGACTCTGGGCTGCATGGCCACAGAGGTTTAACCTTGAGACGACTGCCATACGGACATGAGATTGTTGAACTAAGAGCCTCTCCCAGGAAGACCCTGGGAGCAATGACAGGATGTTTCAGCCTGAGCAAAACACCGGATGTCCCTGAGCAGATTCTTGAGAAGGGTTCGACCTTTTCTCAGAACATGTCCCCGAAAGACTGTTGCCTCTTTGTTATAGCAGGATATCTTGCAGTATAGTGATTCACCTTATAACCTTGAGCTGTTCCCAAACTCCCCCACCCTAAGCTTCAGTTCCTGCTTCTATTCCTGCCTCAGAGCTTTAAATGCTGTACATTCCTCTCAATAAAGGAGACCTTGACAACAGAACTCTTGCTTGGTCTCCTTCTTCTCTTCACCCCCATTTTGGCCCACAGGTAGAAAGCCTCTTCGGGACCCTGAATAACTGGGTCCCCGCTGGCGGGGACATCCTAGCACATGGGAGGTGGAGGCAGGAGGGTCACGTGTCCAATCGCATCCTCTGTAACTCAGACAATTTCTGTCAGATTGCACTACATGAGACCAAAGATGGGGGATTGCCATGCATTATGTTTTGAAATGTGTTTGAATTCCTGGTCTCCTGCTGGTGATGCTGTTTTAAAAGGTTGAAGAATCTTTAGGAGGCAGGTCCACTCTGAAAGTGTGGGTCACTGGGGTTGGGCCTTAGGTGTTACAGCTCAGCCTCATTTCCTGTCCACTCTCTTTTTCCTGATGGCAGGTGCTGGATGGGCGGCTGCCTCCCACTCATGCTGCCTTGCCCACGGTGATGGGCTCTATCCAATGGCGGTGTAAGCCAGAAAAGACCCTTCCTCCCTTATAGTGCTCCCGTCAGATAAACTAGTGACAGCATGCTTGTAGTCTCAACACTCGAGAGGCTGAGGCAAGAAGATCACGAGTTCAAAGCTAGCCTGGGATACATAACGAGACCCTGTCTCTAGCTGTTTTACTAATTAAAACTTTGGTGCCAAGAACAAGAAGATAGGTCAGTGGGTAAAAGTACGAGCCTGACATCCTGAGTCTGATCCACAGGACCCACTAAGTGGAAGGAGAAAATAGGTTCCCATAAGCTGTCCACACATGCATGTCCAACATGATATACATGTGCTTCTCCCATAAGTAAAATACAATTAAATTTTTAATTGTCTAAAACATTCAATGCCAAAGGGATAAGAAATTTTTTTATTAACTTTAAGTAAAGCTTTGTGCAGTGGGGAGGAGGGTTGGTGTCTTAGTTAGGGTTTTATTGCTGTGAAAAGACACCATGACCAAGGCAACTCTTATAAAGGAAAACATTTAATCAGGGCTGGTTTATAGTTTCAGAGCTTCAGTCCATTATCATCAAGGCATGAAGCATGGTAGCATCCAAACAGAGGTCATACTGGAGAAGCCAAGAGTTCCACATTTTAATCTGCAGGGAGCAGAATGGAACTGTGTACCACACTGGCATACCTTGAGCATATAAATGACCTCAAAGCTCTCCACAGTGACATGTTTTCTCTAACAAGGACACACCTACCAATAGTGCTACTCCCTATGGCCAAGCATTCAAACACATGAGTCCATGGAGGCTATACCTATTTAAACCACCACAGACAGGTATACCTATAATCCTGTACTGAGAAGATAACAGGAGGATCTCTATTTGGAGCTCTACCTGGATTACATCGTGCATTCAAGATGAAGTGGGAGAGCACAGTAGGATTCATTCTACAAAGGAGGAGCAGGAATGGGAGATTTTTCCTTTGTATCCTCTATAATCCGTTTCATTGTTTTCTATGTATGGGTGCTTTACCTGCTGGTGTGTTTATGCACTGTGTACGTTTCTGGTGACCTCAAAGACCAAAGAGGATATCAGATCCCCTAGAACTGGAGTTGCAGACAGTTGTGAGCCATCTTGTGGGTACTGGAAATTAGACCCAAGTTCTCTAGAAGATACCCAGTGCCCTTAAGCCATCTCTCTCCGGCACACATAATCCTCTATGCAGTACCTGCAAAATGTAAGTACTGAAGTAACTCAAAACATCCCACTAAGAAAACCTGAACCACTGGTAAATCCGCCTAGCACTCTGCTAAGGTTTAATTTACCTCAGCCAAAAGATACGTATTTTATAAAAATTTAGGGACGCACACAAATACCCACAGCTTTCACATCAAAAGGAGTAAAAATAGTTTATTCTAAAGCCAAATATGAGTGACCATGGCCTGGGAACGCAGATTCAGGTTACCCCAAATACCATGTCCCAATGTGGAAGTAGTTTTATGAAGTTTTTATAGTAACAACAAAGAAAGCTATAAATCAAAGCACTTTTCAAATACTGGAAATACCAAATTTCACAAACTAGAAATATCAGTTAGTGAGTTAAAGCAAAGCAAAAGA
The DNA here is from genome assembly GCF_011064425.1 of Rattus rattus. Lineage (NCBI taxonomy): Eukaryota > Metazoa > Chordata > Mammalia > Rodentia > Muridae > Rattus > Rattus rattus. The sequence continues at coordinate 104,335,696 of NC_046155.1, forward strand.
CCTTTGTTATGAACCTCAGATATTATTTTATCTAATGGCAATCTTAGCCTTTGGATTGGTGGAAGATAGAGGTCTGTTTATACATCCCTAAAGGATTGACCGGAAAGTCTCAAGGAGTTTAGGTCACCTTGGAGAGCTTGGCAATAGAGGTTACCACTCAGACTAAAGATAGCCCAGTCCCCTTCCAGTTCTCCATAATCCATGAAACATCCAGTTACAACATTGAACTCAGTGTGTTGTTTTGTTTTTGTTTTTTGTGGAAACTTCATTTCACAAAGCCATGCCAGCTATTTTCCTCATACTTCCTCACATCTTCCCAAGTCTTAATTACAATAGACTCTGGTCAAGGATATGTATTTTTTCTTCTCCTTCTTTCTCTTCCTCCTCCTCCTTTCCTCTTCTTCCTCTTCCTCCTCTTCTTTCTCTTCCTCCTCTTCTTCCTCCTCCTGTTCTCCTTCTTTTCAATAAACTGGAGATGTTTCAAATGTTGCAGGCTTCCTAGGCTGCTCTACCCAGTCTTCAGCATTTCACTCCATGCTGCATCCTGGGGGTGATGCCCACATCATTCTGTGGTTCAATGTTTACAGCTTTGCTCGGTGAACCTATCTATCTTCTGGAGATTGATAGATTGATTGAATGAGCAGAAACTATGTTGGTTCAGCTAAGTGAAGGTGGTTTACTGTAACAGAATATTCACAGTCACTGAGCTCCCAAAAGAAGAGCTCAAACTGCTCAAAGACTTAACTGAGTCTGTAGTCTTTCCTGAATTAACAAAGGGGGGAGTTATTAAAGGATAATGTGGCTTATTCATTATTTCAATGGGATTCCAGGCAGAGCAGGAAGGAAACCAGACCTCTCCCTGATAATGGTGCTCGCTAACGTTGGGGGAAAGGCAAGACGTCCTTCTAATTGAGGAAATATATCCCTTTCAATGAGTACAGCTTGTACTCTCTGGAAGGTAATGTCCATTCCTGGGAGCAGAGCTTCAGCTAAGATACAAGTCTATTAATCAAACAAACTGACTTGATTCTTGCTCACACATATAAGAGCAGCAAAAAGGAAACCTAAATAATAATTGCAAAACACATAATAGCAAAAAGGAAAATCTAAATGTGCAATAGACCTGGATGCTCTTCCTACTCCCCACCCCCACCGCACTCAATCCACCCGTGGATATACAGTTCCTAAGACCTGTGGGAAAGTGAGCATCATCTTAACTAGTTAAAGTCCTAAGGCTCCTGCCTCAAACTGGCACATTCAAATTTGGGACATAGTGCTAAGAGGGCAATCTAAGGATCCCTTCCTGTGGGGAGGTAGGGGGTTTCCCCAAGGAAGGCAGTGAGTTCTAATGCAACAGGCCTCTAAAGAAGTCTGTGGAGAATGAAAAGCTGAGTGCCTAAGAGCCTGTGGGCGCCAGCCCTGGGAAAAGAGACAAGAAAATCTAAGTTGCACTGCTTTGTTGGCTTCTCTTTGACACTGACCAGATCACCTTTCTAAAACGGTCTCAACTCCTCAGTGAGGAGACCTACATATGACCCTCAGTGAGGAGACCTACATATGACCTTCAGGTAGTCTATAGTGCTGGAGATACTGGGGAGAGAGAGCAGGTGGACAAAACAAGACAGATCTGCTCCAAACATCTTGTTCTCTGAAGAAATCCATCAAGCAGGCTGCAACCTGGACTGCCTAGTGGTGAGAAGGCAGAAAACAGGAAGAATACTCATAACGGCGGGGCACCTTGACAGAGGACGGAGGCAAGAACAGTAAAGTCACTGCTATGTGGGGATGTAAGTCTGGTCATTGTCAGCTCTGCAAGCTGCTAGATCTCCCTCTCAGTCTCAGGACCCTTGCAGGGGTGCAGCTAGGGTTGTTGACTTACACTGCAGCAAAGAATTTCCCAGTGAGCACAAGGGAAGCAAACTTGGCAAGTTTAGTGACTAGGCAAAGGACAGATGCACTTGGCGAGAGTCGGGCAGTGGTGTTAGGAGAGGACCATGCCTAAGTGCTTCAGCAACAGCCATGTGACTTTGAAAGTTGAGGAGGGACAGGAAAGATGGTTCAACAGTTAAGAGAACTTACTGCTCTTTCAGAGGACCCACATTCGGTTCTCAGAACCCACTGGTGGCTCACAACCATCTATAACTCCATTTCCAAGGGATTTGATGCCTTTTTCTGGCCTTTGTGGTTACTACATACACACAGACAGGTAGAACAACCACACACAGAAATAAAATAAAATAAAAACAAATAAAATAAAAATAAATAAATCTTTAAATTAAATAAAAAGAAAGTCAGGGATTTACGTTGCTTAAAAAGGTAATCTGTAGTTGAGGTTGAAGAAGGGAGGAAAACATATTTTGGTCTACTTGTTTCCTACCAAAAGGAAGTATTTTTATAAATTAAATTACTGGATAATTTATGGGGAATTTTAAACAGTTGTACATAGGAGGAAGAAATGTGCTTAAGACAAAAACAGATCAAAACTTTAAAATCAAGCTAATTTTGTTAAGCATAGGCCACACAGAGAGCTTTAAAGGAGTTTTAACCTTCAGCGTAGATCACTAGGCATCGTAATAATCTGTGAGATTTTTGGGAAGGAACATTGCTTCTGTATAAGGTTCTACACCGGGCAGCCTCCACTGGCTGTGCTGAATCTCTCAACTCAGCCAGCAAGAGTTGTAGGTCAGGTTCGGCTATGTGAGGGTAAGGGGCTCTCCTTCTCGAAGCCTCTAACCGTATCATCCCATCCTGCTTCTGGGAGCGAGAGAAATGCTTTTGTGTCTTTTGTAAACTTGAGGGCATTACTCTCTAAAGAGGATGTTACAAGTCCAGAGTTCCCCACACTGCGATACACTCACAGCACACACCCATGTAGTGTTCCCACATTGACACCTTAATTCCTTGACCAATGCTGTCATTAAGCACCACCCTCTCATCAGTTTTCATGAGGAAATACACTCCTAGCCAGAGTGGGTGGCATATGCCCACAATCTCAGCACTCAGCTGATACAGGCAGGAGGTCAGGAACTGAAGGTCATCTTCCGGTGCATAGTGGGTTTGAGGGCAGCTTAGGCTGTATGAGTGTCACAAAAACAGAAAACGAAAAAGTCTAGTCTTTCTATTTGAAAGTTGGGTCATGGGAAGTGTTACATACACCACAGACTCTACCGTACTGTAGCCTCTTCCTTCCTTTCTCATGTCTTCCTCACCCCCCCCCACTAGGCCCCTACTCAGAGTAACCAGCGCATGATTTTCCTTTCTCCTGCAGTATTTTACCTACCTAGGAATCCTGAACAGCTTCCGTCTCAAATGAGTTCATCAATAAATGTTCCATATAGAACCACATTACTGTCTCCTGAGCAGATCTGGTTAGTGTATCTCCAATGTTTCATGAACTTAGTACCAAATAGATCATTGCACAGAATCAGGGGCTAGAAAACCCTTTGAACTAGAAAAAAAAAAAGCTAGCTGGGCTTCTCCCTCTGATCCTCCAGAGCTTCCTGCTCTCCCCGCTGCCCCCTGTGCACCTGGTCCAGTCTGTTTGCCCTAAAACTAGACTTCCTGAGGCTACTTACCAACAAAGTGAATGGTAATCTCTGTATGGGCTCTCTGTAACCCTAGCACCCTGGAAACTGGAACAAGAAAATTACAGTGAGTTCAAGGCCAACCTGGGCAACAGAGCAAATTCTGAGCCAGCCAAAGCCACATAGAAAAACTCTTGTCAGAGAGAGAGAGAGAGAGAGAGAGAGAGAGAGAGAGAGAGAGAGAAATGAAGGAAAGAATAAATTTTAAAAAGGAAAGAGGGAAAGTTATACAGCAAATAAGAGGGAAAGGGGGAGGGAAGGGGAGAAGAGAGGAAGAAGCGCATGGTTGGAACATAGGCATCCCAATCCAGCAAAGTCTACTAGAGAACGATAATAGTTAAGTTTCTTAATAAGATTTCTTGAGAAATGAAGAGCAACAGTATCTAACTGGTGGCCTTAGCTTGGGTCTAGCCAGTTATCACCTAGAGGAAAGAGAAAGATAAATAATCCTGGTCACGTCTTGCAGGATCTGTTCTTCATTATCGTAAGTACGTGTGAATGATTTAAAGGAGGAAGTGCTGTTGTTAGCTCACTGTTGAAGCGATCTCAGTCTGTGGTCATGGGATGTCGCGCCCACCTCGACCGGCAAGGAAGACGCAACACCGTTGGATCCTTCTCAATCAGCCTTTATTGCAGGAACACCTTATTGATGATACGGGGACCCCGAGGAACAAAGGCACTTGCCTTATATACAAAACAGACTGTGGCTGTAAATTTGTCCACTGGGGATTGGTGGAGTATGAAATAACCTATTTAGCATGAATATCACCCTGGCCTTGTAGGTGCTGGGGGTATGCCAACACATGCGCTGTAGGTGTTTACCACAAACGACCACCGGATGTCGGCGCCATCTTTAGCCGCTCCCTACATCTCCCTCTTTTTTGTTTTATTTAAAAATGAACCCATTAGGTGGAGGTAGTGGTCTGAGAGAGGTCAGACATGCCTCACAGAGTGCCCAGCTCGGCCATGGCAAGCCACTCTTGCAGTTAGGACTGCACCCCCATGGCTAGAGATGACTGAAATGTATAACACACCATTATGGGCTATTGGTGTGTGCTTAATATTAGGGGAGAGACAGAGCAGAGGGGCATGGGACCAGCCCGAATGTACAAACAGGGAAGGGCCACCTCTGTTCATGACTGGTCTAGATCTGGGTGTCACGTCAATACAGGTCATTGCTCCTGTCTTAGGTCTTTCCTCTCAAAAACTCGGCCTTACCCGTCACTGGAAATTAACCCTATCGCCACCGGGCTCCTGTCTTAGGTTGGTCCGAGCCTGAGGAAAGTTGCCCGTCTCTGGATACAATGACTTCACATGACAGTGACAAAATATGATCTAGGGCGAACTCTCAATCTATCAGAGAGGCCAGCCATACCCTGGGAGAAGCACCGCTTTCAATGGCCGCCATAGCCTGGTAAACAATCGCTTTGTGTCTGGCATGCTCTCGTTGTAAATGGCAAAAAAGCCATAGACATACTCCACATCCCAAGAGGACAATGGTCCCCCAGGCAAACATGCCAGCCCATTCTTTGAAAAATGAGAAAGCATTGGTGATCCACGAGGTGAAATCCCCAAACGTGATGGGTTCCATTCTGGTGTTGTTAAAAACAGCAATCTGCATCAGCAATTGTCTTGATAATTGTTCCGCTTCCATGGACCAGTTTCTTTTCAAATAATTCGAGATCTCTTTGCTCTGTTGAGAATACTGAGAAAGGTTAGCTTGCAATGGAGTAACACATAAGCCTCTAAGAGAGGAAACGCAAGACAGCTGCGTCATATGATATAACGCCTCAATTTGTTCTTGAAGCAAATCTATTCGTTGGTTAGCTAATAGAAAGCCAGATGCCAAGTGGGCATTAAATTCTTCTTGTATCTCCAATGCCACTGCGGTTCTTTCTACAATCTGATTGATAGTCTCAGCCATCTGTATTTGATTAGTCATAGGTTTAGTAGCGGCATGGCGATCCGCAGCAGAGCGGCCATGCGTATCCAAAATTAAGAAATTTAGAGTAAAAAGAGCTAAAGACAACTGTACTCTTGGTGTTTTGCCATAGGCAATTCCCCCTTTTTGTTTTGTAAGAGCTCTTTTAAAGTACGATGTGCTCTTTCTACAATTCCTTGACCTTGGGGATTGTATGGCAATCCTGTAGTATGTTTGACCTGCATTGTTTGGCAAAACGCCTGAAAAGACTTTGTAGTGTAGGCAGGTCCGTTGTCTGTCTTGAGACTGTCAGGCTTTCCCCAGGCTGTCCACGCCTCTTAAGCAATGACTAGTGGCATTACGAGCCTTTTCACCAGTCATCAGAGTGGCATGTATAATGCCAGAACAGGTGTCAACAGAAACATGTGCATATTTTAAATTTCTAAATTGAGATATGTGCATGACCTCCATCTGCCAGAGTTTTAGTGGAATCAGACCACGAGGGTTAATTCCCACCTGAGGAGGGTGGTGAAACTGAACACAATTCTGGCAACGTAATACTACATCACGAGCTGTAGCTCTAGAGATTTTAAATTTTTGCTGAAGAGTGAAAGCAGGAACATGGAACTTTTGATGAAATTCTCTGGCGAGATCAACTGGGGCTGCATGAAAAATAAATTCTCTACGAGTACTAGCATCCACCAGAGCATTATTACTGGCCATGGGACCAGGCAAATTAGTATGAGCTCGAATATGTTGTATGAAAAACTTATTTTTCCTGGCCCAAATTAATTTTTGTAATTCTAAAAGAATTTGACATATAGTACTAGTCGACCTAATTGGCCCTGTAATTTTAAGTGAGCGCACAGCGTTAACTATATAAGCAGAATCAGAAATCAAATTGAAAGAATCATGAAATCTTTTAAAAACTTCTAACACAATTTTACATTTTGTAATTTGGGGGTGCCTGGCTCCTAGGATAAGAGTTCTATAAAAATATTATCTCAATTTAGACCTGTTTCTCTAGGTTGGCTTATGTCACATATTGTTTAGAATGATTCCATCAAAATTACCAGTTTTATATCAACTTCTTGTTATAGATGTTATAATTTTTTAACCATATCTAATAACTTAAAGGCCAATAATCTATGACCAAGGCATGTAGAGCATATTTATACGTTTAAAACCAGTCAGAAACAAAATTGAAGTGGTTACACATGTCTTTAATATTTAGACCAAGCACCATTTTTGCTTTTCTAGCTGTGATTTTAAAAGAAGCACCTTGTCACCTGCTAAGTCTAAAAACAAGTCAGGGATTTTTTTAAAAAGAAACAGCCATCAGCTCCCATACCAAGAAGCTGAGGAGCTGCTGGCGCCTTTAAGATCAGCTCCTGTAGATGCTCCGCCCCCGGGCAGCTTCTCCAGCTGACCTAGGCTCCTTGCTGCAGGTACAGGGCTCCAAAAGCCGATTGAAACTGCTTTTATTTATTTGTTCTCTATTTAGAAACGAGTTAAGACCAAATCAAGGTGTGAATAACCTGTAGATAAAGTTTTTATCATTTTTTTTTGAACATGAAACATAAAACATTTAAACAACGAGAAACAAAAACCACAGACATAAAATGACAGACATGGACAGCTTGGTGCACCAAGGACAGACAATAGACATAAAGGGAAAAAACTAGATGGTGTCCCACTGAAAGGACCCAGATATCTATGGAATTCAGAACCAGAAATAAGCATTTCTCCAATAGGAGCCAGCAGAGAGGCAGGACGTCTCCCGCCTTCCCTCTGTTCCCAGGAGAGCTCTGAAAGTTTTTCTCTTTCTCCAAAGCATCTGTGGAGAGTCTGGGAGGACTGTTTTTCCCAAACCCATTCTCTCTCATGTCTAGGGTGTAAACTATCTCTAATCAGGGTCCAAAGATTAAAACATAACTCTAAAAGAACACATACACAAAACACTTTTTACCATTACCTTGTCTCTTTTTTATTACAAGTTTTACTCACGCTAGCCCAAATCATCAGGCCTTTTCTAGCCCATCTTTTTTAATATGTCCCTGTTTTATGGCTCCAGGAGATAAGGGATGCCAAAAGGTTTTATGGCCCCTGGTTCTTGGAACAGAGCTACTAAATCAGGAGAAGGATTGGATCTTCAGGTCCTCTTTATTTTTATCTCGTCCTGTCGGAGTAAAAGTTTGTCAGAGTTGATGAAGCATCTGTATTTGAAACACATCTGGTTAGGCTTGGGCCAACCGGTTTCCTGGAATGCTCTCTGTTATAACTTTCACCTTTGGCTGTTGGCAGTTTTTCAGTCCGTGGGGCTTCTCTGTCCCCCAACCTGGGGCATTTTGACCATAGGGGCAGGAATTGGCTGCTGTGGGGATAGGATCAAAGGCACTCTCCATGTTAATGATGACTAACGAGAAAAATAACTTAATGCTGGAGATTGACTCCTCTCTTGGAATAAAGCCAACAGATAAGGTAGGCTCCCTTAAAGAGCTTCTCTTAATGAGCACTCTCTTTCTGTGAGCAAAAGTTGAAGGTCAGGCCTTCAACTGGCAGAAATTCCTTTCTTGTTTTTGTTTTCCTTAGAGTCCTCCCCCACCTCACTCTCAGCCTTTTTAGATCATTTCTCCTGTAGCATTTCTAACGCAGTCTGTCCCTTTAAGGTTCTTTGTTCCCAAGCAAAATGTAAATCTCTCCCAGCTTATCTCAGCTGTCTACCTGATTCCCAGAGACTGGAACCAAGGTGCAATAGCATCGCACTCACTAAGAAATCTCTCTATAGTGTTTCTTTTTATCCTAAGCCTTTTTTTTTTTCAAACAGCTCCTGAAGAGCCAGAAAAATTGGATGAGACTGAGCAGTCTCCATGTTTGCTGTAGCAGCTCTGTAGCTAGTTTCGCTCCCCCCTACTGTGTGGGCTGGGAGCACAAGCACAGATAAAACACTATGCTTCAAAAATTAACGTTGGCTATCAACCAACACACCGGCACTAGAGCGGGGTCTATAAAATTAAATTTTCTATTCACTACACCTGTTCCATAGCCAAAGAGAGGCAGGCTCTGGTTAAACTCCCCCAGTCTCCAGGGGTGAGACAGTATCTGCCAAGAGCCTCAATTTGAGCGATAACAAAAGCTGTGTTGACTCCATAGGTTTTGACTGACTCTGCTAATTGTTTTATTGTCTTAAAGTCAACAGGTTCATGATGTCGCTGTCCGTTTGCATCTAGAAAAACTGGAAAACTCAATCTTAACTCTTTCCATACTTCTGGGCAAAAAGAAGTACCTCTTGCAGACTTCACCATTGTTTTCCTTTGAAAGTTATACGATGGTGCAGGAGGTGCTGTTGGGATAATTGCCTTCTTATCTAAGTCCTTGGCTTGTTTCTGCACAGCATAAGTGTTTGGCCTGTCAGAGTGATAAACCTCTTTCTCATAATGAGCTACCTCCTCCTCAAGGTCAGCTAAGTCACTATCACTAAACTCTGAATCACTAGACATCTCCAAGGTCAATTCCTTTAATGAGGGATAAATTTTCTTTGTTCCTTGATCCTGATTACTTTTCCCGCCTTTGTCTGTCCTCTCTTTGATCTTTTCTGCCTTTTCTTTTACCTCTTTTCCTCCTTTTCCTTTCTTTCCTTCCTTCAAAACTTTCTCTCCTTCTGACATACTCTCCTGTTGCTCTGTAAGGATTCTCTGACCTGTCCTAACAGCTTCTTCACACCGTTTATCTTCCAAGCAGGCACGGATCATACGCCAAAGTGGCCTTGTCCCTGGTTTAAGCTTGCCCACTGTAGTCTCCTTATCCAGATCTTTTCCCAGCTTCTCCCATGCTCTCAAAGTGAGCGACCCTGACACTATAAACCACGGGGCACAACGGTTACACTCATCAAGAAAATTTAGCAGGATTTTCTTTTCAATTTTAAGCTTACGCTGACCAAGAAGCTCCTGAAGAGCTGACAGGAGCCGGGTGGAGTGTGAGCTTACCATGCTTTTACGACCTTATTTACGATCGATTTACGAGCAGGGCGAGTTGGCGAGCTGGCGTGTTTATTTACACACGATCTTGTGGCTCATCAGTGGACTCTTCCCAACAAATGCATTCGTGCCCTGGACTATGGCAATTCAGACAGAAGCAACACCACAACACAAAAAGAGTATAAGGCAAAAGTGCTAGTCCAACCCACAAAGGATCAAATGGAAAAGACAACATTACCTTGCTCCACAAACCCCTTTTTGCCTCTAAACCAAGGCTATCATTGTCTCTGCTTTTCCAGAGAACTTTATTGTCCTACCAGGGAAGTTTTACAATCCCTTATCCCGGAGCTTTACAGTCCCAATTTCAGGAACTTTACCGTTCCACTTCTAGGAACTCTATTGTCCCAATTCCGGCAATTAACTGCCACCCCTTGGGAACTTACCGACGCCGACCGTCCTGTGGCTGAAAAAGTTCTGGATCTAGACGAGAAAAGATTTTCTCGGGTCCCCGTACGGGCCACCAGTTGTCGCGCCCACCTCGACCGGCAAGGAAGACGCAACACCGTTGGATCCTTCTCAATCAGCCTTTATTGCAGGACACCTCATTGATGATACGGGGACCCCGAGGAACAAAGGCACTTGCCTTATATACAAAACAGACTGTGGCTGTAAATTTGTCCACTGGGGATTGGTGGAGTATGAAATAACCTATTTAGCATGAATATCACCCTGGCCTTGTAGGTGCTGGGGGTATGCCAACACATGCGCTGTAGGTGTTTACCACAAACGACCACCGGATGTCGGCGCCATCTTTAGCCGCTCCCTACAATGGGACCCTTTTGCTTCTGGTCCAGTGTGAGGTGAGGCTAAACAGCATGTCAGGGACCTTGAAGAACAAGGTTGCTCCCCTTGTGGCAACTATGAGACAGGAACAGACAAGGACAGCACACCCTTCAAAAGCATGGTCCCTGTGGCCTGTTTTCTGCAACCAGGCCCTATCTCTCACCACCTTCCAATAATGGCATCAACTTTAGAAGTCTGCTGGTGAATTCACCCATTAAAGAATAGGAACCCTCATAATCCAGTCACTAGTCAAGCTTTACCACAGGAGCCCGAAGAGCATATCATATCTAAATCATTGAAGTTGGCAAGGTTAGGTAGTACTTCCTACCAGGTTGTGGAAACTTCCCTCACCTACTCGGTCTACATTCGTCTTAGCTCTGGTCATCAAATGCAGCAGAAATGGAATGTGTCATATCTGAGCCTCAGCTTCTCAGTCTTCCTAGCCCTACCACAATAAACCACTCCAGATTAGCCTACTGCAGAAGGATGGACACATGGCCCAGGCTCCCACGTCACTGCTGCCTTTAGATAGACAACAACCAGACGTAAGGAAGGCCATCCCAGGCTCCCAGCTGACCATCCAGATGGCTTACAGACTCGTGTATGAAAATACATGGCTGTCATTCTAAACCACTAAGCCTCAGACTGACTTGTTATGCAACATTAGATAACTGGCAAGACATGCTGTGTGTGTGATTATATACAATATGTAGCCAGGCTTGGTGGCTTACACCTCTAATCCCAGCATTGAGGAAATCAAGGCAAGAGGACTGTCATGAGTTCAAAGCCAGTCTGTGTTACATACTGAGCTATATAGAGGTATAGGCTATACAGCAAAAGCCTACAAGAAATTAACTGATTAATTAAAATTTTAAAACCTGGGTAGGATGGTACACTCCTGTAACCCCAGCACTGAGGAAAGAGAGGTAAAAGAATTGTGCATAGTTGCATACACACTGGGACACCAGCCTGGGCTGCACGATGCTCTGTGTCAAAGATAGATAGATAGATAGATAAATAGATAGATAGATAGATAGATAGATAGATAGATAGATAGATAGATAGATAGGGATAGATAACATTTAGTAACTTTACAAATGTTAGTGCTTACAGAAATAGAGAAGCCAAACCCAGAATAGCTGTATATCCCTTTGAGGAATACTGGACATTAAATGTCATGAAAATTCTGGCTAGTACCAGTTAACTGGTGATTTCCATTAAAATATGATTCCATAATATGGGCTGAAAGTTTGTCCCTGATAACTGGCAACTTGACTTTTGTAACCAAGTAAGATTGGCCTGGAGAATTCCATCCTTGAGAGCAAACCTAACTGGCTTCCCTTGATCCTGTTGCCAACTCATTCCCTACTCTGTTGGGTAAAGATTGGGAAGGTTGAATAAAGGTAATTGACTGATGTATCAGACACATCTTGTCCCCCACACAGATCTTCCAAGCTCACCTTTGTTCAGCCAATAGAAGTGAGCATCGTGCACATAGATATCAGTAGTCAACTCACCTTCACTTTTTGCCAGGGAACGTGTGGTGGTTTGGATGAGAATGGATCCGTAGGCTCATGTGTTTGAATGCTTGACCCTGAGTTGGTGGAACTGCTTGGGAAGGTTTAGAAGGTGTGGCCTTGTTGGAGAAATTTGTCACTGGTGAGAGGTAGGGGGCTTTGATTCTCTCTCTCTCTCTCTCTCTCTCTCTCTCTCTCTCTCTCTCTCTCTCTCTCTCTCTCCTATAGCTACTGTAACGGTGTCATGCCTGCTTGCCTGCTACCATGCTCTCCTTCATGATGGTCATTGACTCTAATCCTCTGGAACCATGAGCCCCAGTGAACTCTTTTATATGTCACCTTCATCATGGAGTCTCCTCTCTGCAGTAGAAGACTAACTAAGACATACATTTCAACGTATTCAGCCTTGAAGGGAGGTAGTTAGTGGATGAGGCCAGGAATGAATAAATGTAAAAAGAACTTTGCACATAGTCTCCAAAGATGCTGAAAGATACAGTTCAGTTATTCACAAAACATAGTGAATTGACTGGACATTCTCCACCCCACCCTGACACCAACTTCTGTCCTTTCTACTCCTTAGGATCTCAGCCTGTAATAAAATTTTGATTTCTTTAAACAGTACAGAAATATTATGTGGATATGGTATTTGTTTTAATCCCAGGTATGAGATATAGGGCTGCTTCAGATTGTCCACAGTAACTAACTATGTTTCATTCTCTGGCAGGGATATAATTTTGCCAGCTGAAGATGGTTTATGTTTGAAACTCTGGGGCCTCTTCAGAGGGTATGCAAATGCCAGGGCCCCAAGAAAGGGGGCAGCTGCTGTTCCCTGTGTTGCTGCTCCCCTGTTGCTGCCCCCTTGATCCTGCTGTTGCTGGCTGCTGTTTGGAGACCTGATGACAAAGATTAAACTTGCCCCAAGGAACTCGATACCCCTATCAGCAGGAAGTAGTCTAACAGGTTTGACACCCTCCCCTAATCTTCTTTCTCTTCTACCCAGTGTTGGGGGTTGGAAGGAATAAGGGTGGTGTACGGGAGGAGTAGGGTGTTAGAGGAGAAGAACCTAATAAAGGATCCAAAATCAGCCCATAAAGGCTACCTACCCGGAGTCTTCACCTCAGGTCCTGGTTGGTGTGTATGGTGCAGGGAGACGTCTAGAACTCACGGGAGAATGATACCCAGGATAGCATGGCTATCACTCAGAGAGTCATCCTGCCAACCGAGTAGTCCTCAGGAATGTCTTCTGGTAAGAATGCATGAAATGTGGCACAGTCCATCTCCGGGCCCATTCTCAGGGATATATCCACAAATCTCTATTCTAAATTTTGTCAACAGTTCTCTAATCTTGCCTTCTGAATCACCAACAAAACCATTAAATGGATACCACTCAAGAATCGGTGTAAGTTCATCCCCCAGGAAAGGTCATTCTGACCGTAAGCGACTGGTTTTCCCTCTGCCTGGCACTTGTGGCTGGCAGCCATGGGCTTTACAGAGTCATCAGCCTGTCAGCCCTCTGCCTACCCAGTTTTTCTCTCAGCAGGTCACAGATAGGATTTCATGGAGGGTGGCATGAGTTCTCATTAATGACAGGATAGTATTCCACTTTAAAAATTATTTAATCTCTATTTTTTATCTTGGAGATTTTATTTACTTTATTTTGTGTGTGTGAGCGTTTGCCTATGTGTATGTCTGTGTGCAATGTATGTGCCTGGTACCCATAGAGGGCAGAGGAAGACATCAGATCCCTTGGAACTGAAGTTACAGACGTTGTGAGCTGCCGTGTGGGTGCTGGGAACCTGACCTAGGTTCTCTGTAAGAGCAGCCAGAGCTCTTACCCTCTGAGCCATCTCTCCAGCCTCATTTTATTTTATTTTTTATTGGTTTACAAGGTAGTAGAGTTCTGCATTCCATACATAATTTGGTTGACACCTCCCCTCCTCCATCTTCCTGCCTCCATCCCTGCTTATGAACCCAGTCTTCCCCTTCTGCTCTCCTGTGTTAGCTGAACCTTCTCTACCTCTCTCCCTTAAAGCCCCGCCCCACTGCCCCTTCCCATCTACAGCATTCTCTTCTCTTCGCACACTCACTTCATACTAAACTAAACATATGTAAGACTTGGGAGCTGAGGTCACATATGAGAAAACACGAGCCCGGTCACCTCAGGCTAATAAGATGATAATAATAATAATAATAATAATAATAATAATAATAATAATAATAATAATCCAGCTTCTGAATAATCCATTTTCTGAAATTTTCATAGTTATTTTTTCTTTATGGAGGAATGAAATTCCATTTTGTATATGTGACACATTTTTATTTTCCAGTCATAGACTAATGGACACCCAGGGGGATCCCATTTACTTCCAAACAGCTTTCTGCGCTCAGTATCACTGTTGTCAGAGCACAGCGGTAGTGAAGCCCCTTAAGGAGCAGCACCGGGTCGCCTCAAGGAACTGAAAATCCAGTGAAAGAGCTAACACCATACCAGTGAGCATGAAGATACAGTTATAATTATGATGATGGTACCAAAGGGAAATGCTAACGGAGGCTAGGATGCGGTGAGTAAAGTACCTGCTATGTAAACCTGACAACTGGAGTCCGAATCCTGGAACCCACGTGAAGGCAGATGAGACCTGACTCTTCGAGCTGTCTTCTGACACATACACGTGCACACTCACACACATGCACACTCGCAGGCACACACACATACTACAACAACAACAATAACTTTAAAAGAAAACAGAGAGATGGCTCAATCACTAAACACCGACTACAGACGGGTATGGTGGCATATGCCTTTAATTACCACACTTGGCAGGCTCCTCCTGATCTACGTCGAGAGTTCAAGGACATCCTGACATAAAGAGACCCTATCTCAAAAACAAATAAAGCAACAAACCACTGACTGTACTTGCAGAGGACCCAGGTCATGGCAACTCACAAGCGTCTGCAGCCCAGGAGACTCAAGACCCTCTTCTTGCCTCTGCAGGCACCAGGCACACACATGGTGCACATACGTGCATGCAGGCAGAACACTCATACACAAAAATAAATCTTTTGTTTTGTTTTGTTTTAAAGGAAAGATGCTGAGGGTGATTTGTGCAAAGCTATCATGAGGAAGCCATATTTAAGTTAAAACTCAGTGTAATTTGTCTGGGTGACGAGTGGGTATAGATGAAGCAGAAGAATCCGTATGTGAGGGTTTCCATGGAGAGCATGTGTCACCAGGAAGAAAGATTATCGCTCTCGCCTGCCAGGAGTTCTGTCAGCCTGATCGTTAGACGGGGACAGGAAAGGCTGAGGGAGGCAAAGCTTGTGTGTCCCAGAACTTTGTGTGCGATCATGAAGTACACAGTAAGGGGCATGAGAATATAGGGGGGGTTAGGGAAGGATTTTCAAAACCTCACTTGGGTAACCCTGTGGAGGGTGAGCTGCAAAGGGACAGCTTGAAGACAGGAAACCCAGTGAAGACAAACCAAGTTGCATGACCACATAACCTCTCTGCGCTCCTCGTGTGAACATATAGGGGAGGGGGAACCTAGAATCTGATTTTGTGACTAATGAGAAAAAATTTTACAAATGTCTAACATTAAGCAAACATTATTTTCATAAATTCATCATTCCCCTCACCCGTCACATCCATCTCAACACAAAATGTCCTTCATTCTCACACACACACACACACACACACACACACACATCACACACACACACACACACACACACACACACACACACACACACACACACACACACACACACACACACACACATACATACATAAACTCAGTATGTGATGCAAGACACCTGTGATCCTGGCACTGGGAAAGAGGAAACAGAAAGATCGAAGAACAGGGCCATCCTTGGCTATCTCAGACCCTCAAACACACACATGCACACACACACACATATCACACACACCACACACACACACACACATCACACCACACACACACACACCAAACACATCCGTACACACACATAACACACACACAAAAACACAAAAACACAACACACACATACACCCCAAACACAACACATCACACACACATACCACACACACACACACCACACACACACACACACACACACACACACACACACACACACACACACACACACACCACACACACCACACCACACACACACCACACCACACACACACACACACACACACACATCACACACCACACCCACACACCCCCCCCCCCACAAACCACACCACCCCCACACCCAAAAAAACAAAAACTCACCCCACCCACCCACAACCCCACACACACGCACCCCCACCCCACAACCCCGAAACACACACACACCACACCCACACACACACACACCACATACACCTCACCACCCACACACACACACACACACACACACACATCACACCACACATACACACATCACACCACACACACACATTACACACCACACACACACACACACACACACACATACATACATAAACTCAGTATGTGATGCCGCACACCTGTGATCCTGGCACTGGGAAAGAGGAACAGAAAGATCGGAAGAACAGGGCCATCCTGGCTATCTGTGACCCCTCAAACACACACACACACACACACACAGACGCATCACACACACACACACACACACACATCACACCACACACACACACACACACACACACACACATACAACACACACACACACACCCACACACACCACACACCCACACACAGCACACAAACATACACATCACACACACATCCCATTCACACATCACACACACACACACACACACACACCACACACACACACACACACACACACACACATCACACCACACACACACACACACACACACACACACACACACACACACACACACACACACACACCACACACACCACACACACACACACACACACACCCACACACACACACCACACCACACACACACACCACACAACCCACAAACCACACACACACACACACATCACACCACACACACACATCACACACACACACACACACACACACACACACACACCACACACACACACACACACACACACACACACACACACACACACACACACCACACACACACACACCACACACACACACACACACACACACACACACACACACACACACACACACACACATACATAAACTCAGTATGTGATGCCGCACACCTGTGATCCTGGCACTGGGAAAGAGGAAACAGAAAGATCGGAAGAACAGGGCCATCCTTGGCTATCTGTGACCCTCAAACACACACATGCACACACACACACATCACACACACCACACACACACACACACACATCACACCACACACACACACACACACACACACACACACACACCACACACACCACACACACACACACACACACACACACACACACACACACACACACATCACACCACACACACACACACATATCACACCACACACAGACACACCACACACACACACACATCACACCACACACACACACACACACACACACACCACACACACACACACACACACACACACACACACACACACACACACACACACACACACACACACACACCACACCACACACACACACACACACACACACACACACACACCACACACACACACATCACATACACACATCACACACACACACACACACACACACACACACACACACACACACACATACATACATAAACTCAGTATGTGATGCCGCACACCTGTGATCCTGGCACTGGGAAAGAGGAAACAGAAAGATCGGAAGAACAGGGCCATCCTTGGCTATCTCAGACCCCCAAACACACACACACACACACACACACACACACACACACACACACACACACACACACACACACACACACACACACACACACACACACACACACATCACACCACACACACACACACACATCACACCACACACACACACACACACCCACCACACACACCACATACACCCACACCACACCACACACACACACACACCACACACACACATCACACACACACCACACACACACACACACATTACACGTGTACATGTGCACACACACACACACACATCACACACACCCTCCTACACACACACACACACACACACACACACACACACACACACTCTCTCTCTCTCTCTCTCTCTCTCTCTCTCTCTCTCTATCACACACACACACACACACATCAGGACTGCCTATGACGTCTGTCTTTCCTTGTACCTGCTTCACAGCTTGGCCTCCAAAGTAACAAAACAGAAACCTGACTATATTAATGGCCTCCCTGCAGATCTTTACCTGCTAAGGACAGGAAGCAAAGCCCAGCTTGTGGAATGCAATGGTCTCAGTAACTTCCTCATCCTATCTTTCTTCCTCCTTACCATTCCCCCGCCCCCAGTCTCCCTCACCCTAGCCTTATGCACGGGACATTTGGACTTTGAGGAAATCTACCCATGCCCCAGACTCTTTCACACGCCATACCCAAGGCCTCTTTGTCAGGTCCCCATGGCCCCACACTGCCCCCTCATCCTTGCCTCACTAAAGGACCCTGCTCATACTGGAAGGAGCCACTTAGGTGTCATTTCGGAGGATTCTGAGTTCACATCCTCCTCAAACCAAATCCTTTCCTGGGCCCCACACCGGCGTGTACCTCCTTAAACTACAGCTCTTAACATGTTTATCATAATTATATTGTTTATATTAAAATGATACTCCCATGACTGTGAGCTCCTAAACAGTGGTGACTGCCCTAGGACAACCCACCCTTGGATCATTAGGGCCCATCACAGATTCTATCATAATTCAAATGATACATGATTTGATGAACAACTAAAGGTACAAATGAACCAAACAAAAAAGTCACACTGCCTTTGCAACTAAGTTGTTGGTCATGGCAGGCCTTGGCCTCTGGGTAGCCTGAGCTTGGGGATTTGCCATCAAACCTGATTCCTTCCTGCTCCAGGGAGTCTGGTGTGAGGGACAGTTAATTTCTCTCTCTCTCTCTCTCTCTCTCTCTCTCTCTCTCTCTCTCTCTCTCTCTCTCTCTCTCTCTCTCTCTCTCTCTCCCCACACACACACACACACACACCTCACCTGCTTATACCTGGGCCCCACTTTGGGACCTTAGCCTGATGTCATTCCAAATGTGGCACTACAGTGCCATCTGCTGGTCATTGGAATGCCTGCAGGTCAGGCTGGAGAAGGAACTAGGGTGGATTTAGAATCACTAGTTTCATCCTGCCCTTAAACTCCAACTATTGGACTCTGTACCAGGATGTCCCCACACACCAAAGGGAGCTCAAAATTAATGGAAGTTTCATTACTTAGATTTCCCATTAATCAAAGACCCTGAATCATGTCTCACCAGTCTTCATACTGTTCAGAAAGAAAGATAAGTGGTTCCTGATGATGTAGATGTAAAGGGAATTTTAAAAAATAATGACGTTTGTTTAGCATTTAACATTTGTACTGATGGCATGGCTGGGGCCTTTCTTCAACCTTCTAAGAGGCAAAGTTCCCACGCCTAGCTTCTCCTTTGGCTAGTGACCTTAACTCAATGCCCCAAGAATTGTCCTCAGGACTTTCAGCACAGAGACGGACACTCAGGACCACTGGCTACACTCAGGAATTTCAGACAATCCTGGGGATGTAACTCAGTAGAATATATTCTGAGATGATCTACAGTGACTGGGAGAGGGATCATAGGGTGCTCACTCGGACTTTGATGATAATGCCATTAGAAAAAGGCCTCTACCTCAGACCCTCAGTAATCAGAGGCCTGTTCTAAGTCCTCAAAGAGCAGAGCATCTTGTCCAGAATCCTCATTAGCCCGGTGCCCACTTTTAGCGTGATCACCCAGACCTCAGTCTCCTCAAGGACTAGGGACCTCCCAGGGAGCTGCCTCAAGCCTTATGTGACTTTACACAGTCCCCTCAATGACCAGTTTTCTCCCTCAGTTTCCCTCACAGCCAGGGCCTCTCCGGTTTCCCCCCAGATCTCCATTGACAGAGACCCAGATGCAACATCAGCAAGAATTTCTTCACTGGATCCATGAGAAGAAGCATGTGACATAATCAAAGCAGAAACACCCAAATAAAACGAAGACACCTTTTTAATGAACTTAGTTTTTTGTAGAAAAGCATTGTTGGAACTTTATTGGCCTTGCTTGATGACTTTATTGACTTATTTTATGATCGACAGTTTTAAGATAACATAAAGCCAATTATCAATGTTAAGTGTTAAAACTTTCAACAGTTTTGACCCATCTTCACCCCCGTGACACCTATCACATGGGACTTTGTGGCTGAAGATTTTTAATTAAGGTCCAGCAAGTGTGATGAGCTAGACAGTCCCTTCAGACCACCCAACTAACTGTTTTCCACTTCCCTCTGATCCCACAGGAAGTTACTTCATCTCCAAGATTCTGACTCCTAAATTGTCCCCAGACCCTTGGTACAAACATAAGACACAGCTGTGTCCAGGCCCCTAGAGGTATAGACTCTACTGACCTAATTGGTATAAACCCAGAGATTGCTTCCCAGAGGGCCAGCACCAGCTACCCCCGCCCAGCCAGCCTGTGTTAACAGGGATTAGCAATGACTCTCCGGAATGCATCTAATCCTGTGACACTAATCCTCCCAGATTAGTCACAGATAAACACACCAGCCTCCACTTTGACCCCAAATCCTCTGAGGCTATAACACAGGATTGGAAGTAAGTGCGATTTACCAGAGCGATTAGAGCCAGATAGAAAAACAAACAAACCAAAAACAAAAAAAACAAAAAAAAAAAAACACAACACCACCTGTGTGGACATCCCATTCTCACCCCAAGCCTGAGCCATCATTTTAGTCCATGCTTGGCCTTCCTGCTCTTAACTGAACAGAAGACTCCCACCAAGGAGCTCTTTTAAACATTAACTATTATTTTGGTCACCAGCTTCCCCAAAGCCTTTTTTTTTTTTTTTTTCCTTTCATACATATTAGTAAATAGAGCCTCCAGGTTGAGGACTCAGGTCAGAGAAACAAAACCACCCCTTGTTAACCAAAGGTTCAACAGGAGAGCCACTCATTTCATTCATTCATTCATTCATTCATTCATTCATTCATACAGAATGAATTTACTGAGTGGTACTGTACACAGATCCAGGTTAGGTTTGGAGAACAGACAGTGGATGAAATTGAACTTACCTCCCCATGGAAGACACAGGTTTTAGACTATGTGGATTTTTGTTCTCGGTGTGTTTACGCCCCTCCTACACATCCCACTGCCCAGTCCTGCACATCACTGCCCCCAGCCTTAACTTGGATGCCAAGGATCCAAACTCAGGTCTTCATGTTTGTACAGCAAGTACTTTACTCAGTGAGCCTCTACCCCAGCCCATGAAAGCATGGTAATCAATGAAGGCGTGGTTATCAATGGAAGGTGTGGTTATCAATGGAAGGTGTGGTTATCAATGGAAGCATGGTTGTCGATGGAAGGGGCTGGAGAGATGGCTCAGCATTCACAGTGCTACCTGCTCTTCCAGAGGACCCGGGTTTGATTCCCAGCACACACATGGCAGTTCACAAGTGTGTAACTCCAGTTCCAAGGGATCGGATACCCTTTTGCAGTCTCTAAGAGCAGTGCACACATGTGGCACCCAGACATAAAAGGCAGGCAAAACACACATACACGTGGAATATGCACACATGGGCTGCCTCTGAATGCAGCAGACCTGTGCATTGTACTCTGGATAATGGGTGAAGGCACACATCTGTCAGTGATGTGCATCTGGCCACTCCTTCTGGGAGATTCTGGGAGAACTTAAAGAAAACTAGCACTGTAATAAAATTCCTGTGGGTTCACTTGTTTGCTGTAGTCTTGAGTTTCCACACCGTCTCACTGTGTAGCTCAGGAAGGCTTCACACTCACCCTGTCCCTCTCTCAGGTGCCTAGTGCTGGGATCATACACATGCAGCATCACAACTAGATAAATCGGGTTCTTGGGAACATCTCGAAACGGCCATGCAAAAAGACAAAACAAGCCAATTAAAGAGGCCCAGAAAATAAGACCCAAAATGTCAGGACTGGCATGAGAGATTTCAGCTATCCAGGCTGAACAGAAGGCAGGCTGGGTTTAAGAAATATAGCTGCAAGTTGCTGGAGGCTGGGCACGCCAGGGACCCACACAGAGGCCTGCAATAAAGGAGTGAGAGCAAGGGGCACACAGGATTCCTAGGCAAACGGTTTGTCAATCATGCACTCGTGTATCTGTTGATCAAAATCCACTGCTGGGCTGGACCCTCAGGGACATAGTGGTCAGTTTCTTAAAATGTGGTGGAAAAGTAGGTAAACAAGCATACAATGTAGCAGGTTCGCTGTAGTTAAGAATATGCACCAGCTGGGTGTGGTGGCAAAGGCCCTTATCTCCAGCATTCATGTGGATGAAGCAGGAGTGTCCTCACAAATTCAGGACCAACCTGGTCTACATAGTGAGTTCCAAGCACGCCCAGGATACAAAATAAAGACCTCAAACAAAACATATAGGACTGGTAAGATGGCTCAGTGATTGATTAACTTGAGGGCTCGAGTTCCACCTCCAGAACCCACACACACAGGACTAAGTACTAGAAGTTGTCCTCTGACCTCTACACCATGACACATACACACATATATTCCCTGTACCCCCATCCATGTACATATGCTTGAAACCACCCACAAATGAATATAATAAAAATACTTTAAAACACACAGAGAGATACACACACCGTGAAGCTTAGTGGGTCCTACTATTAAAGTTTTTTGGGTAGCAATTTCATCCTTCCTAATCTGGGGGACAATACCACAGCCTGTACTCAGGAAGTGTTTCTCTGGGGTTGCGTTTCATGCGTAGCCAGCGGAAGCAGGAGTGGGCAGATTGCGAACTCAGCCACGGTCTTGCCAGGTTCAGATTATTGTATCTAGTTGAGATGGTATCGTTATTTTTACCATTGGCTTTGGTTCCTGCAGAAATTCTTCCCGGGTTTAGATAAAATTGGGTTTAGCCTTTGAGATGTGTGTGCATATGGGTGTCATCCATCGTGCGTGGGTGGCGGGAGAAAGCTTAAGAATGGCCTCCGCGCATGGCTGCGCACAGCTCAGGGTGAGTCACGAACCTCAGACCAGAAAGGAAGCTGAGTGGGAGGCCAGAGCAGGCAGAGCCTCAGGTGTGAATCGTGACAGCTCAGTCTGGAGGCAGTCAGGTGGCAGGAGGCCTCTCCACTGGGCCTCCCACTGAGATGCCCACATCTACTGGAACTCGGCAGAGGGTCACCAGAAGGCCAGTGCCAGGCCAGGGTCCCCTTACCTCAGCAGGGCGCTGAGATCTGCAGAAGTAAATTGATGAATCATTTCTATTTTCTCTTTTCTCCTGCTTGGAAAAAGGACAAAAACCCTTCAGAAAATGCTATCTGTTCTTATGTTAACGAACATGCAGCTCTTGTTTAACTTTAAGGTATTTATTAAAAGCAGTATTTTTTAAGACCTTAAAATGAAATGCCACTATGAGCTATGTTCCGAAGAATGGAAGAAAGTTTTGCTCACATTTCTTCCTGAGTTATTTAAGTGGGGTGAGGGTGGGGAGTGAACCAGTTAGGAATAGAGAAGCAAGGGTAGGCAGGCAGTTTTACGTCAGAAAATTCTAGGGTTTAGTAAACGGAGAGAGAGACAGAGACAGAGAGACAGAGAGCAGAGAGACTGGGAATGACTCTAGGCTGGAAGGTAGCTGGGGAAATGAAGGAAATGAATGGAGACCTGGCTGGGCTAAGTCAGGTTCCTTCACCAGCTCCCTGACCCGGCTCTGCTCGTGGTGGCTGACTGCCAGGAGTGCAGTTGTCTCCATTATGGATGGATAAGGTGCAGAGAAACTAAGGAAGGAGTCAGCTTTGGGCCTCAGAAACCCCACTAAGTCCTAGAAGACCAGGGGGAGAGGAGAGTGAGTAAGGAATGTCCCCAAAGGGGCACTCTTGAAGTCCGTGTGTTTGAGAATTAGGCCACATGCCATCTCCCCATAAAACCTTTCTGCCTTCTTGGCCCTGGCTGGCCTCTCTCTGGCATTAATTATCAGCTAAGATCACGTTCCTGACTTGCTGCTCGTGAGCCGTGAGCCGTCTGACTTTCTGTGCGTGGCTTGACTATGAGTATTTTGGTAGAATCTTTTAAAGTCAGTTTTGGGGGGCTTGTTTGTTTTATTTTGTTTTTCAAGACAGCATTTCTCTGTGTGTTCTTGGCTATCCTAGAACTCACTATGTAGACCAGGCTAGCTTTGAACTCACAGAGATCCACCTGTCTCTGCCTCTGCCTCTGCCTCTGCCTCTGCCTCTGCCTCTGCCTCTGCCTCTGCCTCTGCCTCTGCCTCTGCCTCTGCCTCTGCCTCTGCCTCTGCCTCTGCCTCTGCCTCCCAAGTGCTGGGATTAAAAATATGTACCACCACACACAACTTGGGGTTGGGGTTTCTTTTGGTTTTGGTTTGTACATTTTTCTTTGTGAGATAGAGTTTGGAAACATTTTGCCATTACAGAGTCAGTAGATATTTTATGTTCCTGGCTTTGTTTTATTTATTTGTTTGGGGATTTTGTTTGGTGTATGTTCTCTATCTATCTATCTATCTATCTATCTATCTATCTATCTATCTATCTATCATCCATCTATCTCTGGCTGTTTCTCTCTCTCTCTCTCTCTCTCTCTCTCTCTCTCTCTCTCTCTCTCTCTCTCTCTCTCTCCCACCACCACCACCTTTATCGATATGGGAAATCCTTGGTGCATAGTACAAGATCAAAGGTTCTTTTTTTCTTTGATGACCAGTGTATACAGGATATATTGTTTCCTAGTCATCCTGATTTATGGTAGGTTGGTTCCTTCCTTCTTTCCTTTCTTTCTTTCTCACTTTATTAATTTATGCACCTCTCTCTTTTTCAGCTGAGAATAGAAGCCAGAGTCTTGCACGTGCTAGGCAAGCACTCCGCCACTGAGCAACGGCAACAAACTTATGCTGCATATTAAATCCATATGCATCAGACAGTGAAGGAATGAAGAGAGGACAGACACACAGACACACATACAGAAAGGCTGAAGTCAGGTGGACCATGCACTTTGATGGCATGAGCATTTTATATCGTTGAATCTGGGACACAGGTTTAGCTGACCTTGGTATGGGGTATTTATAGTCATCAGTCTCTGGTTGTAAAATCACCCTGAGAGAGGGAAGCATCCACCAACATTTTCTGCACATGGACCACGGAAGGCTTTGCCATTCCTCTGGGTCTGAAGCACTGGGACCCTTGACATGGCTGTAGACATACTCACGGTCACTCAGGACTCCATCCACTCTCACACTAACAGAATCTGGACTAGGCTGAGACCTGGGCCAGGCTAGATCCTTCCAGAAACTTGATTCCAGCTTCAAAAGCCCAGTGAGCCTTGATGGAAAGATGAGAAACTGGCTCTGTGGTGGCCATCCCTTCAATCCCAGCACTGGTTACATGGATGCAGGAAGAGCAGGCCTTCAGGGCGTGCCTCGGCTATCTTTAGTCAGAGGTTAACCTGGGCTACATGAGACCCTGTCCAGGGACAGGGGGCAGGGCAGGGAAAAGAAAGACAGAAGACTGGTTACTTCTTAGGCAGCCATGAACAGGAAAGAGTAGCTGGCCTCCAAGATAAACACCAGGAAACATTTCTGTCTAAGTCCCATTTCTCTTTCAGAATCTTTCTTGCAGTTAATTCTTTACAATATATATAAGTATATCTTTATAATTATATATGCATATACATTCATATAGAATTCTTTAATATATCCTATATATTCAATATATTGAATTCAATATTACACACACACACATATTAGGCTGGAAACATGGTCCAGCAGTTAAGAGCATTCATTGTACTTTTTTTTTTTTTCCCCCGGAGCTGGGGACCGAACCCAGGACCTTGCGGTTGCTAGGCAAGCGCTCTACCACTGAGCTAAATCCCCAACCCCATTCATTGTACTTTTAAAGGACCAGGATTTGATTTCCAGCCCCACATGGTGGTTCACATGTGTGACCAGTTCCAGAGGATGTAATAGGCTCTCTGATCTCCACAAGCACCAAGTACATACATGATGCAGACACACATGCATGCAAAAGACTCACACATAAAATTAGAAAATGAGTAAATCTAATTTTTAAAAAATGTATTGTTGAAGAATTGGGGGAAGGATTGAGGGATCCAGAAAGGATAGGGACTCTATAAGACCAACAGAGTCGACTAACTTGAAGCTTTGGGGGCTCCCAAAGACTAAACCACTAACCAAAGAACATGAACTGAACCTAGGCTCCCCCATACAAGACATGCAGTTTGGTCTTCATGTGGCTCCCCCAACAACTGGAGCAGGGGCTGTCCCTGAATCTGTGGCTTGCCTGTGAATCCCATTCCCCTAACTGGGCTGCCTTGTCTGACCTCGGTGGGGAACGGATGTGTCTAGTCCTGCAGTAACTTGAGGTACCAGGGTGGGTTGATAACCAAGGGGTACCTCCCCCTTCTCAGAGGAGAAGGAAAGGGGGAGGGGGCTGTTTGAGGTGGGACTGGGAGGAGAGTGGGTCTGTGATCGGGATGTGAAGTGAATGAATGAATGAATGAATGAATGAATGAATGAATGAATACGGGTGGTATTTTGGTTTGTGAGCCTAGCCTTTAATGGCTGAGCCATCTCTCCAGAATCCTAACAGTGGGAGCTGGTGTATCTCTGACTCTTCTGCTTGTCTCTAGGACTTCCCCCCTCCTTTTTGGCTGCCTCGTCAAGCCTGGATACTAGAGCTTTCACATTATCTTACTGTGTCTTGCTTTGTCCTGCTTCGCTGTTGTCTTTTGGAGGCCTGCTCTTTCCTTAAAAAGGAAACAAAGAGGGAGTGGATCTGGGAGAAAGTGCACATGTCGGAGGAGGAGCTAAGAAGAGTAAATGGAGAGGAGGATGTAGTTGGGATGTATTGTATGAGAAAAGAAGCTATTTTCATTTTTTAAAAATATTTAAAGAATTATTATTTTATGTGTCTGATTGTTTTACCTGTGTGTGTATGTATAACATGTAGACCTCCAGGACTCAGAAGGGGCATTGGCTCCCCCGGAACTGAATTTACAGGTGCTTGTAAGCTGCTGTGTGGGTGCTAGGAACTCAACCAAGTTCTCTGCAAGAGCATCAAGTGCTCTAAACCACTGAGCCATTTCTCCAGCCACTGCCGCCGCCGCCGCCGCCACTGCCACCACAGCCACCACCATACCGCCACACAGATGGGGAGACTGAGGCTTGAAGTGTCTACTTCCCCAATGTCCAGATGACAAAAAGGGCAAAATAAAAGCCAAGGCATGAACATACCACCTTGATCTACTCCTTTTGGGTAGGTCCTTGGGGGATGTTTGCTCTCCTGAAACTTCATACTTCCTGGTTTTATGCCACCACGCCCTCAGCCTAAGTCCCTAAAAGGTGACATTGACTCACCAGAGTTCTTGGACTGACGCGTCCCTGGATCAAAACCTGGAATCTCTTATACCTTAAACAGTTTGTCTTTTCAAGTTCCCCACCCATTCACCTTTACAACTCAG
Source organism: Rattus rattus (assembly GCF_011064425.1). Classification (NCBI taxonomy): domain Eukaryota; kingdom Metazoa; phylum Chordata; class Mammalia; order Rodentia; family Muridae; genus Rattus; species Rattus rattus. The sequence goes on from NC_046155.1 coordinate 104,363,108, forward strand.
TGAGTTCATAAACAGTCATCAGGACCTAGAAACTGTTGTGAACATTTACAAGGCCTCGGTACAACTTAGAGCATCAGGATCATAGAGTTCCTGGGAGTTGTATGGGACTTGAATTGTCATCTTTCTGTAGAGTGTGGTGAGGACTCATTCACATGGCCACCATCTTTCCCAGTTTCTGTACCTTCATGCTTTAGTTGATTTCCACCCTCTCACCCCAGTGCCATGCCACCATTAGCAAACTAGTCTTTATACCACCATTACTCCAAGTCTGGCCTAGGCATCACTGCTAGGCCTTATGTTTGCTACCGACATAATAAGTTCAGAGGTTGGTAGCCAAGTGTGGTAGCACGCAACTTTAATCCCAGCAGACAGGGATTGAGAGGCAGAGAAAGGTGGGTCTCTGTGAGTTCAAAGCCTGCCTTATCTACCTCGTGAGTTCCAGAACAGCGAGAGCTACATAACAAAGAGACCCTGTCTCATATATATGATAGATAGATAGATAGATAGATAGATAGATAGATAGATAGATAGATAGATAGATAGATAAGGAAGGAAGAAAGAGGTTCGGAGACTGAGGGTAAATACTAACAAATTTGTATAACAATTTGATAGAATAATAGTATCTGGAGCCAGATATTTCCAGCACTTGGGAGGCTGAGGCAGAGGATTGCTTTGAGTTCAAGATCAGCCTTACTCACTACATGGTGAGTACCAGGCCAGAACTGCATAGCAAGACTCTGTCTCAAATGGAATGGAAAACAGGATCTTGGGATGCAGCTCCTCTGGTTGCTCGACTTGTGTCATTAACTAATGGGTTCTCAGTGCCTTGGAAATTGGATCTGGTGGCACATACCTATAAGCCCAGCACTCAGGATGTGGAGAAAGGTGGACCAGAATTTCCAGGTCAGAGCTTAGGGGATGCAGCTCAGTTGGTAAAATGCATCCCTAGCATGCACAGAGCCCTGGGTTTGATTCCCAGCAACACATAAAACTGAGCAGGGTAGCACATGCATATGGTCCCAACACCCAGCCCTGCAACACGTACTCCAACCCAGGGTACATGAGACTCTGAAAGAAAAAGTTCAAGGTGGCTTCATTCTGAATTTGAGGGCAAACTGGACCACACAAGTCTCTCTCTCAAAGAAAAAAGAGTAATAGGATGATATCACTCGAGTCTCATAATCATAATTTCTCTAAATGAATTGTAGGAACCCCAGTCAGATCCCAAAGGAGGAAGAGGTGGTGGTGGGAGAACTGCTGACGTCTGAGGCCAGCCTGCAGCTATACCCTGGGTAATTTGTCATCCTTGACAAGTGTGTGACAGAGAAGATTTCACAGTGGAGGAGCCGGGGGAAAGGTGCACAGCCATCTCCACTCTGAAAATCCCTGCAAATCTCTGTTCAAACATAAAATCTGAGACTGGAGAGACGGCCCAGTGGTTACGAGCACTGGCTGCTCTTCCAGAAGACCAGAGTTCAATTCCCAGTGAGCACATGGTGGCTCACAATTACCTTAATTCCTGTTCTAGGGGCATCAATGCCTCTTCTGCCCTCCTGGAGCACACCAGGCACACATATTGTGCACAGACACACGCGAAGGCAAAACACTCAAATACATAAAATTAAAGAGGATGTTTAAAATAAATAATAGAAAGTTTATAAAAATAAAAAGTTTATCTTCAAAGACATATGTCTGTATATATATATATATATAATGCCTTTTATTTTATTTTTCTAGCTCTTTTTCTGCATTTTATAAAGATGTCAGTCTGCAATGGATTCAATATAGAAAATCTTTAAAGATTGACTTTTAATGTCTTTAGAGAGACTCACCTATTTTATATTATGGGTATGGGCCTATATGTCTGTGCATGCTGTGACCACAGAGGCCAGAAGAAGGAATCAGATTTCCTGGAACTGGAGTTACAGGCCATTTTGAGCCTCCTGACGTGGGTGCTGGAAACTGAATTCAGGCCCTCCGAAAGAACCATATGAGCTTTTAACTTCAAGGCTGTGTCTCAGCCCGTATGGACATTTTGTTTTAAAAAAAAAATGGAAGTAGTCTGCCATCAGAAGTGTCAGAAGCACTGTTCACACACTATGTCTCCAACGGGCTTGTCATAGTACCTCTCATGAATGACCCTCAGTAATGCTCTATGACAACCGCCAGAGAGAGAGGCCAATGGGAAGTTACATATCGTACTGTTCCACAGCTAAAACCACAGCTACAGGGCTAGCTACAGAGACAGGTTGGTGGCTAAAAGTACTTGTTTCTTTTTCAGAGGACCTGGGACCCAGCACCCACATGGTGGTTCCTAACCATCTATAACTTCAGTTCCAGGGGATCCAATACCTTCTTCTGGCCTCTGTAGGTACCAGGCTCATACATGATGTGGATACATGGAGGCAAAACACTTATACACAAAATAATCTGTAAGCGGGGAGGTAGGGAGCCACAGCTCCGGGCACGTCATTTCTCAAATCTAGCCACATTATAGGACATCTTGCCATGCTCCATACTGTCACATCTCAATGTCCTGACACATCCCAATTGCCACAGAGTAGGTAGGCACTGTCACAACTCAGGGCCAAGTGTGGATAGCAACAAGGCTCTGGGGCATGCCCGTAGGCCGAGACAGGTGCTGGACTGCCCCGTACATGAGAATCCAGCTGTCTGGCTACGTCAGGAATACCACAAGGCCCTGGCATGAGATGTGACAAGTCTCTTGTGAGCCAGACCCAGGCTTTGACAGGTTCTGGTGGAGCTGGGACATAGACTAATTCTGTATGGGTTATACAAGGTCTGGCACAGACATCCTGGAGGATCCTGGCTTGTTTGGGGCGTGTGACTTGACAGGAACAACGGATTGAATCCTGGAAGGTGGTTAGGCAACACTTGCAGAGAAGTTTGTCCTGACCTCTGAGCTGCCAACGCTCCTGGGATACAGAAAACACCTGGGCAGCCTAAGCCACACTTAGGATCCTCTACCCATAGGAGTTCCTCCTGGGGCCATCTCCTCAGAGAGTCAGGTTAGGATTCATCCGATTCCGTCTCCCTGATCCCACTGCGCCAACAGTTGGCACAGCCTGCACCTGAGTCTTTTCTGAGCTGACCCTCCTCACACTAGAGACAGTCCTCCTGTGGCCACTTCTGGTTCAGGCTTTGTTGTGAAGCCACAGTGCCACCTGCTGGTTATTGTGAGCCTTGCTGTCCGTGCCAGTAAACAGGCCCACGAGAAAAGCCTTCTCTCTTTTCTGTTCAGGATTAAAAGAAGTGACTTCTCACTCCTGACGCAGGCTTTGGTGATCAGAGACTTTGTTCCAGGTCTTTGGTCACCATTGCTTCTTCTAGTCATCCTCCCTGGGATCAGTACACCAGCCCCACCCCTGATGTCCAGGAACTCAGCGACCAGAGCTCCCTAGGACATGACCCCCAACGGCCAGGACCTCCTACTGGAAACCCACGATAACCACAACCCCTTGCTCCAGCTCCACAAAAGTAAGGGGGCTTCACTCAAGCCTCCTTCAGTGACAGTCAGGCCATCTAGTGACAGACCTGTGCTCAAAACCACTAAAGGCCAGCAACCCTGGATGAAATGCTGTGACCAGGCTTCTGAGGGACCTGAAAAGCCCACTCTGTTAGGACCCTCTGCGCTAGGTACCTAGGAACCAGTGCTTGAAGGCCACTGTACATTCAGAGTGGCATATGGGAGCTCTTGCTTCACAGGTGCTGATAAGGTTCTAACTACTTCCCTGTCTATCACCTTGACTCAGCAGAGGTCACTGACAGAGTTCCCAGTTTGTCCTTTCTGCGCTCTCGGCTCCATGCTTCAGGCTTGGTCCCAGCTGTGTTCCAGTATCATGAGAAAAGTAGCTACAATGATCCCATCTAGGAAGTCTGGCCAGAGAACAAGAGACTGTGTCTTCTAACCACCCAGAAGCATAGGGCTACCAACTAAACCTGATACCTGCTGGCCCTTTGACCCCAGTTCCAAACCTCTGTCCTTCTCAGCTCACTACACACAGAGTCCATTGAGTCTCAGATCCCTTTACATAGAAGCCAAGAGCTTGTCAATCCCAGCATCCCTGGAGTACTTTATACCTGCTTCTGGCCCCTGGTGCTGGCTTTCTCCTCTTTTCCCTTCAAATCATAGCTCTCTCTCTCTCTCTCTCTCTCTCTCTCTCTCTCTCTCTCTCTCTCTCTCTCTCTCTCTCTCTCTCTCTCTCTGTTGGTCAAGTGCTTGCACAGTATTCGCAAAACCTTAGGTCACAGACCCAGTGGAATCCCAACACGGAGGAGGTAGAGGCAGGAGGACCAGAAATCCAAAATCATCTTGCCAGCCTTCCCTACCTGAGACCCTGTCCCCAGAACAAAACAACAGTGGCAAAAGCAAACTCACAACATACACACATCACACAGAGGGTCAAGTGAAGAAAGAGGGAGAGATAGGCTCTGCCCTACAAGGAAGTCGCCTTCCTTGAGGCTCTTGGGGGAATGTAGCTATGATAAGATCTTCTCTATTTTATACCTGGGCCTCAGAACTGTGAGGGAATAAGTTGTCTTAAGCCGCCAGGTTGTGACAGTCCTAGGGAGCTGACACAGTGCCAGCCTTGTGCTGTGATTGGCACAGTCCACACAATGTAGGCCGTGGAACTAATTGCCGAACGAATTTCATCTGTTCAATGGATGTTTGCTTAGCCTCTAGAACATGGCAACTATTGTTGGAAATACTGGGTCACAGAACAAAGCCTCCAACTCCTTGCAAGTGTTACCAACTCCTTCATTTGTTAGTCTCCGGATGGCCTCTTCCTGGTGGAACCTCAGCCCTTCCTTTCCCTTCTTTTCTTTCTTTTCTTTTTCTTTTGTGGTGCTAAAGATGTTTAAGACTAGGTAAGCTCTGACACGAAGCTATGCCCCCCAGCCTTCTTTTTTTGCTGTTTCTCTCTAAATTGCCCCAGCTTGGCCTGGAACTCACACTATACTTGAGACTCCCGGGCCCCCTCAGCTTCCTGAGTATCTGGGAGCCTGACCACCGGGCCCAGCTCAACCCCAGCCTTTCTCATCACCCGCACAATGAGAACTCCTTGTACTAAACTCCATCTTGGGGCTGGAGAGATCACTCAGCAGTTTCAAATGTGTGCAGTTCTCTTGGAAGACCGACTGTCTGCCCCCAGCACCTAAGACAGATCGCTCAAGATTGCATGAGATTCTAGCTCCAGAGACTCCAACACCCTCTTCTAGCCTTCTCAGGTATCCATATATAGTACACCTACCCACACACAAGACAAACATTCATACACATAATTAAAAATAAAATCTTTATAAGTAAATAAACGTCATCTCTTTTAAAACATGCAGTGTGGTTTGTTTTCTTACAAAACCCTAGTCATATAGATGTAGGATGAGGGGCTAAATTCAAAACTGCTGAGAGAAGATCTGCTGGGCAGAGGGACCCAAATGTTGCAAAGGGCTTCAAAACTCAGGAGAAAGATCTGTAAGAGCCAGGAACCATGACACACATCTTTAATCCCAGTACTCAGTGGGTGGACACAGAGCACCGTAAGATAGTCTGATCTGCATAGCAAGTTCTAAGCTACACAGCGAGACTGTCTTAAAAGACAGATGGATGGAAAGAAAGATAGGAAGGAAGGAAGGAAGGAAGGAAGGAGAGAGCCAGGCAAAGATGCATACCTTTAATCTCAGTACTCGGGATGCAGAGGCAGGCTGTGAGTTCAAGACCAGGCCTGTCTACAGAATGAGTTCCAGGCTACAGAGAGAAACCTTGTCTTTAAAACAACAACAACAGGGGTTGGGGATTTAGCTCAGTGGTAGAGTGCTTGCCTAGCAAGCGCAAGGCCCTGGGTTCAGTCCCCAGCTCCGAAAAAAAGAAAAGAAAAAACAACAACAGGAAGAGAAAGAAAGAAAAGATCTCAGGAGAGCATTGCATTCAGGAAGAAAGAAGAGACTAAGGAGCCAAGAACTACAACTAAGTGCATTCAACAAACAAGGTACAGCTCCTGGCACAAGCTTGTGGTCCTGGCTACTCTCAAGACCAACCAGACCCACATATTGAAACTGTCTCTCAAAACAGGGTTCGGTTAAGATTCTGTGGCCGAGCGCTTGCCAAACATTTCTTATAATCCTAGGACTTGGGAAATAGAAGCAGGAGGATCGGGTGTTCAAAACTAACTCCAGCTCTACGACAAATTCCAGGCCAGCCTGGGTTACAAGAGACCCTGTCAATAAAAAAAAATTATATGGATAGGAATATAGTTTAGAGTATATTAAAGAAAGAAAGAAGCAGCGTAGCCAAGCTTGTGGGGTAGGTAGGGACTACCTCTCCAGTCAAAGCCTTTAAATCAGTGGTTCTCAACCTGTGAGTTGTGACCCCTTTGAGAGTCAAACGACATTTTCACAGGGGTTACATATCAGCTATTTACATTACAATTAATAATTGCAGCAAAATTACAGTTATGAATTAGCAACAAAGATACTTTTATGGTCGGGGTCACTGCAACACTGCAAGAACTGTATTAAAGGGGTTGGGGATTTGGCTCAGTGGTAGAGCGCTTGCCTAGGAAGCAAGGTCCTGGGTTCGGTCCCCAGCCCCGGAAAAAAAAAAAAAAAAAAAAAAAAAAAAAAAAAAAAAAAGAACTGTATTAAAGGGTCGCAGTACAAGGAATGTTGAGAACCACTGCTTTAAAGGATTTTCCCAACTATGGCCTATGATAGTGTCCCCTCCATTAGCTCTTCAGTTTCAGCTCACTCCATTCCCTGGACTCTCAGCTCTACCCAGCTGCGATTTCCTCCCAAAGTCTTTTCACTTGCTGTTCCCTCTGCCAGGAATAGTTTCCCCCAGTTACTGTATTTCCATTTCTTTGAGTCTTGGAGACTCCTCCTGTACCAAGCTCTCCCTCACCCCAGTCACACCCCATAGCACTTATCACAGCACCACACTGCTTACTTGCTTTGTCAGCACTAGGATAATAAGGATTTCTTAATATTTATTTACATATCCTCAACAGCTAGAACTGTATCTGTCACATTGCAGATGGTTCTAATTTATCTACTCAAATAATTAATTCACCAGGAATATGATCTGATATGTGGTGTGTGTGTGTGTGTGTGTGTGTGTGTGTGTGTGTGTGTGTGTGTGGCATTTTATCGTTGAACTACATTTCAATCTGATACACACTTTCATACGAGAAAAGCAGGCTGTGGAAAATAGACTGTGGCCTGGGGGTGAGTTCAAGGCCAGGCTGTTCTACAAAGCAAGTTCCAGGACAGCCTGGGTTATGTAGATAGACTGTGTCAAAACAAACAAACAAACAAAAAGAGACTTTTTTAAGGCAGAAGAAATATAATTTGGTAATAAAATAAATTTAGGAAAAGGAGATGAGTGTCAAAACGACCCTATGTGTCTCACAGGATGAGGCACTTTATCTCCAAACAGACTTTACTCAAAATCATAAGAGGTGTTTGCTTTGGCAGTGCACGTACAAAACTGAATAATACAAAGGAAACATTTTCTTGTTGTTGAATTTTAAAACATTTGAGGTTATTCTGTTGAGAGAAACGTAGTTCACCAGCTCTGAGAGGTGAGGCCTCCCTGTGGAGGCTGTTTATCTGTATGAGAAGAGTCTCTCCATCTTGTTTCTGACCCCAGCCTACTGGCTCAAATTCTTCATTTTTTTTTCTTTTAATTCTTCTCTCATATATCACACCCCAACCAACATTTCTCCTTCCTCCTCTCCTCCCAGTCCTCGCTCCCCACCCCCGCCAATATGGGGAATATTAGCATGATTCATGCACAAGGATGAAGCTCAAATTCCTGAAGTCTTCCATAGTTTAAAAAAAGGTAAACAGGTAGTTGGAGAGATGTCTCAGAGGTTAAGAGCACTGACTGCTCTTCTAGAGGTCCTGAGTTCAATTCCCAGCAACCACATGGTGGCTCACAACCATCTGTAATGGGATCTGATGCCCTCTTCTGGTGTGTCTGAGGACAGCTATAGTGTACACATATACATAAAATAAGTGAATGGGGTTTTTTTTAAAGCTTTTTTTTTTTTTTAAGAAAGCAGAGCTGGGTGTAGCATTTCATGCTGTAGTCCGGGCGCTGGGAGGCAGTTCTCAGAACCTGGAGGTCAGGGACACATTGTACAGGAACTTATGGCTGGTCTACAAAACCAGAGACCAGTTTACCCAAGATGGTTTTAGCACTAAAGTATTCTTTTTTTTAAGAATAATTTATTTATAAATTATCTATTATAGGGCTGGAGAGATGGCTCAGTGGTTAAGAGCACCGACTGCTCTTCCAGAGGTCATGAGTTCAATTCCCAGCAACCACATGGTGACTCACAACCATCTGTAAAGAGATCTGATGCTCTCTTCTGGTGTGTCTGAAGACAGCTACAGTGTACTTATATATAATAAATGAATAAATCTTTTAAAAAATATTATCTATTATATATAGTGTTCTGCCTGCACGTATGCTGACTGGCCAGAAGAGGGCACCAGATCTCATTACAGATAGCTTAAGAATACAAAGAGCATTTCACAAACTTCCATAACTGTAGTCCAGTGGCCAGCTACATAAAGGTACTCTACTGACTGTGAAGTAAAAGCTGCAGATATTTCCATATCATTGTACTGACAGAGCAGAAAGTCCTTAGAGATGGAGGAGGAGGGTTCCTGTCTGAGGGGCTCTAAGGGCCATAACAGAATGCAGAGATTCACTACTGGCCAAGGGAAAAGAAAGGAGAAGGGGAATTTAGTCACACACTAAGGAGTCTGTGCTACCCGTTAGGATGGGCCCAGTAATCTGGCATCCCTCAGTGTCCTGTGGCCATGTGATTGCAGTTGTGAGCTAAAGTTCTCTGAGGAACTATCACTACTTTTTCCTGCTAATTAATGACCTATTTGTGTGTTTTATGGTGTACCCACATGTATATGCATGCACCCAAGAATGAATTGCAGAAGCCATAAAAGGGATTCAGGTGTCTGTTTGGCTTTGGACCCCGGACAAGGGTCTGAGGTGCATATTTTACATATCAAAGCAGACCTGGCTTCCAAGTTGTCTGAGCATCCCTCAGTCTTTACCTGACATACCCTGACGAATTTTCCTTTCCCCACTCCCCTGAGGCTCCTCCCTATATAATCCAGATATTTTGCTCGCTCTCTCTCTCTCTCTCTCTCTCTCTCTCTCTCTCTCTCTCTCTCTCTCCCTCCCTCCCTCCCTCCGTCCCTCTTCCCTCCTCCTCTCTCTCCTCCTTTCCCCTCCCCCTTCCCCTTCCTCTTCATCCCTCTCTCCGCCTCCTCTCCTCCCTTGTCAATTTCCCCCGGCTTCCTTCCTTGGGACCAGTGAACTTGCCATCTTCTCAATAAACCCACCTTTAATATATTCTAATCTAGCTTGAATTGGCTCATTTCGGGGGCGTAGGAATAACCTATCAGTGTCCTCTGTCACCTTCTGCCTTATTCTCACGACACAGCGTCTCTCACTAGTCCTGGAGTAGGCCTATTTTTTTTCTTGCTGAGTAAGCTCCAATGATCCTCATCTCTGCACCCCTATGTACCACCAATTGTGGGGTTACTGGTTCATTCAACTATGGCTTGCTGTGAACAACAGCTCCATATAATTTGACTTACTCTGCCTCTCCTATAATTTGACTTATTCACTTGGCTTCCTGGTGGTTTTTTTCTTCACCTACTCCATAACAATGAGACTTAAGACTGCTGTCCTCCTGTGTATTCAGCCTGTTGGTTTAACCTTTCTTAATGAGAACAATGTAACAATCAAAGCTACTTGCCTTGGATTTCCCCTATAATCAACTTTTACAACCTAAGCTAATGCATAGCTGTGATCTTAGGTTACTTGTATGACCATTCCCTGATCCAGACAATACATAAGTATCTTTTGCTGAAAGTGGCAAATACAGAGGTTAAAGAAGCTTCCTCAGGGTTGAAAACAACCCTTTGTGAATATTGGTTGAAAAACAGTGATGTTTGCTATTTGGGTCACTCAGTTGGGATCAGTTGAAGCCAATAACTTAGTCCTCTGAAAAACTCTGTGATTTTCCTTCCCTATGTGATGCCTTCTGTGCTGTTTAATAAAATACAGAGGGAAGCCCTTTGTGAGGGACAGACATGCACAGACACAACACAGGGAACACGAAGTACAGAATTCAAATCTGGACTTGTTCTTGGTTAATTGAGTTCAAAGGAAGGGCTTTTATTTCTTTCTTTAGTGGGACACTGGTCCATTATTGGTAACAGGGTTAATCACTAATGCCCACAGTCCTCTGACACTTGGGACCTGAGCCCAAAGATGCTGTCCAATGTGTTACCCCAAGTCTACATGAGATGCATATAGTCAACGGCTCATGTTTTCTTTGTTGTTATTTGAGACAGTTTCCTGTAGCCCAGGAACCGAACTAGAAAAAAAAAATCACTGAAAAGTTTGTTTTTAAACAAGGTCTCCAATGGCTGCTGCTGGCCTTAAACCTGCTATGTGGCTGAGGACGACTTTGAACTCCAAATATTAGTGCTTCTGCCTCTCATGTGCTGTCCAGTTCAACGTGGAAACTGCTAGCAGTATCAAAGTTTAATCTCTCTGTGAGAAAAGAAATTCAGGTCTGGAGAGATGGCTCAGCAGTTAAGAGCATCAACTGCTCTTCTAAAGAACCTGGGGGTTCAGTTCCCAGCACCGCCCACATGGCAGCTCGCAGCTGTCTGTAACTGCAGTTCCAGGGCTTCTGACACCCTCACACAGACATACATGTAGGCAAAACACCAATGTACGTAAAATAAATTGTGTTTGAAAGAAGAAAGAAGAGAAATTCTGACAGCAACAATCAGGCTGGAGAAACCCCTCGGATTAAGGGCACTGGCTGTTCTTCTAGAAGACCCAGGTTCGATTCCCAGCACACACACGACTGTCTGTAACTTCAGTCTCAGGAGATCTGAAACCCTCTTCTGACCTCTGTGGGTACCAAGGAATTCATGTGGTGTACAGAAATATATGCAGGCGAAATACCCATATATAGAAAAGTAAAAAAATAATAATAATAATTCTTAAAATCAAAACTAACAACAATTCAAGAAAAAGATGCGTAAAGCAAAGAAATCAAATAAGAGCTTTACATATTTCTAGGAATACAAAAGGGAAAGGTGCCCAGGTTCGTCACAAAGAACACAAACCACAGCTCTCAAGTGTCACTCATGAATCCTGTCACACAAGCAAAGGTGACACAGTGTGACAACATGCAAGTTAGAAAGCAGGAATTTCCAGGTTCTTGTTTCTGAAAGCAAAGAATATTTATAGAGGCTTGCAATGCCTGTCTTGGGTGAGAGGAGCTTGGTGGCTGAGAACAGAGAACATGGCTTCATTTTCTTCCCACTTTCCATTCTCTACAATTGATTTTAGAGCCCTTTAAATGTATTGCCTGGTTTTAAATGCAATTCAAAATCTTCAATTAAAGCATCTCAGTTGATGTCAGTGTCATCATGATCAGAACCAAAACCTGTTTCTGGACTTGCTCGGATCCTGCTGTCTTTTTGCCTCCTCCATCTAAATCCCCTGCATCCACTGAAGCCCTTCACAGTCACTTCAGTCCCAGCTGGCCTTTTCGTCTTCTGAACACAGGAATTATCTTTAAACATCAATCCCAGAAGGACACCAAAATAAATATGAGTTGGAATTCTCGTCTAAACTCTTAAAACTAAAGTCACTCCAAAACTCAGCCAATTCTCTGAACTTTTACAGACCAGGCTCCATAGTCCGGAGACTACAGAGGGAACACGAAGGTAAATTTAATTAGACAAGTGAGGAGTGAGGAAAAGTATCTCTTACTCCCTTTGAGGCGCCATGGGGTGGGGAGCGTGGGGGATAACAAGAAGGGAAATGGTTCAGTGGGTTAAAGATTGTGATTGACACACAAACATGAGGACCTGAGTTTAGATTCCCAGAGCCCAGCTAAAGCCAGGCTGCGGCCTCTGTAATCCCAGCAGTCCTACAGATGGAAGGCCACAAGGGAAGCTGGAGGTCAGCCAAGCACCATACACGGCAACAAGCAACAAGAGGCCCTGCTGCAAAGAGTATCAGACGATGATGACCAAAACCCTGCTTCTCTCTCTCTCTCTCTCTCTCTCTCTCTCTCTCTCTCTCTCTCTCTCTCTCTCAAAATATTCATATACTGTATTTCAGAAAGGAAGGGAAGAAAGTAAAGAAGGAAAGAACGAGAAAGAAAAAGGAAAGGGGGAGGAAATGAAGGAGTGGAGATAGGAGAGGGGAGAAGAGACAAGAGGGAAGAAAAAGGAACAGAGAGAAAGGCAGAGAAGGAGGGAGCAGAGAGGGGAAGAGGGAAGAGAGGAGAAATGAGGGGAGGAAAGGAAAGAGGAGAGGAGGGGTGGAGAGAGGAGAGGAAGGGGTGGAAGAAAGGCAGGGAGATAAAAGGAAAACTCCTCGCCATTCACTGCATTCCCTTCACCAGCACCATCTGCATGCTCTTTGGTCTTCCATTTCAGTCCCCACCTTTTTCCTAAGCCGTGTTTGGCTTCATGCAGAGGAGCTCCATGAGGCATGAGGTGAAGAGGAAGTCAGCCCTGCCTGCCTCCATCCCTTTCACACAGACAAGAGCTGAACCGTTTCTCAATCTCACTTGGTATCATTCCTTAAAGCAGCGGGTTTTACTTATCCTAACTATAACACCAACACAGGAGTAGAGTAGTGACCCTATTCATCCAAATATTTCAGAAGTCAGAAGAGAGCGTGGAACCCCCTGGAACCAGAGTTCCAGATGGTCGTTGAGAGGGTCCCAGCAAGCTTCATGGTAGAAGGACATGCCAGTGATGTGAGACGTTCAGCCCAGCCTGTCAGGTCTGGATCAAACCTCTGGAGTCTGAGATCAGACCAGTTTACTTGTAAGTCCAGCACAATTGTGGAAAAAGTTTCTTGGTGGCAATTATTCCAATCCCGTGTGCACAATAAAGCTCAAGACTTGACTACTTCAAAACTCTTCTTCAAAATACACATGACCATGAAGATGACTTCTTTAGCTTAAAAGCCTAGGACCTGGTGTGGTTTCTGATCGAGATCATGTAGAAGTCAGCAAGCTATAAAGTAATGTGACATCTCCCCTAAGGACAGGTTCTATTGCCTGAGAAACAAAGCTAAAGATAAAGGTCTAAGGAGGGAGAGACTGAGATTCTGGAGCATTTGGGTGAGGACTGGCCCTACAGATAGCCAAGGTCACCAGGTTATTAACATCATCCACTCCCAGCCTTCTGGGTGGGACACAGGTATTCACTTCCTCCACTGAGGAGGCAAGCCTGTGTGATTAGCACTCCTGGTTTCTCCAGGGCTTAGCTGTGAATACTCGTGACTTCTACAGGAGGTGAACCATGCTGTGGGTGCTGGGAAACGAGCCAGGGTCCTCTATAAAAGCAAGTGCTCTTAACTGTGAAACCATCAGACTCTCCAGACTCCCACTCCCTCTAACCTCCCCTCCAACCTCCCCAACCCCCTTCCCTCACCTTCCTCAATCATTTTCAATATCTCCAACTTACTTCTTATCCAAGCAGAGTGGAAGAAACTTTCTCTGTCCTGCTTTCAAATTCCCCGTTTGTAAAGGCTGTAGAGGTGGCTTCGTCAGCTAAGGCCATTTGCTGTCCAAGCATGAGGACAGGAGTTCAGCTTCCACCACCCATGTGACAAGCTGGGCTTTCCACAGGCACCATCTCTGAGGGAACCAGCTTTTGGTCAGTGCCTTGGTCACCCTGCCCATACTCATACACAAATGTAAATTTAAAAGATGGAGCCTTGGTTGTTTGCAGGGGCTACAGTGGGACATATTTCCTACAGTGGTGTTGTGGTTTGCCTTGGGGTTTTCTCTGAATTTGTTAAATAAAGGCAAGAGCGTGAGATTTGGGCAGAGGTAGGAGTTGGGAGTGAGAGGGGGATTAGATTCAGAGGTTAGGTTGACAGTTGACAGTTGGAGACAGTTGAGCGAGTGGAACCTGAGGAGGGGGGGGTGAGGATTGACAGTTGAAGGAGGAGGGGTTAGAGGAGGGAGCCAGGAGGAAGAAGAGGGGGAGTTGGGGAGACGATGGGGAACTGAGAGGAGTTAGAGGTACCAGGGGGGAGAAGAAGCTGGAGACTTGGTAAATAAAAGGTGCAGGGATGAGTAATTTGGGAACTGGGATTAGGACAGTGTAATGTGGATCTGCCAAATCTAGACGCTGGATTGCTTTAATGCTAAATGAGTGTGTTTTTTTTTTAAGAAAGAGTCTCAATTTAAGTAAGTGTGGCTGGGCTGAGTTTATGCCAAGATATCCAGCAGATATCTGGGGCACTGAGGTGTGGAACCCTAGCAGGGTAAAAACACCAGTTGTATGCTCTTTTGTGTAAGAGTCTCAGTATAAGAAAGTGTGTGGCTGGGTTGTGTTTCTGCCAAGATATCCAGAAGATATCTGGGGAAGCGAGGTGTGGAACCCTAGCAGGAAAAACACCCTGAGGGAAAAACATTCCACCCCGGTTTTCGTTTATACATTTTTACTTTTACTTTATTTTTATTTATTTACGACAACATATGGCGCCCAACTAAACCATTAGAACTCAACTAACCTGAGATAAAAGTTTACTTCCCTCTCAACCCCAGAATAGGCAGGAGTACTAGTGGATTGGGAATTGACTGGGTCTGGAGGGTCTACGAAGAATCGAGAGGACTGCACGTATTCTGAAGCAGAGGGAGAAAAAGGTACAAGGGGCTTCAGATCAGATAATACTTTGATGTAAGAGAGATATATAACTTTATGATACTTAAAGATGAGAAACATAATGAATATCTTTTGGGCCTTATGGAATGATATTTTGAATGGTCTGAAGGTTGAGAATTTTGAGGAAAAAGACACTTTATCATTTACCAGTATTGCAATATTCATTCTTCTGATTTACTATATCTTCTCAAAAGACAGGGCCCTAAATAGCAAATTTCTAGCTTTAGAACAGAAGATACAGGTAATTATGGAACAACATGAACGACAGAAAGAGAAAATTAAATCTTGGCAATATAGCCTAGAAGGAACACTAGAATTGAAGACACAGAAAATTATAGATCAGAATAAGAGACAGAAAGATGAAAATGAAAGTGATAGACAGAAACTAGGAAGGATGTTAGAACAGAACATACAACAGCACACAGCCCTAAATAGCAAATTTCTAGCCTTAGAACAGAAGATACAGGTAATTATGGAACAACATGAACAACAGAAAGAGAAAATTAAATCTTGGCAATGTAGCCTAGAAGGAACACTAGAATTGAAGACACAGAAAATTATAGATCAGAATAAGAGACAGAAAGATGAAAATGAAAGTGATAGACAGAAACTAGAAAGGATGTTAGAACAGAACATACAACAGCTCACAGATCATACTGAACAGCAGAGAGAAAGTAATGAGGTTTGGAAGCAAGACTTAGAAAATAACCTTTTAAAATTAATCAATCAAAAAGATAATAGATAACAAATTATTAGAAGAACAATATAAAGAAAAATTCAAAGTGTGGAAGCAAAACCTTGAACAGAGAATTCAGGAACTCAAAGAACAGGGAAAAAGACAGAAAGAGAAATATGAAGCCACGGATACAGACTTTAAGAGAGAATTTAAAATTACAACTAAAGAAAAAACTCAGGTAGAGACAGAAGATAAAATTAAGGAAAGCCAACCTAAGGTTTTAGGAAACAAACTTTAGTCTATCCAGTTAGCAATAAACAAAGGCCTCCAAACGAATGATCATCCACAGGGTTATGAAGAATTTGAATGGCAACCCATGGATGTATTAGAATTAAGGAAATTTAAGGAAAGTGTAACTAATTTTGGAATGCATTCGCCATTTGTAAAACAAATCTTAATTTCTTGGGCTATTAAAAATAGAGTAATCCCCCAAGACTGGAAAGATATGGTAAGAGCAATTCTAGAGACTGCTGAACTTATTCAGGATGATTCCGAATTGACATCACTATTTATTCAGCTACAACAAAAAATCAGAAATAGGAGTTACCCACTATATATAACACACATAAGATCCCATACAGGTCTGCCAGGCCCTCTGACACAAGGTAATAATGAAATTGACCAGCTACTGATAGGAAGTGTACTAGATGCTTCAGAATTTCATAAAAAACACCATGTTAACAGCAAAGGCTTAAAGAAAGAATTTTCTATCACTTGGCAACAAGCCAAAGAGATTGTGAGGCAATGTCCTACTTGCTCGTTATATAATCAAACTCCATTGCCTACAGGAACTAACCCTAAGGGTACCCAAAGAAATGAAATTTGGCAAATGGATGTTCTCCATTTTACAGAGTTTGGTAAGCTGAAATACATACATCATACTATAGATACATATTCAGGATTTCAATGGGCAACTGCCTTAACGTCAGAAAAGGCCGATTCTGTAATTACACATTTGTTAGAAGTTATGGCTATAATGGGAATACCCATACAAATTAAAACGGACAATGGTCCAGCATATATCTCTAACAAGATTAAGCGCTTCTTTGACTATTATAATATAAAACATGTTACAGGTATACCACACAATCCTACAGGACAAGCGATTGTGGAGAGATCTAATCGAAGTCTAAAGGAGATGCTTAACAGGCAAAAGGGGGCAACAAAAACTCCCAGAGATAGGATACATAGTGCTTTATTAACCTTAAATTTTTAAATGTTGATGAACAAAACAGCACAGCTGCTGAAAGACATTGGATTGTGGAAAAGACTACTGAACTAAACCAGCCTGTTTATATTAAGAATATTCTGACGTCAGAATGGAAAATGGGAAATGTGTTACGCTGGGGAAGGGGTTATGCCTATGTTTCTACAGGAGAAGAAAAGCTGTGGGTTCCTTCCAAGCTGATAAAAATCAGAAATGACAGGGGGAGACCTCCTGAAGTCCTTGGCAACACAGAAGAAAAAGGAGACTAAGACGATCAACAAATAGGTGATGTATATATGAGGTTGTTTAGGTCTCCATGTATGAACTGGCTGAGACTGAAATGTCTATAAACAGCCAGTGATATTTTGAGTGCAAATTCCTCATAACTTGTAATACGTATGTATTACAAAATTATGTTACGGTTTGATTATATGATTAACCTAACCTGAAAAAAGGTAGTCATTTTTTTTTTTGATCTTTATTTACTAAACTGTGCACCCTGCTTATCCCATTTGAAAATGCTTATAGAACTATATAATGCTTGTAAAGTTTTGTGTGCTGCAGGATGAAGGAAGAGAAAGATAGCTCTGAAATGATACACACTCTGGGATGCTGAGATTCCGGGACTTTCCAGTCCAACTTCGTGTTTGATTCTCCCTTAATTACACTGAAGATGCTTGATTTAAAGGCCTGCTTTCAGAACTTTCCCAGAATGGACATCTTACTTATCCAGCCCTTCAGACTGTCATAGTCAAGATGTCAGCTAAGCGATGAACTTTCTCAGCACAGAATGACTGGCAGGCAAATCCCGGCTAGCTCTACTTCGACAAAGCCAACTTTTCCTAATACCCCTTGGGCCCCAGAAGGGAATTCTTCGCCCCAATCCAGCTAGAAGCAGACAAGGAAGATCGTCGTCCCATTTCCTTATGTTGGGGTGGATGGTTCTGTTTATTTTAAGAACTGTGGATAAGTTTTCTTTTAAGGGATACAATACAAATGTAGCTTTGGGCAGGGGAAACTAGAGAATGTAAACTCAGGGATTGCTACTTTTCCTTTCCTTTTTTGTATCCTTCTTAGATATAGTAATACATAGAAATTAGAGAAATAGACAAACAGATAGATTGGCAAACTTACTCTTAAACAAAATTTTACAGCTATATTTTACATTGATAGAAATGTTTGTAATTGATACAAAGTTGAAGCTGTAATCTTTTCATTGGTATAGAATGCATTTTACACAAATGCGAGGTTTTCAATGGTATACTTTCTTGTTGATTTATAATTGAGATTAATATTGCTACTTTAACATGGGCATTGTGCCTCCACTATGCATCTAAGAATACAAGTCTTAGACCCGGTCCTATAACTGCTGTTATACATTATTTTTAGTTGATTAACCAGTACCAGCTAAGGGTCAGATGGCAAGGTTATGGTTCTAAGTCAGTTTAGATGGGTTTTGTAAATACTTCGATTAGAGAGGGCCAACGGTACTCTATGCTTAACAGTTCAGAAACGCCTATGTAGATAGGAAATCTTCAAGGGCATCAGAAGTCCAAAGAATAACCTGTTTATGGACATTTCTTCATCTAGATCATTTTACTAGAGACTTGTCTGCCCCTGACAGGGCCCTTTAGACTCGAAGAAGAACTTGAGCATCAATGGAGTTGCTCAAATCGTGGTAACGCAGCCACTGAGCAAATTGCTTCAATTCATCTACAGACAAGACACTGTCCAGAAAGGGACAAATTATGCAGAATAGTCGACTGATAATCTCTGCCGAGGCAGGGTGATCAGCCCTTCAAAATCTGCATTGATAAGGTCTGTCAGATGATCCTGGGCCAGAAGGCTGAAGACTGATGCTCCAGCATATTAAGGAATAAGGGGACTGTCCAGGTGATCAGCAGTCTTTATAAAATTGGCTAAGCTTGGAAGCCATGTTTTGTGCTTCCTATGTTTTCAGGTAATATTAATCATTCTTGGATTTCTGATGTGGTTGGAGACTAGTAGTCTCATAGACAACCCGAATGGTTTAGTATTGAGAAAGATGATAAATCTGTTAGAGTAGTTTTAGGGTGGCATAGGATCTAGAACCAGGATATAGTCAAGTATAGTTTTTAGTATAGATGACATGGTTAATGAACAAAATTGATGGACTGGGTGATCAGCGTATTGTTGGTTTTATAAATTGCAGAATGGTAATAATGATGCTTAGTTCACCTATGTATAGGAAAAAAAAAAGTTTTTTAACTGGACAAAAGGGGAAATGTTGTGGTTTGCCTTGCTAATATGTGGTGTGGATAACATGGTTGGTGAACAGAGTTGGTGGACTGGGTGATCAGCATATTGTTGGTTTTGTAAATTGCAGAATGGTAATAATGATGCTTAGTTCACCTATGTATAGGGAAAGGTTTTTTAACTGGACAAAAAGGGGGAAATGTTGTGGTTTGCCTTGGGGTTTTTTCTGAATTTGTTAAATAAAGGCAAGAGCGTGAGATTTGGGCAGAGGTAGGAGTTGGGAGTGAGAGGGGGATTAGATTCAGAGGTTAGGTTGACAGTTGACAGTTGGAGACAGTTGAGCGAGTGGAACCTGAGGAGGGGGGGGGGGAGGATTGACAGTTGAGGGAGGAGGGGTTGGAGGAGGAAGCAAGGAGGAAGAAGAGAGGGAGGTGGAGAGACGATGGGGAACTGAGAGGAGTTAGAGGTACCAGGGGGGAGAAGAAGCTGGAGACTTGGTAAATAAAAGGTGCAGGGATGAGTAATTTGGGAACTGGGATTAGGACAGTGTAATGTGGATCTGCCAAATCTAGACGCTGGATTGCTTTAATGCTAAATGAGTGTGTTTTTTTTTTTAAGAAAGAGTCTCAATTTAAGTAAGTGTGGCTGGGCTGAGTTTATGCCAAGATATCCAGCAGATATCTGGGGCACTGAGGTGTGGAACCCTAGCAGGGTAAAAACACCAGTTGTATGCTCTTTTGTGTAAGAGTCTCAGTATAAGAAAGTGTGTGGCTGGGTTGTGTTTCTGCCAAGATATCCAGAAGATATCTGGGGAAGCGAGGTGTGGAACCCTAGCAGGGAAAAACACCCTGAGGGAAAACATTCCACCCCCGGTTTTCGTTTATACATTTTTACTTTTACTTTATTTTTATTTATTTACGACAACACAGTGGGACCTATTTCCCACCTATACAATCATGCTTAACCTCTGAGGCAGGCTGTCTGGGAATGTCACAAGGCATCTTGAGATCTGGGACTATTTCCTAATCTGCAATAAATCTCGGGACCGTATAAGCCTGCCTCTGATAAGTTTCATAATGGGATGTGGGGAAAGAATATGGAACAGAGTCACACAGAGAGAGGCAGAGACAGAGGTAATAAGACATTACTACTGAGATTAAGGTAGAGACTTGTACAAGAACCCCGGGCTTTGATTCTCCTCTGATGGCTACAGGACTGAAATCAGGGTTTCTCTGAAAGGTACTTCCTGAAAACTGGGCCTGTTTGAGGGACTTGTGACACTTTTTATTAAATTCTCTGGTCCTTCTAGGCTTCTTACCTTTGGTCCTTTCTTTGTTTGTTTCTTTATTTTGTTTTTGTTTTTTTTTTTTTCTGAGACAGGGTTTCTCTGTGTAGCCTTGGATGCCCTGGAACTCACTCTGTAGACCAGACTGGCCTCGGACTCAAGTACTGAGATTAAAGGTGCCACCGCCACACCTGACTTTTTTTTTAAGATTTATTTATCTTATTTTACGTGTGTGGGTATTTTGCTCATACGTGTGTGTGTGTGTGTGTGTGGGCACCACATGCATACCTGGTACATGAAAGCCCTGGAACTGGAGTTACAGAGCTGTGAGCTGCCAAGTGGGTGCTGGGAGTTAAACCCTCGTTCTCTAGAAGAGCGTCCAGTGCTGTTTGTGGTACTGACCTTAGACCTAGGGTCTTTCTCACACCGAGAAACTACATGGATCGACTACAGAGCTATATGTCTCTCCCTGCTTTTACTTTTTATTATGAGACAGGAAATAAGGTGTTCAGGCTGCCCTTCAACTTGAGTTTGTAATTCCCCTGCCTCAGCTTCCTGAGTAGCTAGAATTACAGGCTTTTTCCCAGCAGGTCCAGCTAGACTGGATGCATGGATGAGGTCAGAGAGCTATTGCAGTTGAGGTGGGAGCTGCCACATATGCTCATAGCTGGCTGAAAAGGACTCCCAGGACTCAGCCTCTTCAGAACCTAGGCATGGGGAGAAATGTAAAATTCTCTGGGTAAATCCCTTCATTCGGTCCCCAGGGTTAGTCATTCTTTTCTACATGAGGCTCCCATCACACCTCTCTGAGTCACTAAAAGTGAGGAGTCCGCATGGGACAGCACGGCTGGAGTTAACAATGTCTTAAGACACAGGGGAGGATCTCATGCTGAACACCCTGTGTGAGACAGCTCTGAATGGAGAGTCTCCTCCAGCAGTGACTAAAAGATCATCTGTGAATACTGGTGACACAGTGTGTAAGCTGAGTGTGACAGGAACCATCCGGGGTTGGCTTCTTTGCATCCTCATGCTGACTGATGTAGGAGGCACAAGCTGCCCAGTCATCTGGATGCCAACTATGACAAGACAATCACTCTGGCTTGACCTTCTCTCGCCAGACCCCGTTTTCCCTACTCTCAGATGGCTGAGGTCTCTCCCCCAGGGTAAGGGCAGACATCTAATTACAAACTTGTTTGGCAATGCAGATATACACTGTGTGTACAAAGCAGCACGCTAAACCTTACACCTTTCCTTCTATCTATTTTCCACCACTATAGCAATTCCAATTTTCTCCAAGATAACTCAACTACTTTCCAATTCCAATCCAGCACAGAGCTTAGCTGGGTGTGGTGGCATGCAACTCAGTCCCAAGACTTGGGAGGCAGAGGCATGAGCACTTCTATGAGTTTGAAGCTAACCTGGGCTACAGATTGAGTCCAAGCTAGCCAAAGCTACCTAGTGAAGCCCTGTCTCAAAAAAAAATTTAGAACAGAACATAGCAAACATTTTCTATAAAGACTGAGAGCACAACTCCCTCAGTGTGGAGACACCAATCACCTGTGATTGTTCATCTCTCACATGTAGATGGCAAAGCTGATGCAGATAACACATAACAAATGGCAGTGTTCTAATAAAACTTTATTTTGGACATTAAAAATCTGAACTTCATATAATGTTTTCTCTCTCTTCTGCCCCCTCCAGATAACTACAGGTGACATTTAATATCAATTAAATCATGCCTTGCTCACCATGGTCACACACATACCTATAAGCCCAGAACTCAGAAGGTTGGGGTAGTGACATCCTTTGGTCAGGGCCATGCAAATAGTCAGTTGGCAGAACCAGGATTTAAACCCAGGAGGCCTGAATCTGAAGCTCCCCTTTAGCACTACTAGAGGGGAGTCTACATTCAGGGTGTTGGAATTGCTTGCTTCTAACGCACATTTAGTCCACTAGTATTCCCTCAAAATTCCACAGGAGGGAGATCTTTTCCCACCCAAACTCTAGGCTGCTCGTTTGGGGTTTTTTTTTGTTTTATGTTTTTTTTTTTTTTTGCATTTAGGATTTAATTTGTAGTTTCATAGGTAGTTGATAGCTGATTGGCCCCATGCAGAATTTACACGGGTCTTCTGATATAGAGAACCCAGGAGCTACACAGAGCTCAAGCAAATTATCCCAGGTTAAGGATTAGCCCAGAAGGTGGAGTGCTCAGCTATCATGCACCAAAACCAAGCTGGAAACCCAGTACCCCGCAGGCGTACTCCTGCAATCCCAGCACTGGGGAACCGCAGGCAGGAGGAACGTGAGTGCAGGTTCATCCAAGATACATAGCTATGAAGCCAGCCTGAGCAACGTAAAACTCGAGACCTTATCTTTAATAAATAAGACCAAGACAAATTACCCAAATGTAACTTGAAGGTTTTCAGCCCCATTCAGGCAGCCCATACTGGCCAACCGCTCCCAGACTCCCAGAACTTGACAACTAATTCCTGTGTTGGCAGGAACTATATAAGCCTTAGATCTTTTCTTTTAAAGATTTATTTTTATTTTATGTGTATTGATGTTTCCCCAGGATGTATGTATATATGTATGATGTATGATGTGTGGTGTATGCATGATATATATATATGATGTATATATGTGTGTGTATGATGTGTGTATGTATGTTATGTATAGCACATGCATGCATGAGGAGGTCAGAAAAGAATTTAGAATTCCGTGGGATTAACTGAAGTTGTGGATGGTTGTGAGCAGCCATGAACGAGGTCCTCTGGAAAAGTAATCCAAGCCCTTAACCTCTGAGCCATCTGATCCAGCCTTCAAGTCTTAATTAAGTCTTTATTCAACAATATGTCCCCAAGTGATACTCTCTGTCTAGTAGCCTAGACAATTCCACAAAAGGTTCTCTGGGTCCTAACATGTTAAAGAATAAAGCAGTTCTCAGCCACTCTCACTACCAGCCTTGCTCATAATGACATAGATTTTGTTTATAATGGAACCCTCTCCCAAGACAGACACTGAGAAGGAGGGTGTGGTGGGCACTGTGTGCAGCCCAGATTTCTCTCTGCTACTCTATGGACCTTGACCTTTGGCCTCTGAAGAATCACCTTATCTGTGGCCACATCCTTCCCAGAGGCAGCACACATGGTAGGACTGACCTATTTAAGGGAGAATGAAGTTTCGGCATCCTTATTTTTCTCTTTAGAATTTGCTATAGGCCTCTGTAGAGACTGTATTCTGCCCAATCCTCTTCTCTTCCTTCTCAGATGTGGATTCTGGATGCAACCCATAATAACCCTCCTGTGTGTTCAGCTCTAGCTTGTGGTCCTGAGAAACCTGATCTCCAAGTGTCAGTGCTAGGAGTGCTCTGTAAAAGCAGGTGCTGGAATGACATGGGGGTGAAGGGGGTGGGTCATTCACCCCCTAGCTGCTAACAAAGACAATATCATCACCAGCTAAGCGGAACTCAGGGAAGGAAGTTCCTGACAAAATGGGAGGACATGACAGTACAAAAGAATGTATTTGCTGTCTTAGTAAACTGGAGGTTTCTAGTTGCTTTTGTTGAGACAAGGTCAAATTCTGCAATTCAGGCTGCCCTGGCATTTCCTGTCGGGCTCATGCTGACCTTGAACCCACAGCAATCCTCTTGCCTCACCTTCTCTGAGATTACAAGCATGAACCACACCATCTGGCCTGTGAATCAGTCTTCTGGAAAATGAGAGAGCGAAATGCTAATTATAAGGATAAGAGAATTGGCTGTTGCTCAATCCTATCAACAGTCCGAGGGGAAAATACAAAAAGATGAAAATAATTCATCGACAGAAAAATTATAAAACGGTGGTCTCAGTGAGGTAGAAATGCTTTCATTGACAGAAGTGACTTTAGGCCTTCACAAAGTGGACATTAAGATGTGTATAAAGCCAGAGTCCCCACCAAGTGACTGTTCCGTGGACTCTCGGGGGTCATGTGATTTACTAAAGCAATGAGAAGCGTAAGGTGAAGGAAGAACCAGGAGGCCCCAGGAGATCACAAGGCTTCTTCTGAACAGGCCAAGGCTGACCGAAGGAAGTACCACTGCTCAGCTGGCCTCGTAGACAGCAAGAGATGATAGCTAGACAGTGCCCTCCAAAACAGACACAAGCCCTTCTGGTGGCGGTCATGACTTTAAGCCTAATGCATGGGAGGCAGTGGCAGGCGGATCTCTGTCAATTAGAGACCAGCCTGGTCTACAGAGTGAGTTCCAGGACAGCTAGAGCTACATGGTGAGACCCTGATTTGGGGGTGGAAGAGGGGGAGGAAATAGATAGAAAAAAAATAGATAAAAAGAAAGGAAACAAAGGTGTGATAAAATATGTTATCTTCACATCTGTGGCAGTGGTTTTGATGACCTCTTCAGAACCATAAAGCTTCTCTGGAAAAAGAATTTGTGGTTAAGTTTACTGTCAGTCTCCCTTGTGTAGACGCACCACCTCCCTCCCAGGCCCTAGGAAGTATACTTCAGGGTGGTCCTCACTTCTCGAAAGGGTCGCTTTCGTCCAGCCACTAAAAGCCCCGCACAGCTCTTTCAGCATCACTGAAACATCTCCAGTGTGAGACGCGCTGTATATTCATTATGGGTTACTGAGAGTGTGGGTGTAAGGGTTAAGTCGGAAGATTTGGGGCTGGAGAGAAGGCCCAGCCATTTAGAGCATTTGTTGCTTTTGCAGAGGACCCTGGTTTGACTACAGGCACTCACACAGTGCCTAACAACCATTGGCAACTCCAGTTTCAGGAAATCTGTCATTTTCTTCTGACCTCTGGAAGTACCAGGCATTCTCATGGTGCCCATACATACAGGAAGGCAAAATACACATATACATAAAATAAATAAATCTAGGGTTTTTATTTTTAATTTGAAGATGCAAACAGTCACAGATCAGAAATGTCATGGGGGGTGGGGAGTGCCTATACTAAACGTGTAC
This sequence comes from Rattus rattus, assembly GCF_011064425.1. NCBI lineage: Eukaryota > Metazoa > Chordata > Mammalia > Rodentia > Muridae > Rattus > Rattus rattus. The sequence goes on from NC_046155.1 coordinate 104,388,307, forward strand.
AGACTTTTTCCTTGTTAACACTACGATGTAACAACTATTATTACTACTAGGAATAAACAGACTAGAAAGGATTTAAAGTATATAGACGTGTATGGCTTACACGCATATGCAGCACTACTCCATTCTACAAAAGGGACTTAAGACTTCTTGAACTTTGGTCTCTAAGAGGATCCTGGGAAACATGGCAGGAAAATAGTACCCAACGCCTAAATTTGTTGTAAGGATTGAGTTTACTTGGAGTTCTCAAGAAAGTCCAGCACATAATCTTGGAACTTGTTTGGTAATTATCATGATTGTCTGAAATGAAGTCTACCAGGTAGGGATGGGGGATGGAGTGGGATAGGGGAGGTGCTCCCTGAAAGAAATTCTCTAAGAAAACTACTAGTGGGGATTCATAGCTTGGAATGTGGGATTTCTGTAGGAATCAAACAGATTAGGTGACTCACTGCTATTGCCTTTGTCTTAGTTTTCCCATCTGCAGAATGAGAATAGCAATAGTTTTATGTTGTTTTGTATGGAGGCAGGGTCTCATGCAGCTGAGACTGGTCTAGAACTCGTGTACATAGGAGTACAAGGTCATAGGATGACCTTGAACTCCTGTTTCTCCTGCGTCCACCTCTCCAGTGTTATGATTACAGGCATGCGCCACCCCACCAGTTCAAGAATAGCAGTATTATAGCTATCTGTGGATTGTGTGCCTGGATTAGTGCTTAGCACATTTGCAGAATTTGATAAATTGAGCTTTTTGCACTGTGGATATAATTCTTCCTTTTAATTGTTTGAGACATGGTTTCACAGCAGCCCAGAGTGGACTCGAACTTCCCAAATATGCTTTGAAGCTAAGGGTGGCCTTGAATGCCTGATCCTCCTATTTCTACCTCCCAGGCACTGGGATTTCAGGAGTATACCCAACTCTTTTTCTATTAAAAAGGAGGAAATAGCATCTTCATGTGAGCCAAAAGCCCTTCTATCCAGAGAATTCTGAATCAGGTTCTCAGTTAAAGCTATGCTAGGAGAAAGTTGATTGGCTCCTACTTGTAAAGTCAGCCAGCACTGTGGATGCTGGGGCAAGACATAGTGAGATCCTGTCTCAAAAACAAAACAAATAAAATAAAATAGGATTAAAAACACTTAAGTGACTGCTATTGGTTGGATTTAAGACCTCCGGGAGACAAGATGGAACCCGTACCTGGCGCCATTATCAGAGCAAGGACTTGTGGCTAGATAGTTCATAACCCCCCACGGGTGGGGGACAGGGAGAACCTACTACTTTTATTCTGCTAAATAGGCACAGCATTTAAATGACTTCAGTGTCTTATTTCTGTAGCTGTAGATTAGAGCACTTCTCCGCCCTCATCGGTGAAGCCCTTGAAGCAGGTGAGAGTTAACACAGACCCCTACAACTGATCAACAGAGAACAAAAGACTTCTAAGTGATCTTCACCAAATAAGGTCTATATCACACCTCTCCCTACAAGGTTAAGTGACTGAGAGAGGGATGACCGAAAGACTAAAAGAGCCAGAGGCAGCAGATGACTAAAGGAAACTGTTTTCTGGACACAATAGGGAAGTTGCATGCAGTGAAATCACCGTGATTGTGACAGCTTACACAGGATGTTCAAGCTAGACAAAATTCCAGAGGCCCACTCCCAGCTAAGGAACTATTGGCATTGGATAGCTCCTAGGAGAGAAGAGGCCGTTTTCTTTTTAAGGATATGAAGACCTCTGGCAGGCCCCACACCTAACAGTGTTGCTCTTCTGGAGGACCTGGGTCGAGCTCCCATCACCTGAGTGATGACCTCAATACATCTCTAACTCCAGTCCAGGTGGATCCTACGGCCTCTTCTGGCCTCCAGAGTGCATGGTGCACGCACATACAAAATGTCCATACACATAAATAAATGATAATGCAAAATTTTAAATTAAAAAAAAGTAACATTAACAAAACATCAAGTGCTGTAATGGTGGCAGAGCATAGGAAACCGACGAGAGGGACCTCCCTGGCAGGTCAATCCACTCAGTGCAGGGATAGGATCGCTACCCCAGCCCTCTCTCGTTAGCCTCCCGAGTTAAAAGGCCAGCTGAGCCGGGCATCTATTCTAGGAATCTGAAAGTTTGAAAAGGGGGGTGGAGGGTGCTGGGGGCGGGGGCGAGGGGCGAGGAGGCACCTGGGAGTTCCCTAAAGGGCTTCCACCAGTTCTGGCCAGAAAGCATCAGGCCGCGGCTGGCAGCCTCACACAGCAATAACTCAAGGTGGCGACGCTCGTCTCTATGGAGGGCACTTACCTACCCCAACTACCACCCAACCTCGCGGGTCCTAGGACCGCCTGCAATGACAGGCTGTGGCATTAGAGGACAGAGGAGGGAGGGCCCGCGGGTCCCCCTTTTGCTCCGCCCCCAAGGCTTTGACAGCACTCCCCTAAGGTTGCTGGGGCATAAGAGGAACAGGAAGGGGAGGAGCTGTTTTGTGGCTGGCTGCTGAGCCATCAGTCAACCGCAACGAAGGGTAATCAGGTGTCTCCAGAGCTACTGGGGCCCCGAGGGCCAGCCAGGGCCTCGGCCTGCGGGGCCTGGAGGGGCGATCTAGTCCTGTCTACGAGCTTGGCAATGCCCCACCACGGAGCGTCATCCGGCCAGGGCCATCTCAGAGCCGGCTGGGAGCAGAGACTGGAGAGGTCCTTACCGGCACCCAAATTGGGACTCCTTTGGATGGGGCTGGGCTTGGCTCTGGTCCTGGCTCTGTTTGACTCCACGGTTCTCTGGGTTCCGGCCAGAGCTTATCCTCTTCCCTCCCAAGGCCATTCTGTCAAATTCAGTGCCGTAGTGCCGCAGCTCCAGAATGCCTTTGGGTGGAGGAATCTCACCTGCCCTGCCTGCAAAGCCTTATTTACTGCTCTCAACTATGGGCTGAAGGTGAGTGCTTGAAGGGCTGTGGTGGAATGCTCCGGGCAGGGGGAGGGGCACTGATAGTCTCTGGGGCCAATATATTATTCCTGGTGGAGGGTGCTTCCTATGCCTCCATGTTACCACCACCCCACTGTGACCTTTGTAGAGTAGGGAGAGTAAAGTCAGCTGGCTAGTCATGGGCTTGAAATGAGAGCACACTCTGAGCTAGAGTAGGTAGGTAGAGGCCTGGTGCTGAGCTGCCGGGCAGTAAGTGGGAGACACTGATGTCCCTTTATCATGGTGACAGAGTTCACCCTAGCCCTGATTTAGACATGGAAGCCTGTGGAGTGGTGGCGAGGGGTCACTTGTTCTGTCTCTGACCTCTCATCATTGGTTCCTTCCTCCACAGAAGGAGCCCAATGTGGCACGAGTAGGCTCTGTGGCCATCAAGATGTGCAAGATGCTGAACATAGCGCCACTAAATGTGTGCCAGTCAGCTGTTCATCTCTTTGAGGACGATGTGGTGGACGTGTGGACACGCTCAGTTCTGAGCCCTTCAGAAGCTTGTGGCTTGCTTCTGGGCTCCTCTTGTGGGCACTGGGACATCTTTTCGACTTGGAACATCTCTTTGCCATCAGTGCCGAAGCCACCCCCAAAGCCACCAAGCCCACCAGCCCCAGGTGCCCCTGTCAGCCGTGTCCTCTTCCTTACTGACCTTCACTGGGACCATGACTACCTGGAGGGCACAGACCCTAACTGTGCAGATCCCCTCTGCTGCCGCAGGGGGTCTGGATGGCCGCCCAACTCCCGGACAGGGGCTGGGTACTGGGGAGAGTACAGCAAGTGTGACCTGCCCCTGCGAACGCTAGAGAGCCTGTTGAAAGGGCTGGGCCCCGCCGGCCCCTTTGAAATGGTGTACTGGACAGGAGACATCCCTGCCCATGATGTCTGGCAACAGTCTCGACAGGATCAGCTGAGGGCCCTGAACACCATCACAGACCTCGTGAGGAAGTTCTTGGGCCCTGTACCGGTGTACCCTGCTGTGGGCAACCATGAGAGTACTCCTGTCAATGGCTTCCCTCCCCCCTTCATAAAGGGAAACCAGTCTTCACAATGGCTTTATGAAGCCATGGCCAAGGCATGGGAACCCTGGTTACCAGCTGACGCCCTTCACACCCTCAGGTACTTACTGTCCATGGAAACCCAGGGAGAGGAAAGACGGATGAGGGAGAAAGGAGGGAACTGGGCAGACTGCTCAAGCAAGCAGCACTCTCTACTGCCTTCCCTAACATGACCCCGCCTTCCCTTTTCTTATCTCCAGCCTCTTTTCAGAGCTAACAGTACCACATCCTCACACCCCAGCTTGTGTCTTTGCCTACAGTAACTCTTTGTAAAATGAATTCTCCCTCCCTCTTTAATATCTCTCATTTTTCTCAACTCGGCCTGGCCTGTAACATCCATCCACTGAAAGGCCTTCGCTTTCTGGCTCACCTGACTCTCTGTCCTGAATTACTGGAGCCCTCAGCCCTCTGAGCCTTCTTTACTGTCAGAGGAGCCTATAATTACTGCTGTTGGTCTTCAGCTGGGATGGGAGCTCCTGGAGGTGGGAGATGACATCATGTGTAGCTCTGCCCCACATGCAGGACTAGGATTGTCCAAGTATTGATACCTCGGTTACTTTTGTTTCAGAATTGGGGGCTTCTATGCCCTCACCCCACGCCCTGGCCTCCGCCTCATCTCTCTCAATATGAATTTTTGTTCCCGTGAGAACTTTTGGCTCTTGATCAACTCCACAGATCCTGCTGGACAACTCCAGTGGCTGGTGGAGGAGCTTCAGGCTGCTGAGAATCGAGGAGACAAAGTAAGGAGATGCCTTATGAGCCCTGTGGAGAAGGTGCTGTTGGGGCTGAGGAGAAGCGGGCTGCTGTGCGGCTGAGGTCTCTGAAGAGGGGAGTGTTACTTCACTTCCTGGAACTCCAGTCTTCCCTGGGTCCATGGCCACCCTCCTATGTCCTTCATCTACTCTGTCTCCTGCCACTTTGCCCAAGGCTGCCTGGACTCCTCAACGCTCTAACTGCCCTTACTTTCCCTTCAGGTGCATATAATTGGCCACATTCCTCCAGGACATTGCCTCAAGAGCTGGAGTTGGAACTATTACAAAATTATAGCCAGGTAAAGGAATAGAGGGCTTGGGTGTGGGGACTGAAGGGTTAAAGTACCCTCAAGAGTCAGGCAGTGGTAGCACATGCCTTTAATGGCAGCACTCTTGAGTTCAAGGCCAGCCAGTCTACAAAGTGAGTTCCAGGACAGCCAGGGCTGTTAACAGAGAGAAATCCTGCCTCTGGATTTTTAAAAAAAGGAAAGGAAGGAGCAATTCCCCCAAGCATGGAGTCTCAGTCTGGTGGAGAAGCTAATTTGCAAGTTGCAGAATGACCACCCTAATTCCCCAGGTCTCCCCACCCTCACTTCTCTCTGAGCAGGTATGAAAACACTCTGGCTGGTCAGTTCTTTGGCCACACTCATGTGGATGAGTTTGAGATCTTCTATGATGAGGAAACTCTGAGCCGCCCTCTAGCCGTAGCCTTCCTGGGACCCAGTGCTACCACCTTTATCAACCTTAATCCTGGTGAGTGAGGCAGAAGGGAGCATTCCTTATCCTGAGGCTGGCGTGACTCTAAGGGATGGAAGCCAAAGCAGGTCCTCCCAGAGTTCCTTTATCCCCTTCTCCACCCTCTTTTCTCGCAGGCTACCGAGTTTACCAAATAGATGGAAACTACCCGGGAAGCTCTCATGTGGTCCTGGACCATGAGACCTACATCCTGAATCTGACCCAGGCCAACGCACCAGGGGGCACACCCAGCTGGAAGCGCCTCTACAGGGCCCGGGAAACCTATGGACTCCCAGATGCGATGCCTGCCTCCTGGCACAACCTGGTCTACCGCATGAAGGCTGATGAGCAGCTCTTCCAGACCTTCTGGTTTCTCTACCATAAGGGCCACCCACCTTCAGAGCCCTGCGGCACACCCTGCCGCCTGGCCACTCTGTGTGCCCAGCTCTCAGCACGTGCAGACAGCCCTGCTCTGTGTCGCCACTTGATGCCCAATGGGAGCCTCCCAGATGCCCATAGCTTGTGGTCACGGCCCCTGCTGTGCTAGTGTGGGAAAAGTTCACGTATTAGCAAAGGGATAGATTCCTGAGTATCGCTGATCTACCTGAGGCAAAAGCTTTCGGGGAAGGAGCCAGCCAGGCCAGGGAACAAGCCTCCTCGTGAAAGCTTGTTTGGCTAGACTGAGGGAGGTTTTGGCTGTCCTATTTATGCCCAGTATCTGGATTACCCGTGGGGCTGATGTCTTTAAGGCCACAAAGCCGAGGTCTTAGTGCTCTGGATTGTAGACAGGAGCTATTGCCCCAGCCTGTGCTATGCACCTCTGAACTCTGTACTGTTACCTGATCCTGCCAGGCTGTTAAAATAAAGAGACTCATACTTCAGATTCCATTGTCCCAATTTCTTCCTCCCAAACAGGCAGGGCAAAGGAAGCTTGGTAGGTAGCAAGATCTTGACTGAAGAGTTGACATGGCCACAAGACACACAGCAGCGCAGACAGACTTTATTAGTGATATCAGTACAGCGGAGGTGCCCGCAGAACAGGGGACAGGGGATCCATGCCGAGACCAGTCCCCTCCTGCCCTTGTTGGGCCTTTGAGGATGGGGCCTGGCTTGGACCAGTTCCTCCTGCTCCACCTCAAACACTGGGGATGGAGAGCCCAAGGCTGGCTTTGCTTCTGGCCCCCCATGTCATCAGTCCAGTGTAATGACTTCTGTGAAGGAATTCAATTTCTCTCTCCCAGCCCCTAGGTAGGGAACCCCAGCTACTGAGGAGGGGCAGCCCGGGGGACATGGGGTGTAGGAAGAACATCCACAGCCCCTACCTGCCCCAAACCCTTGAGTTCCCTGGGGCCCAAAACAAGCAGGTAGAGGGAGGATGGGAGCTCTTCATGGGGTCTGGGATCCTAGACGTTTGGGCTTGAGGGAACCCCACAGAGACTGAACACCCCTGCGGACAGTCCACCCTACACGTCTCGCAACTGACTCCGCAGGGGGTGCTGGGAGGCAGGAGGTGGAGGTCTGGGAACGAGCATCCAGACACTTCTGGTAGCGGAGCTGTGGAGGAACAAAAGGACAGTGACTCTCCATCTCAGGCCCTTCAGGTCACACTGCTATCCCACTAGCCTGCCCACTTACCATGCATGCAGCCTGCACAGCCTCCGAGAGACTGGCAGCATTGGGCTCGCACCAAAACATGTGACAGCAGAAGGAGGCTGGGCCGGCAGCCATGATGAACGCGAACGTGTGCACATCTCTGCCCACAGCCAGGAAGGAGAGGAACCGCACTCGGCACTCCCCCAGCACTGCTTCTGTCTGTAGGGGAGGCACCCAGTTAAAAAGGAAAATCCCTAACTCTATCTACTGGCAGCTCTTTCCCTGACTCCATGGCAAAGCCCAGTCACAGTCACGGTCTCCTACCCCAGTTCTTTACCTGCTGGTGCAAGATGGTGAGGGTGGCAGGGGCCACGCTGACGTGACTTGGGGTCCACTGCTCACGACTACTGGAAGACAGGACTGACTCCAGGGCTCCATTAATCACATCTACCCCTGAAAGATACAGACACAAACATGCAGGGCTGAGGGGGGGAGGAAGATAGCCCAGCTCTGCCTGTTAAAGCAGGGTCCTGCTGTAGACCCATCTCTCCAGTCTGAGCCTGAGCCTGGGGACGCCGCTGTTCAGGTTCCCTTCCTGAGCACTTGACTTCAGGGCTCCTGACCCTTTCTCCTGTCTCCGATCTCTGGCTTGGTTTTGTTACTTTGGCCCCCTGAATGGATGGACCCCTCTCCCCAGAGAGTTCTGACTTCCCATTACTCTACACATTCAAACATTACATGGCTCCTTTCACACTACAGGGGCTTCCAGTCAGCCAGGCCAGCCCCCTCTCTCTCCAGACCCATTTTTTTTAATCTTTAATTTATTATATATTTATTGTGTGCGCATGGAGGTCAAAGGACAACATCAAGAGTCATTCTCTCCCTCCACCACGTGGGTCCAGAAGATTGAACGCAGGCTGCAGGCCTTTACTGACTGAACCACCTCTGGCCCTATTTTTCTGTTTGTTTGGTTTGGCTTCTGTTTGTGAGACAAGGTTTCACTGTGAGATCAAAACGTGCCCAGACCAATCAGAGCTACAGAGCAAGACCTTGAAAACAGAAGGAATAGTAGCTGGGAAAAGGACCTGGCTCGGCTTTCAGGGGCCGCTGCAGTGGTGCATGACTTTCCTGCACTTTGGGGGCACAGGCAGGCAGACCTCTGTGAGTTTTAGTCTGGCCTGATAATGTATAGCGAGTTCCCAGACAACCTGAGCTACGTAGAGACCTGTTTCAAAACCAAAACCAAGCAAAACACACACACACACACACACACACACACACACACACACACCACAAATAAATGAATAAATAAATATGCTCGGCAGGAGTGGAAGAATAAGAGATGGTAAGAGAAGGAGAATAACAAAACACATTATATGCATATATGGAAATGTCCTAGTGAAACTCATTATTACATATAACTAATACTTAAAAACATTGAAGTAAAAACAAAATGGTCTCTCTGGGAATGCCAGCACTTTCCACAGAGACAAGAGACTCACTGCAAGTTCAAGCCTAGGATGAACTACACATAGTGAGTTCTAGGCCATTCATGGCTATATTGTAAGACCTGTCTCAAGATCAATAATCCCATAAAGGTCTCCTCCACTGCAAACTGCTTTTAAACTTCTGTAAAATCCCAGCACAAGGAAGGCAGAGTCAGGAGGATCACCACAAGTTCAAGGCCAATCTAGTCTAAACAAGTTACAGTTAGAGCTACTTGAAGAGACGTGCGTGCGTGTGTGTGTGTGTGTGTGTGTGTGTGTGTGTGTGTGTGTGTGTGTGTGTGTGTGTGTGTGTGTACACGCGAGAGTGCGTGTGTTGGGGGAGGGAGATGTTTAGATTTGAGTGGCAAGGATGCCCTAAGGACAGAGTCTATGACTAATGGCCCAGTCTCCATGGACCCTTTTTCCAGTATCCATCTTAGTATTCCTGAAAACATCCTAGGCCCACCTGGGAAGCCTTCTCCAGGGATGGAAAGAAAGACACCAGAGAGAACTTCTATTGTTTCCAAGACAGGGCTTCTCTCTGTAGCCCCAGCTGCCTTGAACTTGCTGTGCAGACCAGGCTGGCCTCAAACTCACAGAGATTTATATATGCCTGCCTCTACCTCCTGAGTGCTGAGATTAAAGGTGTGTGCCACCACTACCCACCTTCAGAGATAACGGTAGACAGAGACTAAGTGTAAATGGATTTTATGTTTCTCAGTCTTAACTCAGGGCTTATCTGCTGAATATTTCAGATACATGGCAATGTGACTCTCAAGGCAGCATGGTCAAATGCAGGAAAATAGAAAGTCTAATAACAATGGAGTGCACAGGAGGATGATGATGCAGGGGAGGAGCAGATGGCAGAGTCACGCTGCAAGAGGCTCAATCGAAAGGCAGAATGGTGTGATATCTATGACATTTAAGTTCAAACACTATGAAATTTCAAAGTTCACAGGGGTGGAAAGAACCAAAGTCAAGCTGAAGAATATGCCCATGATCTTGGGTGGAGTTTGACTTCTGAGTCTACCTTCTGAGTCAACAGGAAGGTGCTCTAGAAAAAGGCAGTTGGTTGGGTGTGGTGGTGCACCCCTTTAATCCCAGCACTTGGGAGGCAAAGGCAGGTGGATATCTGAGTTCAAGACCAGCCTGATCTATAAAGAAAGCTCTAGAAGGGCTAAAGAATTGGCTCAGCAGTTAAGAGCACTGACTGCTCTTCCAAGGGTCCTGAGTTCAAATCCCAGCAACCACATGGTGGCTCACAACCATCTGTAATGGGATATGATGTCCTCTTCTGGTGTGTCTGAAGACAGCTACAGTGTACTCACACACATAAAATAAAATAAAATAAGAGAGAGAAGGAGAGAGGGAGAGGGAGAGTGGAGGTGCATTTAAATAGCTGAATTTTATAGCCCAGAGTTAAAACCTGCAGTCTCACTGGCCTACACTCCTATTTCCCCTTTTCTTCTGTGCATTCCCCTCCCCACCATACCAGTTGTTACTTTCAAACATACCATGCAATGCACTTCTTATTGTTGATCTCTCCTTGCTAGAATCTAATCTGAGGGCCAGAATCATGGTCAGTGCCTTTCACTGATGTATGCTAAGAATTTAAATGATGCCTGGCACAAGGTATTCAAGAATAATCTACTGGGTGGATAGATGAACAAACACTGTAGCTTCAGGAGGAGAACAGTGTTTTAACAGTGGAGGGAGACGAGAGTACAGGGTCAGCAAGATAACTCAACAGACTTGCCACACACGCCTGATGACCTGGATTTATCCCCAGAACCCACAGAAAGGTGGGAGGAGAGAACGGATTTCTCAAAGTTGTCCACAGACTTCAACAGATGAACACACAGTCAGACACACCGACACAGACAGACAGACAGACACACACACACACACTTACTTTAAAGAAATAGAGATACAAAGGAGGAAGTAAACTAAGACCCCACTATCTTTGAGAACTTATCCTCACCTCCAGCTCCAAGCGTGGTCATTTATTCCTCTCCCTCTCCCTCTCTCTCTCACATTCCCCTCTTCCTCCTGCTTTGGTTTCTTTTGGAAGCAGGGTCTTACTACATAGCCCAAGCTCACAGTCCTCTTTCCTCTGCCTCTCAAGAGCAGGCATTGCAGGCATGCACCAAGACGTCGGGGCTCTGTCTTCTAACATGCATTCCATCTACCATTCCCTGGGACCCTCTCTTTGCCTCCTCCCTCCCCTTTTCCTCCCTCACTGTTCTGGAAGTTCATCTTCCTCCACCCAGCCATTAAATCCTGGAGGACTACAAAGGTAGGCCTAGCATATTTTTCCTTTCACTTTGGGCTGCCCCTACTCTGGTGCCAACCTCCTCCATACTTTTGATCAGCTATCTCTACAACCTAACAATGCCCAAACTTCTATCTCAAGCGGACATCTCTGCTCCCTGCTATGGACAAGACCCATGAACCCAGCTGCCAACTTGATTGTCCTATTCTTTTTCCTAGGGCACTTTGAATCTGGCATATTTAAATCTGAACCCAAACTAACCTCTTGCCAGTGTCTGCTGCGTTTAGGGAAAGGCACCACTGTCCAGTTGGCATTCAGCCATCCAGTCCAATGCCAAGTGCTCCTTAACAATTCAAGTCACCCTTAATGCCTGTGCTTCTCACCCTATTGTCAATCAGTCACCAAAGCCTGCTGCCTTAAACTCCTTTCAGCCTGCTGTTGTCTAAGACACTCTCGTTACTGGCTACCTTGAAAAGCAAGCTCCTTCTGCATGCCCTATATCTTCTTCCACCCACTCAACATCTTTCTTCATGGTACAGCCAAAGCAAGCTTTACTGTATTCAAATCTGTTCAAGAACGCTCCTGAAACATGCATGGTCCAATGTTCCCTCAAAAGCCCACGTGTAAAAGCCTTGTTTCCCAGCCCGCTGGGTTTCTGGAAGCTCCAGAATCTTGAAGAGATAGAAACAGCAGGAGGTTTGTCCCGGATGGGAATTGCACAACTTCAGCTTCTCCTTTTGGTCCCAGGCCAGGAGTGTCTGTGCTGTGCCACAGGCTCCTGTATGACGTGATACTGCCACAAAGCCAACCAAGCATGAACCAAAATAAACGGCTTCTCTTTGGAAGTTGATCACCTCAGGTGTTTTATATAGTAATGGAAGCTGACCAATGAAAATGGTTCCCTGCAGCTCTTAATCTTGAAAACCACACTGCTATCCTAAGCCTTCTCCTAGTGCTTCCCAGGTACCACAGTGTCCCCTGCCCCGGAGCCTCACACACCATCCATACAGCTGAGACTGGCCTTTCCGTGGTCTGTCTCCCTCCACCGAGCTTTAACAGTCACTGCTCGTCATATTTCTCAGTCATGTGACACTTTCAAGCAAGACTGTGCTTTCTTTCCTTCCTCTGTTCACAGGGCTGGGGTGGGGTCAAGGAAACAGGTCTTTCTCTGTAGCCCTAGCTAGCCAGGTACTTGATATATCGCTCACCATGCTTGCAGCCAACCTGTTCCAGCTTCCCACGGTCTGGGATTATAGGTGTCACTAGGCCAGGCTTCACAGGAAGCCTTCTCTGGCCTCCTAGACTAAATGAAGGTCTTCTGCTGTATCTTGCTGCTTCCTTTCCACGGAGACCTTAACTTATTATGACATTTATTTGATTGGGTCCTGATTATTCTACTGTAAGTTCCCATAAACTCCATGAAAACCAGGCTGTGGCCATTGTTTCCCAATACAGGGCCTGACACAACAGGTTTCAAAGGTAATTGTTAAATAAATAAATAGAGAAAGAAAGAAAGAAAGAAAGAAAGAAAGAAAGAAAGAAAGAAAGAAAGAAAGAAAGAAAGAAAGGCGGGTGCTGTGAAATTAAATAATATATTTTTAAAAAACTCTATATTTTTATAAAATTGAAGCTATGTTAATTATGCTTACGGCTTCCTTCTCTGGATATGTATGGCTCCTGTACTGAACCCAGCACCAGGCTGATGCCTGGTATTTCCAGCCACCCAAACACCTGCCTCCCACACCCAGCAAAGCTCTTCCATGGGATCAGGGCTAGGGGAAGAAAGTCGCCCTCCGTGTCTAGCTCAGCACTAGTCCTGTGCTAGATGTTCACTGAAACATGCTCACTGGAGTACCAGGCAGGACACAAGACAAGGCTGGCACAAAGGTAGGTGGGATGAACTCTGAAAGGCAAGGAGATGCCACGTAACGAGAAAATCCAGGAGAATGAACCACAGAAAACACAGGGCGGGGCACAGAGCTCCAGGACCAAGGGGGTGGTCCCTGAGGGAAGAGGACACATACCAACGGGTTTGGCCACAGGCACATTCCCTAGGTAATAGACTTGAAACTTCTGCACCAGCTCATTCTTTGGTGCTGGGAATTCCACTGTGAGAAGAAAAAGAAAAAGAGGGTCACTGTTCTAGCTCCTGACACTAAAGCATGAACTATGCATTTTCCTAGTCCAACCCTCACGCCCACTTCTCCCCTGCCTCCCGCTACAAGCTTGTCCACTTATGTACTGTCAAGCACCCATCTCCATGTGCTCATGCCTGCCCAGGATCCTGTGCCTCTTCTTGGGTCACCTCACCTTAACTAACAAAGCTGAGCTGTGCCTTGTGAGGCTGTGTGTGGTACTCACCTTGGAAAGGGACATCCACAAGTTTAGAGTGGTCCAGGGAGAGTCCATTTACCAAGCAGCGAGCATTGCGCCGTTCAGACATGATCTGAGGAATGAATGGGGGGTGTGTGTGCTCTGTTAGAGCTACATTGGCCCCAAAGCCCCCACCTCACTACCCACCAACTCGGCAACCCTACCCACACCCTTCTAGAGCAAAGGTGACAGCTAGTTCAGGGAGTGGAGGGGCCGTGCCTTGGAGCAGATCTCATGCAGGCTGGTGGCGATGTTCTTGGCAGGTGCCTCACAGCGAAACACGTGGCACTTGAGCATCTGGGTCAGCTTATCTCGAGCTACGTAGGCAAAGTCCCTGTTGGGGGAGGGTCACCTCAGTGTCTCCTAGAACCACCAAATGCCATGCCTGGCCACCATTCCACCCTCAACCTCCCTGTCCATGACAGTCTACAGGGTTTGCCCTGGTGTTCCGTAGGTCTGCCTTCAGGAGCTGGGGAGGCCAGAGGCAAGCATGCTGAGGTGGGGGATAAGGCCCAGCACAGCAGGTGGGGAAGGGACAGGGCACACGGTAAGGGAGCCTAGGTGCTTCGAAGCATCCGGTCCAGGAGTAGGAAGGGGCACAGTCAAAGCAGATGGACGTTAATACCTCTCTCTGGGTCCGGCAGCACAAGAGAGCCAAAGAGCAGATTAGAAAAAGGACTAACTGCTGGATGGATGAGCCTCCCCCACCCCGGCGACTCCTGTGCCCACCTTCCACTGTCCCGCCCAACGCCCCACACGCGAATGCTGACGATGGGCTGGGCATGCAGCAGTGTCTGGTTCTGTGGCTCCACCAACTTTAGCGTCTCATCCTCCAGCTGGAGCAGCAGATCCTTTCCCTGCAAACCCAGGAGGCGGGACTCAGTGGTACCCTAGTGGGGGGTGGGGGGGCAGAGCTCTGCCTTCTCCAGCAAAGGGGACATTGGCCACCACTGGGGAGGAGCAGGGCTTACTTAGCTGTCAGACTGCCCACCTGTGGGCCTTAGTCTAACAAAGGTTGTCCCAGGACTCTTATCCCCATCACTGTTAAGCAACCACTCCTCAGGGTGCCAGGCTGGAGTTACACATCCATCCCTCAGAGTTGCTCCTTAAACCCATATACACCCCCATGTCCATCAGCCCTCTCGGAGACTAGTCAAATCCTTCATATCTCACAATTCGCTGCACACCCCCACGGTACCACCTCACCAGCTCAGGCCCTCACCTCTCCCCAGCCTCCAGACATCGGATCATGTAGATTGTTTTTGTGGTAGGAGAGCTGGCGGATACAATTGTTGACTGCCACACTGCTGCGTCCTGGGGCCAGCTCCTCCTCAGTCATCTCTACCCAGCCTAGGGAGCGCACAGCGAAACACTGCCAGACACAGAAAAGGGTCGGGGTAGAGATCTGAGATGGAATTGGAGGTGCCTTGGGCACAGGACAGAGGAGCTCCTGACCTGGCACATAAAACATGTGAGACATTCTGAACTTAGATGGAAGGTCCCCAAACAAGACATGGTCCGAAGAGATGGCCTGCTGATCTAAGCCTTGAGAGTCCCTAAGAGGCCCTTGGGCCAACTGAGTTAAACACAGAAGCTGTCAGAAGACAGTTCAGTATACACACGGCCTTGCCTGAAACTGGTAAGAACTTGTTTGGGAGATTTGCTAAGACCACAGATGTCCTCAAAGCACAGCATGAGGTCTGTCCTCCACACAGAGTCCTGCTTACTAAATGGGTGTTGGTCTTGAACAAACCTTGATCCCTGGATTGGCGTTCCGTTGGGGCAGATTCTCCTCCTCTTGGGGCACTGGCTCTGGGCTGGAGGCAGATGGGAACACTTGACACAGCACCCTTAGTTTTAAGAATCCTCCCAATACCCCTTCCACATAGATCCAGTCTCGCCCTAGTCTGCTGCATCTGACTCACCTGAGGCTCTGAGCTGAGAAGGGCAATGTCCCCTCCTCAGGGTCCTTCAGTCCCAACTCCATTGGGGCCTCTTCACTGGGTTCATCCTTTGAAAAGAAATTAAAGAATCAAGCCCAAAATGAAGTCCCCCTCTCCAGTAGCCCCCAGAGTGAAGCTGGTTTCTTTATTTACCTTCCAAAACTCTCCTTCCTCAAAGCCTTCTTGGTGAGCAAAGCCAGTCCAGGTGAGCTGGAGGAAGAATGGGTGTAGGGTGGTAGTTTCACCCTGTTCTAGAAGCACAGACCCTTCCACCCCTGGTGTGCAACAAGCCATTGAGCCTTACCTGGGACTCTTCTTGGGGACTGTTCCCCTGTGATGGGGAGGCCCGGCCTGGGGGTTCCCACTGGGTGGTCCCTGTTGGGATGTGCCAGTAGTAGGTCCCTGAGGTGTCTTGGACCCTCATCCATCCAGCCGGTAGATCGGAATCCGTCTCGAAAGCGTTGGGGTTCCAGAAGGAATCTGCCAGGTAGGAGGCTCAGTGAGGGTCAGCCCACCCAATAACCATCCAGCAGAGGGCCAGTCCCCTTCCCAAGACCCCAAGGCTGAGAAGAAGAAGCTGGGAAAGGGACATTATAATTCCTGCTTGCTTCTAGAGCCGGACACTTGAGTCACCACATTGAGAGCCACCAGTGGGGAGCATGGCTCAGGTCTCCTCTGCTGCTAGCCCTGCTGCTGCCTAATGTGGCCACATGGAGAGAAAGAAGAAAGCGGAGAGGAAGGAGGAGGAAAGAAGGAGGCCGAATGACCCAGATCACCTCCTCACACATCATGCATAGACATATGTCTAGTTATAAAAGGTGCACACACTGCCGGCTTCTGCACACATACACATGCACACAGACCCACAATATATGTAAGCCCCACCACACACCTGCACAGCCCTAAACTGTGCACGGCGCACAGAAAATTCTGGAAGGCACCACATACAGGTATGCTTGTGAGTTCAGGGGCAAACAGACATAACAACACCAGTTATACACTTGTGTAGAGCTATGTGTGCATATATAGCTATAGATGCCAGCCCTGCTAACAGGTGTGTACATACAGCATTACCAAAACCTCCCAACATACATGTGAGTACCACATGCACATACAGGTGGGGAAACACTCAGATACAATGTATTATCAACCTCTGCCATGTCTGTGCACATAGCGGGCACACACACACACACACACACACACACACACACACACACACACATATACCATGCACACGCATAGACTCTGTATCTGTGATATATACCCCTCCTCTCCTAGATCTACAGCACTCCATCCTTGTCCCCGGATTATATGGCCTCCCCTCTGCTCTCTTTGCCAGCGCCATCCCACATCACACCAAGCCCCCTGGTGCCCCTCACCTGGACTGTTGTCCTGCAGGATGATGGCCAGGAAGAAGTCCTGGGAGAACATGGCGCTTACTCTCTGCCCCTCCGGCCTCCACCCTCCCTCCTCGCATCCCCTCTAGCCCAGCCAGCTGGGCTCACAGCCTGCTGCTGGGCTGCAGAGAAAAGCTCATCCCGCCCCCTTCTCACCAGGGCAGAGCGTCTGCCAGGCAAGATCCTCCTCCGCCTGGAGTTCTCGAGGGAGGGGCCAAGACCACCATACTAGGGAGCCTCCTTGGGGGACGGAGATGGGTGAGGAAGAGGAGCTCATGAGACCCTAGCTCTTCTGCTCTTCTTTCCTTAACCAGGCTCCCCTCCCCAATTCTGAATCTCCACCCCACCCTCCACCCTCCAGTGGTGACATCAAAGCCTCAGTTAAGCCAGTCTTACAAACACCAGGAGGCTCAGCCTCTGGGGAATAGCTCAGCCACCTGGGGCCCGGCAGAATCTATAGGACTCAACATAAACAGGGTGTGGCTTCCAAACCCTCCGGGATCCTTCTCCTAGCTAGACTCTATCCAGCACTTTCAACTAAAGGGTGGTCTTTGAGGGCCGAAGCCCTAGCAAGCTTGAGGATTTGAGGTTTCCCAGCACCACCCCCCTCACCTGCCAGGGCCCAGCTTGGCTGCAGTGTCTCCTCGGCAACCGCAGCACCGGGATGGCTGGGAGTGCCCAGACTGCTGACGTGCTTCCCGTTACCAAGGAAACCAGGAATCCTGACTGGTCCAAGAGGCAGCACTGAGGGACAGGCAGTCTCTAAGATCCAGACTGCTGGGTACTAAGGCACAGAGGGGCTGGAAATAGGTTTGGCTATGCCAAGGTGTTTCCACACCTAATATGAGTTATTCCGACAAGGTGCTTCTCCATCCTCAGCCTGCAAATGAGGTAAGCACACAGACACCCAATGAAAGGGGCTCTTTTTGCCTATCCACCTGCTAGGCAGCCATCACTGTGTCTCCACCTTCTACTATCTGTCTACTGAGGTTCAGCAAATGTATGCTTTCCCCCAGATGTCCTCAGGACTATGCTGCTAAAACCTTCCAGGAACACTAACCCCAAGGGCCCTCACCCTCCACAGCCTGCCTGCCTCATGGTCCATCAGGCATTTCTGGAATCTGGGGGCCAGTTCACTGTTTCTCCTGACTGAGTCACTCACACGCACACCGATGCACACCGATCCATCTGCCATTCCTGTCAGCCTGTGCCTTCCTGCTTCAAAGAGCTTCATCCTTCCGATCTGTCCTGGAGGGGGCAGCTCCTCCCCCCTTGACCATCTGGGAGGCCCTTCTGGAGCTTGGCATCTCTCTCTCCAAGCACCTCCCCCCACCCCCGGGCCTCTGCTTCCACACACATGCATTAATAGCACAACCACACACTTTCCTGCAGGCACTCACATGAATCCAAATATCCCTATGGCCCTTCCTCCATTCATCCACAAATGCCTTAGTGCCTTAGGCAGGCAAACTACTTTGCTGCTGCTCTCTCCTCCCCTCCCCCCTGCACCACACCATTACTACAGACCATCACGTTTTAATCTGGATTACTGCAGAAGCCTCTCAACTGGTTTCCTTCTGTCTGTGCTACAGGCTGTACACTCTAGCCTGAATGATTCTTATGAGATGCCAAACTAATCAGGTCTCTCTCCAGCTTAATACTCTTAACTGCTTTCTCATTACCTTCAGGACAAAATCCAACCCCTCCACAGGTTTTATGTGCTGCTAAGAGCCCCTAGCTTTCTGCCTCTCAGCCTTGCCTCTGACAACTCCCCAGCTCCCTTATCTCCCTGCTAGGTTTCTAGCTATCACTCACTCCACCTTCAGACAAGCATAAAGGGAACTCTCACTACCGACCCTCTCTTCCGGACTCTCTCAGGCAGGCAGGGCACCCTCTACTCACCTCCTTATCACCACTGATTGTGTGTCAGTTTTCCCACTGTGAGTACCAGAGGGCGAGACCATCTTTACCTTTCTTACACACACATTCTCAGCATTTAGGCCAGGGCTTGCTCAGAGTGTCACTCCATCACAGGGAGTAAAGTTCATTCATTCATCATTCATTCATCATTCACTCACATAATTCACACAGTTCATTCAGTCAACAACTGCTTCACGGAAATCCTAAAATGGGAAGGAAAAAGCAACTTTTGTTCCATCCTACCCCATTTCTACTGAGTAGAAATCTACCACTTGTAGCTCTCATGGTGGAAGCAACACAGCCAAGAGCCTTCCTCCCCTTGGGGCTGGCCTAACACCTGCATCCCACAACTCCACCAGGATTACTGTGCTGAGTCTCCTCTCACCCCTCCCATGGCCTCCCTGAGATCACTGGCCTTCCTCATCACCCTTCTGTCCCTTCCACCTCAAAGGACTGAAACCAGTCATGACTCCAGGAGCCACTAAGCAGCCAAGCCTCCATTTAGCCAGTGACAACCCCCGCCACACCCCCCAAGTCCAGGGTTGTAATCAGCGGAGCTGCAAGTCTCTAAGATACACTTATGTCCTGCACAGTGCTCTTGAATTAGCTGCTGAGCTGCTGGCATCTAGAAACCGAGATAGTTTATGTCAGCATCTAACTTTCAGTTTGTACATTTGTTTTTCTCCAAACTCAACCTAATAAGCAACCAACTTGAGCAATGCAGAAGATGGCCCCTTTACAGAGGATGGGGACATTGGCCATCAAAAGCCACCAACGTGACACAAAGAGAAACAATTAGACTTTACCTTTGGTAAGGTACCACCTATGAGGTGTCCTTGAAAAAACAAAACGCCACTCAAGACTGAATCTGATAAAGGCTCTAGAATTATCTACTACAGCTATAAAATTATCTATTACAAGAAATCCAGAAGAGGGATATATTCAAAAACAGGAAGAAAGGCTAAAAAATCCACATCATAGAAAACTCAGGACAGAAAACGTGTGTACGTACAATCAGCAGAAAAATAAAGGGAGAACTTATACACATTTAAAGCCAGGTGTTTGGCTCGTGCCTATAATCCCAGCCTCCGAAGAGAGGGGCGAGGGACCACCACCAGTCTGAAGTCAACTTGGTCTACACAGTGCACTGCAAGTCCCAGGTTAGCCAAAACTGCAACAAGATTTCCTAACCAAAACGAAAGAAAGGAAGGAGGAAGTAAGGAAAGAAAGAAGGGAGAGAGGGAGAGAGGGAGGGAGGGAGGGAAGGAGGGAGGGAGGGAGGGGCCGGCAAGAATGCTCTTCAGGCAAAGGTGCTTGCTGCCAAGTCTAATGACCTGAGTTCAATCTCCTGAACCCACATGTTAGACGCAGAGAATCAGCTGAAAGTCATCCTCTGGTCTCCCCATGCATGAGCATGCATTTAAAACCAAGTCAAACCAAACCCAAAAGCATAACCATAGCAGGACTATCTGGATATCAATCCACATAGTTCTCATCTTTGCAAAGGGCTAAGTGGGACAATTGTAAGACAGTGGGGAGAACATTAACATTCAGTGGACATCTGACATAGGAAGGAATCACAGTGTTTGTTTCTATGAGGTTTTTTTTTTCTTTTAGAAACATGCAGATAAATATAAGAAAATCACAGCTGGGTATGTGGGCATGGTGGTTCATGCCTATAGCCCAGGACAGCATGGTGGAGACAAGGCAAAGTAGGGTCCATCTAGGCTACATAGAAAAAAATATTTTTTATATATATATGTATATATATATATGTGTGTGTGTATTATATATGTATATAATATAATGTATATGTATGTATAGTTTATAATATAATGTATATATGATATATAATATAGGTATATTTGTATAGGAATATATATATATGTATATAAATAAAATATATATATCCTAGATGGGGCTCAGAAGTAGATAAGACATTGACACATTGAGATCATTATCACTGATGATTATTGAAACTGAGTGATGAGTAAGTCAGGCTTATTTCTCTGTTGTCTCCACTTCCGTAATGTGCTTGAAAACATTTAGTAGTTAGGCTTTTCAAAGAAGAGATGGGTGAAGCTCCAGAGTATCTGAAATGTATGTGCCTTACCAGCAACCATCTGTAAGGTGTAGGCACTATTAGTACCTTAGAAGTGAAAGTCCTTGTCACTGCCTCACCATCTCTCTTCCAGGCACAGAACCCAGGTCATGCATGTTAAGCACGTGATCTAGCATTAACTTATCTCACCCCCAACCCCCAAAGCTTTTCTTACATTCCCACCCTCAGATCTCCTGGGCTGTAGCTGTAGCAACAATAGAGAAATCTCTACTCTTTATAACATTGCTAAATGCAGAACTTCAACTTTATTAAATGGGTCACATCTAGTGATCAGTCTTTGTTCTCTAGTATCTCCCCAGAAGGAAGCATCAGTATATTCTTCCTTTGTCCCCTAACTTTTAGCCAGCATCTCAGTCCCAGCAAAATGGCATCTTTGCAATGGCTAGCATGGCACTCTGCAGGGGGCATGTGGTTCATAAGCAGGAATCAACCCCCACACTTTATAGACAGACGTCTTTGGGAAGGTGCTGGATGCTCCCTCTGGACAAAGACGTGACTGGTAAAAGAGGCCACGTTATGTTCCCTAATGCACGTATTGTGCACACATGTGCGACTGTGTAAGACAGGGCTCAGAGCTCACTCAGGTCTAGACTCAGATGTGCTTTCAATCTTAGTTGATCATGATCCGGGACTGTCTGTGACCCTCTCAGGAAGGGGACCTGTGTCACAACATTGCTCTAATTACTAAATGTCATAATGCTTAGCAGAGGGTCAGTTTCTTAGTAAGCACTCCATAAGCCACATCACTCGACACATCAACCATGACAGCCCACATGATGAACAGATCCTGCCTTCATGGCATGCACGATGGACATGGACATATCAACCTGTCCAAGCACCCTCTGACTGAGAGAATGCTGGACTGAGAATATAGGTTCTGCAGCACATGCTCAGGTTGGCCTTGGCCTCTGCATGGAGAAGCCAGACCTCTGACCCCATGCCCCCCCATACCACCACATCTACAAGATACCTGTGTCCTCCGGGGAGCCATAGGAGGGGCTGCCCTGCGATAAGGTGGCCCAGCTTGAGTCCTCGTCACTGGCTGCACTGTTTCGCATGCCAAATAGGAGGCTAGCACTCTTGCTATGTTCCCGGGGGCCATCTGTGAGGACCTGGGGTCCAGAGGGGACTTCCACATTCTCCAGAGGCTCAGGTAGCCCTTGAGGAGAAGACAAGTCCTCCTCCTCATCCTCTTCCTCCTCGTCTTCATCCTCCTCCTCAGCTTCTCCTGCTGCCTTCTCCTCTCCTTCATCTGGTCCCAGTCCCTGGGTGTTGATGATCAAGGCGGATCCATGAAGCCCTCGGTTGGCTGCATTGTGGGCCGAGAGCTCCAGCTCAGAGTATAGATGCATTAAGCCTTTGGGACCCAAAGGTGCTGTCTCAGCCTCCTGGCTGGCCTCCTCCGCCAAGGTCAAGGTCACATTTCGGTTCTGGTCTCGGTGGGCTGTGGCAGCCCTCCGAAGCTGGTTCTGGCCTTCCTTTAACCACTTGGCATTGGCAGGGCCTGGTTCAGGCACACTACCCTCTCCCATGGCACTTCGAAGGTCCTTGGGTACCACAGCTGTGGCTTGCAGCTTGGCGTTGAGCAGCTGGTTATGGGCAGCATGCAAGGGGAAGGGGAAGCTGAGGGCAGGGCCTCCGTGGCTGTTAGCATTAATGGCCGACTGGCTCAGGGATGATGGAACAGACATGGCCTTGGTAGATCCTGTGAGACAGGGAGGAGAGATCATATTGAGTGTTCCTGTTTCCGCCCCAATCTTAGGACCTGCCCCTCATCTTCTTGTAACTCAGTAGGCCAGCAAACACCAATCCATGTGCCATGAGCTACATTCCCACAGACACCTGCCTCTGCAACCCTACCCCATCACAAGCCAGGCCCAGTTCTGCAACCCATCCTTTCTGAGCAGAACAGTGGTGCTGGTTTTTGCTTTACTATAAAAGCAGAATGCCTGCACAATGCTCTCTGTGTATCCCCATGACCCACTTGACCAACTGGGGCTCACTGTGCCAGGGACACAGACAGCATAGCACAGACTTCAGTGTTTTGGATACTAAACACTGACTATCTCTTCCCTCCTGCCACGGTGCTATCTGAAGCCTCATCATCGCCAGCCCCCTGAGCTGTGATCCCTTCATTATAAGTCACTAATACAGCCATCCCTAAGTCCACTCTATACTAGGGACCAATCAGACAGGAACAATGGGTGTGTCCAACCAGCAGACATCATCCAAGAGAGCAGGTCACAGAGGAAGGGGCTTCAGCTCCAATTCTTGTCTCTCCTAACTATAGACAGTGTCTGTCTGTGAAATATCTCACCCAGGGTACCAGTCTCCCCCTGCCATCCCTTATAATGCCATGGTCACCTCAGGAGCCTCTGACCTAAAGCCACTAGCCTTTCAGGTCATTGTCCAGGGATCACTATTCAGAAGACTTTCCCTGCACATCCATTTTAAAACTGCACGCTCCCTCTCCCCAAATCAGCAACCCCAGTCTTCCTAGCATGGACCATTATCCACCACGCTAATTTAGCCTTTATATTTGTTTACGGCTAAGTTCCATGTTGGTGAGGATTCTGCATTATTACTGTTGTTGTTGTTGCTGTTGTTGTTGCTGTTGTTATGTTCAATACAGTATGCCCAGTCTCTAAAAATGTCCTGGCATAGAGCAAGAGGCAGGAACCCAGAAATTACCACTCATTGAGTAAGTGTACAAACCTACCCGCACATTTCCCCAGACCTCATTTTAGACTCTTCTCAGAAAACACTTCATTTCATGCTCTGGATCTGTCTGTCTCAGCAGGAGCTCATGGTATAGCAGTCTTCCTCAACCCCACCCAGCTCTGAGTATACCTATCCTCCCGGGATCCCCGGACCTCCCCTCAAGGCCAATCCATCTTTTTCACTGTCCCTGCCTGTTCTGGAACTCTATGAATCCTGCTCTCCTTGGAACTCCCCAACACTAGTTCTTCCCCCTTGACCAATCACTGCCCAACTCCCACTCACTCTCAACTCTCACTGCAATTCCTCCCTCAGCCAAGCCCTGTGGTCACTCTCCCTGCAATGGCTTCCCTCAAAGCTCCCTCTTTCTATTGCTCTTCCTCTGCTCACAAGTCCCCAACACCCCAACAGTTCGGGTCTTTCTTTCTGACCCCACGGTGCAGCTCTTCTCTTTAACATCTAACACCGTCTCCTTATTGTCTAGCCGCAGCGTCTGACGCTGGCCCTCCACTGCCTCAGTCCTTCCCGATGCCCAGAGTGAATGCAGGTGTTCCAGGGTGCCCAAGCAAGGCTTTCTCCCATTTCCTCAGGCTTGGCCAGGGATCCTGAGACAGGAGCCACTAACTGCATTTTCACATTTCTAGCGCCTGGGAATCTAGCACAATGCTCTGAATACTTGTATAAAATAAGTGAAATAAGGTTCCTTTCCGTGTGTCCGCTTTACCTTCACCTTTAACTGACTGTTGGTCTGGTCAGTGTGGCTCCACCTGGGCTGCGAGGAAACTCATGCTCGCTGGAATCAAGGAAGGGGAAAAAATAGGCAGCTCTGTCTCCACCCAGAACCACAGTGATTTTCCAAAAATGGAAACTAGATTGTGTCACTCCCTGGTTGACAAAATTAAAGGGCTCACCACTGCCTTTAGGATAAAGTCTGAGCTCAGTTTACAGGATACCTGAGAGAGCATTCATTGCAGCCAACCAGTACCTAGCACCTCTCAAGCCATCCCTCCTCCTCACACCTTACACTCAGCCATATAAAAGTAGGGGAGGATCTGGAACACATCAAAGCCTCTGCTTGATGAGTCTTTGTTTACACTGTTCCCTCAGCATGGAATCCACCCCTTCTTTTAAGAACTTCTTGTGTTTCAAATCGCCCCTCAGCTGTCAAGGCTCCTAAGCAATCTTCCCTGGACTTTCTTCACCTTCCAAGGACCACCCCCCTTTCTGTGCTCCATAACAGTGTCACAGGCTATCAGAAGACCTGAAACTCTGTCTCACTCAGTATTTCAATATCGTCATAAAGGGTAATGTGCTGTGTATCTGCCAGAGTGGTCACTGTAAGGAAGGAGAGGACGGAGGATGGGAACAGCTTGTACAGTCACCTTAGGCTACAGTAGGCAAAGGTGGTCTTAGGGGAGGAGCTAGAGAATGATGAAGGGCACCTGACTGGGAAGATGGGACAGAGGCAGCATCTCATGGAGACCCCACGCCCCTGGACAGCTCACAGGACGTCAGGAGTGATGAGCTTTCTGAAGCAATGGTAGACAAAGCCATGTTTCTAAGTCAGACTGGGACTGGCTTTCCTAACACTGGGAAATGAACACATGCTCTGGACACTGGGTCCATGAAGAGCCAGGTTGACCTTAGGGCAGCCCTGACCATCAGGGCAGCAGGGCAGAAAGCAATTTTAAATTAGATTGGGTAAGCCTGCTGTAAGTGCTGAGACCTAGCTGTCTAGCCTGAGGCAATGTGGCTACTACCTTCTTACTTTTTGAAGTCAAAAAGATAACTAGCTACCTACTTTCTTCAAAAAAAGTATAATCCAACCTCTCCTCTCTCGCTGGAGTTATCCATACTTTGGGCATCTCAAGGGATAAAAAGGGGTCAATGTAGTTCATTAGGTAAGAGAGCTTGCCAAAAAGCCAATGACTGGATTCAGTCTTCAGGACACATGGTGGGAGGTGAGAATGAACTCCATACATTGTCTTCTGACCTCCATACCTTCATATCTTCACGGTGGCTCCTGCATACCCACACCCCTCTCCCCGACAAAGATAAATGCATGGTCTGAAGCTAAGCGGAGCCTTGGAGAGACTAGGGAGGAGTCCATGACACCTGAGAAAGGCTGCCATCACACCACAGGTGAATGAGGCGAGTCCTGTTCAAAGCCAGGAGTCTTCCGACCTGACAGCCTACATAAGGTGCCAGGAATGATCGGGGGCATCAGTAGAAAGTGGTTCCCTGGAGGAGGTCACAGTCTAGGGAGTCACTGCACAACTCCTTACTATATGGTAAAGAGCCAATCTCCAGAACAATTCCTAGTATCTATAAGTACTTTCTTCTTTTTTATTTATTTTTATTTATGCATTCCGTCTCTGGGCACACCTTTGCTATAGCACAAGTGTGAGAACTTTGGGGAGGCTGCTCTCTCCCTGCACCATGTGGGGCCTGAAGACTGAACTCAGATCGC
The DNA here is from genome assembly GCF_011064425.1 of Rattus rattus. Lineage (NCBI taxonomy): Eukaryota > Metazoa > Chordata > Mammalia > Rodentia > Muridae > Rattus > Rattus rattus. Next base: position 104,414,095 of record NC_046155.1, read on the forward strand.
AGGTTTGGTGCTAAGCACCCTCATTTGCTGATGTCATCTCTCCTGCCCACCAAAAAACACTTTTTATTGGTGGAACAAGTGGAATACCAGGATGGAGAAAGAACACCACACCACCAGCGTGTGGTTTACTGCAGGTCTAGGAATGAAGCCTGCCAGTGCATCAATCTCCTGGACAACCCCTCAGCTCTTCCACTCTCTCCTGGAAGAAAGGGGGAGTCACTAACTGGGGAACATCCTCAAACACCCAAAGTGGACAAATCTGCTCTTTCTCTTTCTGCCCAGAACCAACTGCTGCACCTGTTTGGGTCCTCTCGGCCTAAGAGCAAAGTGTTTCCTGGCCTGACCCTCCCCCTAAGCTCCTCAGGGCTCTTTTCTTTCCACACTCACTCTAGTTTCCTCTTTCCCCTTGTGGCCTTTTAAACCCTGCTTTCATTCTCAGTAAGATTTCATGTTCAGTAAGACCAGCATCTAAGGTCCACATGGCCCCCATGGCATTTAACCCAATGGATGTCTGGCCAGCATGTGTACCTTCAGCAGAATTTAGCTCAGGAGCCTCTCGTCCACTGTGCATTCATAGCTTCCATGATCTACATTCCTGGATTTCTTTCCACATATCTGGCTGTGTGTTTTTGTTTGTTTGTCTGTCTGTCTGTTTTGGGTTTTTTTTTTTGGGGGGGGCACTGTCTGTTTGCTAAGCCTTCCTTGCTGGCTCATCTTCCTCTCAGCCATTACAGGCTAAGTTTCTCACAGTGTTTCCTTATACCCTTCTCTCTTCCGAGGCTGTATCTGGTAGAAGTATTCTTTCCTACCCACAGATCCGGTTACCATGTATACAATGATGATTTCCAAATTTCAAGCTCCCTCAGCTGAACTCCAGACATGAACTTTCAACTCCCTACCCAACAACTCCACATAGCTGTCCCAGAAGCCTGTCAAACTAAGACATTCATTCATGTTTCTCATTCCTACAGTCCTATCTATCTCACTCTCTCTCAGGATCTGGGATCACAGGATGCGATGAGTGCCTATTCTGTGGTACAGTGCTGTGTGATCCTAGAGATAACGTGTGATCCTTGCTGTTCGCTCCCAGCTAACGATCCCATTCTGAGAAAATATTCCGGACTTACCCACTCTGACCTCAACTAACACCCATAATATGCACCTTATGGTCAAAATCCGTAGCATTGCCTAAACTGCCCTGTTATCCTGGCCATGGCCTTCCTACCCTCTGGCCCCAACTCTTATCATTGACCTTCCTAGCCTAAGCTGCTTTCCTGGATTCCTGGAAGACATCTTTGTTTTACATGATTTCCCTTCTGCCTTAAACCTTCAACCCGAGGTTTGAGCCTCATATCCCAACTCTCCCTTTGCATTCTAGTTCTAACTAAGCGTTCCTTAGATAAGTCTTCCCTTAGCCCCTTCTCTCTCATCCGCCCTGCCAGCCTAGATTCTGTTCTCCGGATCTCTCAGCACACCATGCATCTTCCCTCATGATGTTGCCTATCTTTACAATGTCATTCTTATTTGATTTCCTGCAAAGACATCACTTCTCTGTGGACAAGAACCGAACCCAGTCTACTTTGTTTTCTGATTATATCTTTAGTACCTCTTGCAGTGCCTTGTAAATACTGGGTGCTCAAATCCTATTTGCTGAATGAATAAATGATTGGATGCATTTTTAAAACGATCATTGAGTGCTGTATAACTAAGAGGGGGTAAACAAGAGCAGTGGGGGATGCAGGGGGTTGGGGAGGCTGTCTCGATTAAGCAATTAGACTCCAGTGACATTAACAGACTTGAGAAATATTGAAGTAGTGGATATGACAGAACCTGGTTAAATTTGATGTGGAGGGGTGAGGGCGAATGTGGCTTAGAATCCCAGTGTGAACATAACCTGAACCGAATGGGCAGATGCCATTGTGGGAGGCTGGAGGAACAACAGACATGTGAGTGAGGTGCAAGGGGAACGAGAGATGTTAATTAATTCACCTTGAAATCTGTAGGTTTTGGAATTCCTGTTGGACCATTCAAAAGGATGCCAGAGGACAGTCGGGTATATATGAGTTTGCATTTCAGCAGTGGCCTGGGCCAGAGAAATAAATTTGGGACTTGACAGCTTATGGATGAAATTTAAAGAGTTGGACAGGGAGGAAATGTCAGGGGGAAAGGTCAGATTGAAAGAACGCAGTTCAGGTCAGAATAGCACCACATATGCAGAGATGAGACAAGAGAACGTGGAGACTTAGAAGCATTTGGCAGCGCCTAGGAGAGAAACCAGAAGAAACGCTTCAAGGAGACTAACTGAAACATACTCAATGGTAATGGGCTCACAGCATAGTGTCCATTGGAGTTCCAAGGAGGGCTCCGGTGACCTTGCTTGGAAGCTTCAGTGGATGTCAGAGACAGAATGGAGTGGATTTTAAAATGAATGGGAAGTTAAGGGCTCAGAATGCAACAGACAAACAGGACTCGGAAGAAGCTGGAAATAACCTCTGAATTGGAGAGGGAAAACTGCTCCTAAGGAGCACTCTAGTTGCTGCTAGGCCTCTCTGTCAGGCTGAGATGGGAACCCCGCCGGTCCCAGGGCACACCCCTCGGTCGCGGAGGACAACAGAATGCAGCTTGACAGATCCCAGGCCTGGGGCTCTAGGCTGAAATCGCGCGGCCTGGCTCCTACCCTGATCCAAGTCCCCTTCCCAGGATTAGACTTCCCCTCCCCCACTCTTCTACCATCCCTCGCTCCCCTTCCTCTCCTCCCCATACCTCCCTCCCGCCGGGCATCCTAAGGATCAAGAAGCAAAGCTATGGGGAGCGGTCGGTGTTAGACCAAAGTGAATCCTGCGGAGGGTGATTTTACAGGCCCACGGTAGGAAGGCGGCGCTGGGGGTTGGGTGGGGGGTAATCAGGCCTGACTCGGGGACCCGGACTCCTGCGAAGAAGAGGCTGCAAGGGTTACCGGCTGCTGAAGCTGGGGATTCTGCTCTCGGGCTGGGCTGGAGCAGGCGCAGCACCTACCTGCGCGGCGAGACCCCAGGCCCAGGTGGCGAAGGTGGCTCAAGCTGCAGGGCTCCGGCAACACCGCAGCTTCTCCATCACAACATCCCCCGCCCAGGAGCGCGCAGGCCGCGGGGCCGCGCCCCGAGCGGCGGAGCCGCGCACGGGAGGGGGAGGGGCGCCATCTTGGCCCGGGCGGAGCGCGCGAGCGAGTGCGAGCAGCACTAGCTGCAGCTGCCCCAGCCGCACCCTGCAGACCCTTGACCCTTTCGCGAGCTCTGCGGCCCAGGCCTCCAGTGTATCCCGCACGGCTCCACCCAGCTCCCAGGACCCCTGCCCAGCTCTCCCCCTACATGCCACCATCAACTCACCTCGGCGTCTGCGGGGCCCTGGTCGTGCACCGACGCCGGGAGACGTGCCTAGAGCACCGAGTCTGATCCGCTAGCGAAGGAGGGAAGGAGGGGGAGGGGGGTTGGCGAGAAGGCAGGGTGCTGGGACCGCGGCCGCGCCTCGAGAGGCTGGCAGCCGGCTGCTCTCTGGCTCTTGTGGCAGCACTCCCTGACGTCCTGTGGATAATAATAGCGCGTATTTATTGGCCGCTTACTCTGTACCAGGCTCTATGTTCAGCCGTTTGCATGCATTTATCCTCAAACCAGCGCTGTGCAATCCCCACAGTTGTTCTCGGATTTGAGAGGCAGGTGCTGACATTCTGAAGGGTAACACAACTTAACCTCAGTAACAGAGTAAGTGGTTAAACTAAACCAGAACTGAAATATTTCTTAAACTCTACCAGTGCCTCTGAATATAAAGCTGTGACACAGCGCCCCACCCCACCCCACCCCGCACTCCTCACACACCCCGGGGGCTCCCGGGTAGGATTAATTCAAGGAAAGGACCAAGTGGAGAATGTAAGTGGAAAATAACCAGAAATGCTGTACTTGGCTATATTCCTGTTCGCTGCAGACCCTGGGTGGTCAGTGAGGCAGGTCTTAGTGGTCAGATCCCTGACCTAGAGCCCATCAAGAATAAGGAGGGGCAGAAACCCTAAAAGCATTGTCCCCTGAGTTGTGGGCTTGGTGGGCTCTGAACATACTGAACAACTGATTGGATATGCATCTAAGTCTAACAGTGCCCAAATCTAAATTCGTTATTTCATCTTGTGTTCGTCTTCCAAGGAATTTCCCTGAAATGGAAACGTACACACACACACACACACACACACACACACAATCTGAATACAGGTTCACTTTATCAATCTCTGGCTTGTTCAAAGCAAGTACTCCAAAGTTGTCTTTGAATATGCTTTCATTTATCCTGAGGTAAATATACATGTTTTAACTTTTTGTTATGGACGTTTTCACTTATGTGCAAAAACAGAGCAGTGTAAGAAAACTTCCTATGTCTGTCACTCAGCTTGTACAATTACTGATTTGTCACTAAGAGTCCACTTTCATCTGACAAGCACGTAAGATATACAAACCATGTTGGATCCCAAGCAGGACATAAGGATCCCAAAGAGAATCTGGTTCAGCTGTATCCCACCTGGAAGACTTGGCACCTTACCTGGATCCTTGAGAAATGAGCAAGTGCTACCTAGAAGGACATTCATTCATTCTCAACAAATAATTATACTGTATGAGACACTGTCCTTGGTGCTAACACCACCAAAACACGAGGTAGAGTTTCCTCCTTTCACTCAGCTTACAAATTAAAAGAGGGAAGAGTCACCACTTAGGTAATTAAAAGCATGGTGTCTTAAAGAAAATACACAGGATACTGTGTGTGTAGGGTTAGTCTGGCTTGGGAGATTTGGAAGGCTCCCACAGGAAGTAAAATTTAAGTGAGAGAACAGGATGAAATAGAGGTCATGCAGAAGAAGAGAAAATTATTCAAAATAGCAAGAGAACAGGAAGAGTATGGAGATTGCTATAAAGATTGCCACCCAAACTCACATTGAGTTAAGAGAACCATAAGTTCAAGGCCAGCCTGAGCTATTATATACTAAGACCCTGCCTCAACTCCTTCCATCCACCCCGACCCCCAGAAGTCATGAAGGTTCGGCTTTTATGAGTGAGTTTGTCTATTCATGGGTTAACGGATTATAGGGTTGCATGATGAACAGGTCTGGAAGAAAAGCTAGTTTGTCCTGCGTGTCTTTTATGCACTTCCCTCTCCTTACCATGCTCTGTGCCACCTTAGACCTCTTTAGAATCCCAATGTCAAGTTGAACCTCACGAAGTGTTTGCCTTGATCTTGGACATTCCAGACTCCAGAACTATCAGTAAATACCTTGTCTGTGGTGTTTACTTATAACCTCAGAAAACAGACTAAGGCAATTGTGGCAGTACAGAAGAATAAAGAAATGGAATAGTGTCAGATCAATCTGAGCCTTATACAGTCAGTTCTGAACTTTAAGTAGGAAGTCATCAGAGTGTAAAGCAAGAGAATGGCAGAAGTGATCACGTGGATGTTGAGGGAGAACAGACAGGTCAATGTTGGAAGGATGAAGGCCAATTAGGAGGTAATTAAGGTAGCTAATGTGGGACTTGATCACTAAGAACCACACCAGTGGGATTAGGAATGGAGTAAATTGTATAAATTCAGGAGATAGAATCCACAGAAATTAGTGATCAGCTAATTAACTGGACATTGGATTGGGGACATGGCAGGTAATGACTTCTAGATTTTTGCTTTGACCAGTGAGAAAAGTCAGAAATACCACTCACCTACAATAGGACCACCAAAAATTTTTCGAGTCTCATTGAACAAGAAGCTGAGGTATTCAGGAACTATCTTCAGATAATCACAGACTTGGACAATCTGATGAGAATGTGGAGTCTACGTTAGGTACTTTTCTTTCTTTCTTTCTTTCTCTTTTCTTTTTTTTTTTTGTTTTGTTATGTTTTGTTTTGTTTGTTTTTTTCAAGACAGGGTTTATCCGTTTAGGCCTAGCTGTCCTAGAAGTTGCTCTGTAGACCAGGCTGGCCTCAAACTCACAGAGATTCGCTGCCTCTGCCTCAAGAGTTCTGGTATTAAAGGCATGCACTACTGCCACTACAACCCCATTAATTACTTTTCTGTCGCTGTGATAAAACACCATGACCAAGGCAGTTTGTAGAAGGAAGGGTTTACTTAGGGCTTACAGCTCCAAAGGAATGGAAGCCATCACTACCACAGCAGTAGGCAGGTAGACGTGGTGCTAGCAAACCAGCTGAGAGCTTCCCTTCACTTCCTCCAGTAAAGCCACACCTCCTATCCTTCCCAGGCAGTTTCACCAACTGGGGACCAAGTGTTCAATTTTATGAGCCTTATGGGGTGGTGGGGAGGCATTCTCATTTAAACTTCCATAGTCTAATTAGCTAGAGTGTAAGAAAAGAAAAAGGTACATACTTCATGCAAGTAGTGTTCTGGTGTGTTAGATTTACTTGAATTGTTACTTGAATTGTTAGAATTTTCTTGAATTCCTTACCTACTCCTAGGCTTAGAAAACCTTCTGACCCACACAGAATCAATTTGCATCCTACACTCTCCTGTTCTCTGCTCTTCTCTCTCATTCTGTGTTCTCTAAGTCGTAGATCAGTCCTTACCCTATGAAATGCTGTGGATGCTGTGTGGTTCTGACAAAAGTGAGTCCCTCTCAGGTAGCAATCTCCTGTAGTTATTACATTGGAACTAGAAGGAAAGATTGATCAGAAGCAAAACTATCTAGAGTCACTTTGAGCGGTGCAGGATACCCTTGAACTCACTGTGTAGCTGTTCTTTCCCTCCTGGGCCTGCTGGGTTCCCCTCCAAGAACTGAGATTATAAGCACATACTACCACACTCAATGAATAATGGAGTTATGCTATTAAATTTGATAGGCCAGCCAATTAGTGTTACCCAAGTCATCTATATTGAAGAACAGAGTTTTCATCCATATTAACATTTAGGACAAAAATACATTTTTTTTACTTATTTACAGGAACATTTTTACTTACTTATATTATGTACATATGCGTACGGGAGCTCATGCATGCTATAGTGCTTATGCGTAATTTAGGAGACAATGTACAAGAGTTGATTCTCTCCTTCCTCTCCTTCTACTGTGTGGGTCCCAGGGATGGAACCCAGATCATCAGGCTTGGCACCAAGCCTTTACCTGAAGAGCCCTCTCACCAGCCCAAGTATTAGGGATTTTGTTTGTTTTGCTCTGTTGTTGTTTTTCCCAAGAAAGGGTTTCTCTGTGTAACTGCCCTGAAACTCACTCTGTAGACCAGGCTGGCCTCACATTCACAGAGATCCACCCGCAGCTGCTTCCCAAATGCTGGGATTAAAGGCACGCACCACCACCACTCACTGGAATGATGATTTTATATTATACTTTTTCTTTAAAAATACACTTTTCTAAAAAATTTGAAGTAATGGACTCCAGTCCTACTGGGTGGTAGCCTTTACTTAGAAAATCTGTAGAATAAAATATTCCCGTGGAGTACATAAGGTGGAATTCAGAAACCAGATTCCAACCCTGGCAAGAACTTCCTTAAGACACTTCAATAGAACTATCCTACCCGGGTAGTGGTGGTACACACCTTTAATCCCAGAGCCAGGAGGATCTCTGTGAGTTTGAGGTGAGCCTGGTCTATAGAGCAAGTACCAGGACAGCCAGCACTACACAGAGAAACCCTGTCTCGATAAACCAAAACCAACCAAACAAAAAGAAACCCTAACCCATGCCAGCACTAAGGTAAAAAGACAATAGGCCTGAGAGACCTGAACTTTGAGAAATGCCAGGGCTTAGAGAGCCAGGAAGGGAAGAGACAGAATAGGAAAGGAAAGGAAGCCAAGAAGAAACTTGAGAGTAAGAGAGGAATTGAGAGAAAGTAACATCATGGATAAGATCCAAGGGAAGGAATTCAAGGACTATTAAACGGTCGACAGCATCAACTGCTGCAAAGATTTCCAATAAGGTCAAAGCAAAAACAGCATTCTTTGAATTCAGCATGATGAAGGTCATGAACCCCCATCGTCTGACCACATCAGCAGAAAATTAAGGTGCCCGGTGTGGTGAACTGAGCAAACAGGAAGTGGGTAAGTAAACGAAGGACCACCGTGTGAGAAGCTTGGAAGAACAGGAGGTAGAAGCTGGAAAATGATTTGAGGTTAGAGTTTGGTTTGGGGCCAGGCACAGTGGTACAGATATCTTTAATCCTAGCATTCTGAAGGAAAAGACAGACTGAAAACTACATAGTGAGTTCCAGGATAGCCAGGGTGATATAGAGAGACCCCATCTCAAAAGAAAAAAAGTGAGTTTGGTTTGGGGGACTGGAGAGATGGCTCAGCTATTAAAGAGTACTGGCTGCTCATCTAGTGAACCCCCAGCACCCACAGAGCGTCTCCAACCATCTGTAACTCCAGTCCCAGGGGATCTGATGCCCTCTTCTGGTCTCTACGGGCACTGCATGCATGTGGTGCCCTGACACATGCATCCAGAACACCTTTATGTGAAAAAAACAAAACAAAACAAAACAAAACTTTTTTTTTTCAATTTAAGGATTCTAGTTTTGTGGCATGAGGATTTCTCAAGAAACTAAAAACAGAGCTTTTGGGCGACAGAGGCAGGAGGATCTCAATTTGGAAGCCAGTCTGGGCTACATATCCTGACCCTGATTCAAATATTGTTTACAAATTTAAAAACTAAAAAAACAGGGAGAGAGTGTCTAGAAAGATGGTTTAGTGCTTAAGAATGCTTGCTGCTTCTGCAAAGGACCTGCCTGGTTTGAGAATTTAAACTGGGATGCTCACAAGCACGTGAAATTGTAGCTCCAGGGGATCTGGCCTCTGTGCTGATCCACGCATAGGCGGCATACATTTACACACACATATGCTTTTCCGTTTTGTTTTTGGGGTACATGGTTTCTGTCTGCAGTGCTGGCTGTCTTAGAACTCATTCTGTAAACCAAGCTAGCCTTGAATTCGGAGATCGAGCTGCCTCTGCATCCCCATGCAGGGATTAAAGACATGCACCACCACATCAGGCTCAAATTTTTAAAGAATAAGATTTATTTACTTTTATTTTTGGGTGTTGGGAAAGGATTAAGGCCAGAAGGGAGCTTTCCATGCCTTGGAGCTGGAGTTACAAGGAGCTGTGAGTTCTGAGTTCTAAACTCAGATTCTCTGGGAAAGTATCACACGCTCTTAACCGCTGACCCCCACATAAATCCAGCCCCCGCATAAATAAACTAAAAACAGAAATTGCATCAAACCCAGAAGTCCCAATCCTACATTTAATATGTTTTACTAGTAGCACATTTTTGTTTTGTTTCGTTTTGTTTCATTTATTTCTTTTAAATCCATTTCCAAAATTTTTCTTGGATATTTTATATATTTACATTTCAAATGTTATCCCCTTTCCCCCTTTCCCAGATTCCCTCCCCCCTCCCCCTGCTTCTATGAAGATGCTCCCACTCCCACCCTCCCATTCCCACCTCAACGCCCTGGCATTCCCCTACACTGAGTAAACGAGCCTTCACAGGACCAAGTGCTTCTCTTCCTATTGATGCTGGACAAGGCCATCCTCTGCTATGTATGCAACTGGAGCCATGGGTCCCTCCATGTGTACTCATGGTTGGTGGTTTAGTCCCTGAGAGCTCTGGTGGGGTCTGGTTGGTTGATATTGTTGTTCTTCCTATGAGGTTACAAACCCCTTCAGCTCCTTCAGTGTTCTCTCTAACTCCTTCATTGGGGACCCCACACTCAGTCCAGTGGTGAGCTGCAAGCATCCTCATCTGCATTAGTAGGGCTCTTGCAGAGCCTCTCAGGGGTCACCCATATCTGGTTCCTGTCAGCAAACACTTTGTGGCGTCAGCAATAGTGACTGGGTTTGGTGGCTGCATATGGAATGGATCCCCATATGGGATAGTCTCTGGACGACCTTTTCCTCAGTATCTGCTCCACTCTTTGTCCCTGTATTTCCTCCTATGAGTATTTTGTTCTTTCTTCTAAGAAGGACTGAAGCATTCACATTTTGGTTTCCCTTTTTCTTGAACTTCATATGATCTGTGAATTTTTTCTTAGGTATTCCAAGCTTTGAGGCTAATATCCACTTATCAGTGAGTACATACCATGTGTATTCTTTTGTGACTAGGTTACCTCACTCAGGATGATATTTTATAGTTCCATCCATTTGCCTAAGAATTTCATGTAGTCATTGTTTTTAATAGCTGAGTAGTACTCCATTGTATAAATGTACCACATTTTCTGCACCCATTCCTCTGTTGAAGGACATCTGGGTTCTTTCCAGCTTCTGGCTATTATAAATAAGGCTGCTATTGAACATAGTGGAGCATATGTCCTTGTGATATGTTGGAGCATCTTTTGGGGGTATACCCAGGAGTGGTAATCCTGGGTCCTCAGGTAGAACTATGTCCAGTTTTCTGAGGAACTTCCAGACTGATTTCCAGAATGGTTGTACCAGTTTGCAATCCCGTCAACAATGGAGGAGTGTTCCTTTTTCTCCACATCCTCGCCAGCATCTGTTGTCACCTGAGTTTTTGATCTTAGCCATTCTGACTGGTGTGAGGTGGAATCTCAGGGTTGTTTTGATTTGCATTTCCCTGATGATTAAGGATGTTGGACATTTCTTTAGGTGCTTCTCAGCCATTAGGTATTCTTCAGTTGAGAATTCTTTGTTTAGCTCAGTAGCACATTTTCCAGCACTCTTACACTCAGTTATGAGACCCAGTCTGGGAAAGGGGTGCTTTAGAGACCCACCCATCCTGTTCTTTATTTATATAGGGTCTTAGTCCCACAGCCCATTTCGTGGTGGTTCCAAACTCAGAACCAGTCTCCCACAGTGATCAATTCAGAGATGGGCAAATAACCAAAGAACATGGAAATCAGTGCCAGTGATTTTCCTGGAACTATCAAGCTTAGTGTAAGCTTGGCAGGTATCTTGCCACTAAGAAAGTGGCACCTTCCTGACAATGAGGCCAACCTGAAAAGGGGAGGAGGGGGAGGGGAAGGAGGAGGAATAAGAGGAGGAGGGAGAGGAGAAAGAGGAAGAGGACGAAGAGAAGCAGAAGCACGGTTCCAGACGCAGAGACCTGACAGTATCAACTTAGTATCTGTACATACCTTTGCTTGAAGTCATAGTCGTTAGCCATGTAGAGCAACAAATTCTCTCACTGCTTCTATAACTTCAAGTTTTGTTTTTTTACAGCTGAAGAATTGTGATGGGTGTAACTGTGGCAGATTTCACCTGTTGGTGCTCATTCCTACCCTCATTTCTCTGTAATCCCCTCTGTGTCACCTAAACCCAGGGTCTGAAAAACACAGCTCTCGAATTTCCTTGTCAGCTCCTTTCCCAGTTAAGTTTGAAGGTGAAGGGAAGGAAAAGCTCTCCCTTCGCTTCCCTCAACGTGTCTAGCCACATCAGCAGTGGTTCCTGCATAACAGGAGTAGGATGGATCCAGAAGTGGTCTAGAGGCATCGGCCCCAGCTTCTGCATCTTTGGACAATACCTCCACTCTGATTTGCTCCTCTAAACCACAATTGGTAGTTAGCTTCCTAGTGTTTGGATGATGCTGTTCTCCCCCCACAGCCATTTCCAAACCTCAACTTTCTAACACCCTTTTTTGCTGTAAATTCTCATCTACTTGGAATGTCCAGAGTGGTTTCTGCAGCCACACTATACAATGATTGGTGCAACACATCTTCCCCAGCTTGCATGTACATGCAGGGTTTCTCTCTCTCTCTCTCTCTCTCTCTCTCTCTCTCTCTCTCTCTCTCTCTCTCTCTCTCACACACACACACACACACACACACACACACACACACACACACACACGCCCCTCAGAAAGTGTCAGTGTGGTGGTACCTGCCTGCAATCCCAGCACTCGGAATGTGGAGACAGGAGAAAAGGGAGTTGGGAATTTAAGGTAACCCTCAGCCTGGGCTATATAAGACCCTATCTCCAAAACCCAAATGAACACAAAACAACGCAGAGAAACTAAGTGTCTAACAGAGTTAGGTTAGTTAGCTAGGGTTTGAAGTCAGACATGTCGAATTCTAACGTTCCCTTTCTCCAATCTCTAGCTGGATGTTTTATTCCCTTCTCTTTTTCTGTCTAGATAACAATAACAGTGAGACAGAGAAAAAAGAGTAGTTCAAATGATCAATCCCAGGCGGAAAAAATGATTGTCAGGGGGATGGAAGACGGTAAGGAAGTAAGAGAGGAGAAGCAAGGGTGGGCATGGCGTGCGTGTGGAAGCAGGCTAGAGGTTGGTCTCATCCGTGGGAGGCTGGGCTTGAAGGGATTTCTCCACAGGAGAAGCACTTGTGAGTGCCGAAGGGCAGCTGAAGTAAGGGAAAACATCTGTATATAAACTTTTTGCCACTGAGAGGACACAGTCAGCAGGGAGACAGATGATGGCCACAAGAATGGCTGGAGACACGGCCATTCAGGGGTTAAAGTGCTCGGTCCACAAATGTGAGAACCTGATTTGGCAGAAACCCATGTAAATGCTGGTGGGTAGAGGCCGGGGACACTGAGCAGTCTCCCATAATTCTAGCCCCCAGAGAGCTAGCAAGAATAGCAAAACTAGTGAGTGGTAGCACTGAGGGCTGGGTTTGACTGAGAAAGCCTTTCTTACTTGTGAGCAGGAAGAGTGGGCCTCCACATGCACACCCAAACAACATGTACATGCACCTACATACATGTCTACACATGCAAAAAATACGCATATACCATGCTAGGCAGGCATTCTGCCACTGAGTTATATCCACAACCCTCTTTTTATTTTTTATTTTGAAAAAGGGGTCTTGGTATGTTGCCCAGACTGACTTCAAACTCATCTTGTAGCCCAGGCGGCAGTCATTGGCTTGGTGACCCTCCTGCTACCAATCTCTCCAGAGAGTGGGAGCCCAGCACAGGCCTGTGCTGGCGCAGTACTACAGCTATTTTGAAGAAGTCACAGAGAGTAGGACATAGATATTCAGGATAAAACCTCCACTTTGGGTCTAGAGAGATGGCTCAGCAATTAAAATTACTAGCTTCGCTTCCAGAGGATCCAGGATCAATTCTCAGCACCCAAGTAGCAGCTCACAACTGTCTAGTAACTCCAGCCCCAGGAGATCAGATGCTCTCTTCTGTTCTCCACCAGCACAGGCATGCACGTGGTGTACCAACACACACACAGGCAAAACACCCAGACTCATACAATAAAATTAAAGGGCAAAACAAACACAAAAAACAAATATTCCTACCCCTCCAGCTAGCGTTTCAGGCTTTTTTTTTTTTTTTTTTTAATTTAACTTAATGTTAGGCCCTGAAACCAATCTCAGCTGAATCTGGAAGGGAAAGAGAATCTCAGCTGAGATCCCCTTGTTAGAACACTCTAACCCAGCAGGTTTGAAGCTAAAGCCTTTTATATATATATATATATATATATATATATATATATATATATATATATTATTTATTTACATTTCAAATGTTATCAAATGTTACCCCTTTTCCTGGTTTCCCCTCTGGAAACCATCCCATCCCCCCTTCTCCTGCTTCTCTGAGAGTGCTCCCCCACGGACCCACCCACTCCCTCCCACCTCCCCACCCTGGCATTTCCCTACTCTGGGGCATCCAGCCTTCACAGGACCAAGGGCCTCTACTCCCACTGATGCCCAACAAGGCCCATCCTCTGCTACATATGCAGCTGAAGCCATGGGTCCCTCCATGTGTACTCTTTGGTTGGTAGTCGAGCCCCTGGGAGCACTGCGGGGGGGGGGAGGTCTGGTTGGTTGATACTGTTGTTCTTCCTATGGGGTTGCAAACCCCTTCAGCTCCTTCAGCCTTTCTCTAACTCCTCCAATGGGGACCCCATTCTCAGTCCACTGGTCGACTGTGAGCATCTGCCTCTGTATTTGTCAGGCTCTGGCAGAGCCTCTCAGAAGACAGCTAGATCAGGCTTCTGTCAGCAAGCACGACTTGGCATCTGCAATATTGTCTGGATTTGGGGTCTGTATATGGGATAGATCCCCAGGTACGGCAGTTTCTGGATGGCCTTTCCTTCAGTCCCTGCTCCACACGTTGTACCTGTTATTTCCTCCCTTGAATATTTTGTTTCTGCTTCTAAGAAGGACAGAAGCATCCACACTTTGGTCTTCCAACTTCTTAAACTTCATGTGGTCTGTGAATTGTATCTTGGGTATTCTAGCTTTTGGGCTAACATCCACTTATCAGTGAGTGCATACCATGTGTGTTCCTTTGTGACTGGGTTACCTCACGCAGTATGATATTCTCTAGTTCCATCCATTTGCCTGAGAATTTCATGAAGGCTTTGTTTTTAGTAGCTGAGTGAAGCCTAACCCTTTTCATTGGTTTCTAAGCAGAAAAGAACCGAGCATTATCCCTTCCATTCAGGAGGCATCTGCTGGCCTTTGGGATGCAAACACCGTGGAGGGTAAAGAGGAGTCAGACCATCCCTGCTGGCAGATGGCATGTGTCTCCAGAAGATTCCCCAGAGACTGGCTCTGTCCATGCATCCCACTGTCCAGCTTTCAGTCACTCCTCCTGCGTCCAGACTGCCACTGCTGCACACTGGTTTACTCATCTTCAGCTTTGTCTTCATCCCACTAGTGCTTAGTTAACTCAAGGCAATTAAATCTCGACTGCCGCCTTCTGCCAGAACCACACAGAACTACAATCTGAGCCATCCACCCACCCACAGAAGACATTCCTCCAACCCCAATCCAATTCCTTTCTAAGAGTGTAGGTTTCTTAAGCCCTTATGGCTCCTGATGCCCAAGGGACACTTGTGGAGATCTGCAGGTTAATTTAGAGCCTTAGCTCCCTTACATGCTGGGCATACTCAAAACGTTCTCTTCCTACTCTGGTCCTCTTTCTTACTATGTGTAGATAGACTGGAATAAATCATGTTCTGGGCCGGGAATGTGGCTTAGTTGGTAGAGTGTTTGTCACTAAGTACTGGGTTTAATCTCCAGTGTGGTAACACCTGGGCATGGTGGCACATGCTGCAACCCCAGCATTGAAAAGGTCAAGACAAGATTAGAGAAGTTCAAAGACATCCTTGTCTATGTGGGGAGTTTGAACACGAAGCCAGCTTAGGTTACAAGAGACCTTGCCAGAAAACGAACAGAGGAGAAGGAGGAGGAGCAAGAGAAGGAGGAAGACCAGTAGGATCAGAATAAAAGGAAAAGCAAGCAGTAAAAGGCCTATGGTTTGGATTCAATAGCCGTCTATGCAGGCTTCTCTCAGTTTCCCACAGCCTCTTTGAGCTTGGGAGTCTCCAAAGAGTAGCTGCTTCATCGGGGCTTTTAAGAGCTTGCACTGCTCCTGACCAGGATCCATGTTTGATCCCTAACACCCAGCTCATAACTGCCTGTCACTCAGCTCCAGGGGATCCAACTGCTCCCGCTTCTGCAGGCACCTGCACTCACACGCACATATGCATACATGTTCATATTCTTTTTAAAAATGATGAAATAATGTAGAGAGCTGCGACGTGCCACGCCTCAAAGATGGCGCTGGTTTCCGCCTTCCACCCTCCCAACGGTGAGCGCTCCTTGCAGTAAACAAGTCCTTATTTGGCTATGTCTGCCTGGCCCGCTAGCTTCCGCATAGTGACAGCCTATCAACATGACCCACATAGCTTGCTAGGACTGGCCAGTGCTAGCTATTTAAGTGTGGTGCAGGGCGTTCCCCGGGGAGAGAGAGGAGGAAGAGAGAAAGAGAGAGAGAGAAAGAGAGAGAGAGAGAGAGAGAGAGAGAGAGAGAGAGAGAGTCAGAGAAGAGTGTCAGAGAGAGGGGGAGAGAGTCAGAAGAGAGAGAGTCAGAAGAGAGAGAATCAGAAGAGAGAGAGTCAGAAAAAAAGAGGGAGAGAGAAGAAGAGAGACAGTAAGAAGAGAGAGAGTCAGAAAAAAGAGAGAGAGGGAGAGAGAGAGAGAAAGAGAGAGAAGAAGAGAGACAGTAAGGAGAGAGAGAGAGAGTCAGAAGGTTGTATCAAGGTTCCTGAGTAAAACTGCTTGAAGAAGATCTCCTA
The DNA here is from genome assembly GCF_011064425.1 of Rattus rattus. NCBI lineage: Eukaryota > Metazoa > Chordata > Mammalia > Rodentia > Muridae > Rattus > Rattus rattus. The sequence continues at coordinate 104,430,123 of NC_046155.1, forward strand.
TGGTCGTGTCTTCCTTGCTGATCGAGGTTGGGCGCGGCAAAATAATACATAGTTTTAAAAGACTTGATAACTTTTTAATACAAATAAAGAAGGTTGCTTCATAATCAATACCCCATGATTCATGTGAAGAAACCATCTGGTTTTATTAGAATGGACATGGAGAGGTGGGCTGGGCTGGGCTAATTCCCATCAGGGCTTTTTATTGACTGCAGCCAAGGATGCTGTTCACTTTCTGGGGCTGAGGCAGACTCTTGGCTGCAATCAGTTTGTCTATACTGCTATAGCAGTATAAATTGGGCCCATGGATAAAGAACAGGTTGGGACCATTGGAAGAGCATGAATAGGGACCAAGGGACTTTTCCAAACACAGGGCACCATCAACTTTCTCATGGGGCCAGGAAAGCTCTGCCCATGTCGCCTGGGCTCCTGACTTCAGGTCCAGCCACCAAAGCCGCCGTCCTGGGAAGAAGAAAACAAACTTAACATAGCTTCTCTATCATGCAGATCTTGAACTAGCTCTTCTCATGCCCTCCTGATCATCTATGCTGTGAAGAGTTAGAACAAGACACCCCCTCGTACCCAAAGGTGCCTCACCTGATGTGACATAGAGCTTGGAAGAACCAGGGCAGGTAAAGGCTGCATCTATGGTATCAAGGCTGATCCCGGGAGGGCTCCCAAGTTCCTTCTCCAGCCGCTTGGGATAACCACTTACTAGGTTATTGCCCCCTTTCGTCAGGAAGACATATACTTGAGTGCCCTAGGGGACAAAGGAGAGTAATCAACATAGACCCATAGCCATGTCCCTGTTTCCATCTTAAGCCTTTCTCCCAGTACAAACCTGGATCAGATAGACTTTCTCATCCCAGGAAAAGGCAGCATCTACTGCTGAAGGACCCTGGGGCCAGTGATGAGCAATGGGCCAGCTATGCCATCCGTCACGGCTGGAGTCCAGACGCCAGTAGTGGGAGCCTGTGGGATAACAGAGGTCGTGCAGTGTGGGTGGTGAAGACTTCCATAGTGAAGGGACAGAAACGGAGGCAGCTTTGAGTCATGAGGGATGGATGTATCCAGGGGCCAAGAAGGAAGAGGTAGAGTGAAAAGAGAGCCATTGGTGCTAGAGCCAGCAGGAACCTGACAGTGAGGGAATCATACAGGACAGCAGACAGGACAGGCATAGGCACATGTGTATGGAGGAGGACACATGCATGGGTGCAGAGGACACAGGAAGGTGTCAGCTGTTCTAGCACCGTCTGCCCAATTCTCTTGAAAACCAGATCTCTCACTGACTTTAGAACTAGGCTGGCAACCAGCAAGCCCCATGATCCTCTCTGTCTCTGTCCCCCTACAGCAATGGCGTTACAGGAGTGCATCCTGGTTTACCTGGCTTTTTAAATGGATCCTGGAGAATCCAAACTCAGTTCCTCATACTTGAGCAGCTAGCACACTAACTTGCTGAGCCACATCTCCAATCTCTTATATTATGATAATAACTTTCTAAAAGAAGATAGCTACAGTGTACTCATATACCCAAAGTAAATAAATCTTAAAAATAAGTTAAGACTCCAATTTCCCTCTCTTTCCCTCATTGCTCTGTAACTGTACTTGTGTTTCTATCCTTCACTGAGCGCTACCTTCACTTCTATCCTACCAAAATGAGCGCTATCCTTCACATCTAATGGGTAGCTTCTATCCCCAGGCTCTCTGCAGCATTCAAGTGCTCTCTACTCCTTTTTCCTTTGAGACAGGGTCTCAGATCTCATGTATGCTATACAGCTGGGGGTGGCCTTCAGGAACTTCTGATTCTCATGCCTTCATCTGCCATGGCCAATTTATATGGTGCTAAGGATCTAGTCTAGAGCTTTGTGCATGGTAAGCAGTCTCTACCAGCTGAGCAAAACCTCTAACCATTCCTTCTTCATTGAACTTTCAAAAAAAAAACTCTTGGCTCCTATGATCCTAGACTCATCCAATGCACTACTTACCTTTTGGTCTTTTATCTAAAGGATCAGAATCCCTATTTTGTCCTCTTTTCTTCTCTAAATGCCCTTAACTCCTTTGGTGTTCTCACAAATATGCTGAGGACGCCTGTGAACTCTTTGTCTCAGACTGACCTCTCTTTTGAACTTTAGGCTCAAATTCGATTGTCTTTCTGACACATTCATTAAGTCCTATTTGATACCCCAAACCTAGCATGTTCCAATTGACCTCTCTGCTTCCATCACTCTCTCTGTCTATGTCTCTCTGCCTATGACTGCCTCTCTGTCTGTGTCTGTCTGTCTGTCTGTCTGTCTGTCTGTCTCTCTCTCTCTCTCACACACACACACACACACACTTACTTTGTCTGTGGTTCTCCCCAGTGATCCTACAGGAGACGCATATTCTTCTGACTCATATGTTCTTACTATGACATATAATCAGCTCAGATCTCTATTGTCACAATATGTATGTTTCATTGCAGCTATATGTTTTCATTAAGGTGTGCATTCATGCTGAGCTACATTCCATGTAGTTGTATACTTTTCAATGGAAGTTGTTAATCACAACATATCCTATTTGCTCTGAAGTTAGGAACTAAGAGAGTAGTCCTATTTTTCTGTGCCCTTGCCATTTAGGTCATTTTTGCTGAGTATATATCAGGTTGAATGTAGTGTGGTTGTTCCCTCCCCATTTTGGAGATGTCCTCGGTGCAGAAAATACCGGTTACCTCCAGCCTGAGGAATTATATGTCCCCAGATATCATGAGATGGATTTATCAACTGATAACAAAAGTCAAGGTTGGGTCTCTTCCTTGGACTCTCTTTGAAGTTACATCATAAGGATCTAGAGTACTCAATGTTTCTATTCTGTTTCTTGGCAGTAAGGACATTTCATCCCCAAGTGACACTGAGTCCAGAGGCCTGGATGTAAGAGCAAACTACCTTGGAAAAATGGGGTTCCTGAAATAAATTAAGGGGAGCCAATGTATTTTTAAAAAGGCACGTGTGAGAGCAAATGACACAAGGAGGCAAAGATACATGGGGAGATCCAGAAGCAAGCCAAGAGCCAAGAGTCTCAGCAAACCATGCGAGAGCAAGGGATATGACCAGGCACGGACACACAGAGAGATCCAGAGAGCAAGTGACAGTCAAAGGACTCAGCAGAGCAAGGGAAACATGAGAAATTACTGGGGGTAGAGGAGTCCCACAGAATACACACACAGGGAAGGAGATGACACTGAGAAGCAGACAGGAAGGAAGGCCTGAGCAATGACAGGTAAGTGAACTACGCATCTGAGGAGATGAGGGATGTAAGTGGAGGTGAGATACAAAGGAACGAATGATAGGACATGGTACTGAAAGTGGACAGGCTGTGTCAGAGAGAACAGGCACAAGTGAAAGAGACAGGAAGGTAGACAAGGAGACTCTGGGGGCAGCCTCTCACCACTGAAGGCATAGGTGGCACCGCGATGGTCAGACAGCAATGCAGACAGGCCAGGATCTGGGTTACAACGCGAATGCATAGGATGGGTGCTATTCCCATGAGCAGTTCCATTTCTTAGTTTACCATGGCCTGGAAGAAAAACAGGTAATGGGAACATGAACAACACACACACACACACACACACACACACACACACACACACACACACACACACACACAGGGGGAGGGGCAGGGGAACTGGGGTCAGAGTAGCATCTGAAAATGAAGAGATAGCTAACATTAGGAGGAATGTGGACTTCCCCTGTTTGAGGATAATGGGAAGAATCCCACCTAAGATGAGCACAGAGGTTAAGGTGGGAGATGATCATATGAAGCCAGCAAACTCAGTCAGCACAGATAAATTCCAGTAGATCCCAGGGGTTGGGGTCTTCTTACCTCTGCCAGGGCAGGATATGAAGTAGTCACGGGCATCCAGAGGGTATCTGGGAGGCACCTCTCCTGTGACGGGGTTAAATCTCAGGAACTTGTTACCCTGGAAGCAGTAGTAGCGTTCAAGCCACCTCAAGGCCGCAGTGCAATTCCCAACATCAGGCCAGGAACGTTCCTTTTGGGTTCTTGTGGCAAAGTCCCAGAACCACTTGCGGTTACCTATGGCCAAGAAATCAAAAATCATTCAGTGAAGCTGGGCCATGCACACCTTGAGTTTGCACTGGGGCCCAGGAATAGGTTGGATACAGGGGATGACTACATGGAGCGAACAAGCATAGCAGGGAGCAGTTGAATACATGGACCATGCATCAAAAGCCAGCAGCAATGTGCACATGACCAACCCAGTGATAGGAGGAGTAGAGGGAAGTCAGAGAAAGAGGAAACGAACTGAAACCTGAGGTAGGCATTATATGGCAGACCAGAGAGGAAGCTGACGACAAGTCTGGCATGCAGGGGACAGTGTGGAGTTTCTGGAGCCAAGACAAGGGATGTTGGCAGGTCAACAGGGATTTGGTCCTGGTAAGACCAGAAAGCCAAGGAACACAGGTCTGTCCCAGGCCACAAGGAATGAAGGAGAATGTGAACCAAGTCCCTCCACTAGAATGACTCCTACTCCTTAGTCTGTTTGATCTCTAGCCATTTTCTTTCCTTATAAAGCCAACAGGGCTCTGCAGCCCACCATGAGCACCGTGACTCCCTCTCTGTGCTTGGTTTCCTGTGTGGACACACCTTGGAAGAAGAGGACACCTTCACTCTGGCATTCTCCACGGTGGCATTCCACAGCTGCGTCTGGTGGGTATGGGATTCCAGGAAACTCTTCTTGGAACAACTTTGGATACCCGTTCTCTTTCTTTTCAGGAGGATACACCCAGACTTTGTCTTCCTGCATCCAGAAAACACTGTCTTGGAAACTGTTCACCCCCAGATGCATTGCATACACATGTACTCTTGCTCTATTGCACTTGCACAGTATCTCCTTACAGCATCGTGCATTTTCAGTCCGCAGGTGGACACGTTGCCCCTTGTACATACTTACTCTCAGCAAAAAAGCCACCTCACTAAGAATGCACATACACCTGCCTATGTATAACCAGGCACTCCTGTGGCACACTTAATTACAGCTCTCCTAGTTTTAAGAAGCACACCCACAAGTAGGTATCCTATAGGCACTCGCCCATTCATACATTCATTTGCCCTTTTATTTTATATGGATTCCATTCAAGAAACACGTGCTGAAGGATTCTCACAGGCTGAGCACTATGAGAAGAAGCACTGAGCATCCAGAGATGACAAGATCCCTTGAAAACAACTAACTGCTACACCTCCAGCCATTCAGCCACCAAGATGGAAAAGCATATCAAAAAAGTGAAAAGCAATTTCCAAAGATCAGGAGGGCGATCCAAATCTGCGATCTAGAGCACAAAGCCCTCAAAGCTATGGCAGTGGCTGAAATCACCCAGGAGGGTGAACAAAAAAGTCTCAGAGTGGCTCCCCAAGCAGCAGACATTTTGGGGTTGTTTGTGCTAGCCAACTTTATGTCAGCCTTACACAAGCTAGAATCACAGTGAAGGAGGGACCCTCAATTGAGAAAATGCTTCCGTAAGTTCTGGCTGTAGGCAAGCCTGTAAGGCATTTTCTTAATTGATGGTAGAGGGCACAGCACATTGCGGGTGGTGCTATCCTAGGCTGGTGGTCCTGGGTTCTGTAAGAAATCATGCTGAGCATGCCATGGGGAGCAAGCCAGTCAGCAGCACCCTCCATGGCTCTTCATCAGCTCCTGCCTCCAGGTTCCTGCCTGTATGAGTTCCTGTCCTCACTTCCTTTGATGATGAACAGTTACATGGAAGTGTAAGACAAATAAATCCTTTCTTCCCGAGTTGATTTTGGTCATGGTGTTTCATCACAGCAATATAACAGGTATACTTGTCAGGAAGAGGGTGTGGAAAGAGGCAGGAGAGGCAATGAGCTGTTAGTGACATCCAACCAGACACACCCTCTGGCAAGTTAGAAGTTATCTCTTCCTTGAGCAGTTTAGGCCAGGGCCTGGGACTTTAGGAACAACTTGCCTCACATATAAACAAGGTCAGATACAGGGTTTTAGAAGCCAAGGAAAGAAACTGCAGTTAGGAATAGTAAAGCCAGCTAGAACTAGATTAGGAATGAAAAACAGCTATTGGATATTGGCTTTTCCTGCCAACACAAGTGCACCTCTCTCTCTCTCTCTCTCTCTCTCTCTCTCTCTCTCTCTCTCTCACACACACACACACACACACACACACACACACACACACAGGAAGTGGGTGGGAAGACTGCTTTTTCAGGAGAGTAAGGCACACAGGAAGGAAACTTTGCACATATCAGGAAAGATGTGCAACCATAGTTTGAATGTTTTATGTAGGTTATATGTAGGTTTATGTAGGTTATATGTAGGTTATATGTAGGTTTATGTAGGTTATATGTAGGAAAGTTTGTTCCCATGCTGGGAAGCAGAACCTAATAAGACATTGTTAGTTCATCAGAAACCTGCCTTACAAATGGCTGACCATTATTGGTTCAATATTATAATGGAGGTAGTTAAGCTATCATAAGAATGGATCGCTATAAAAGCAGGTTTGGACCCTTCTTGTTCTCTCATGCTTTCTTTCCCTTACCTGGGTACCATCTTTCTGTACGTTATGCAACACGAATAACCTTCCCAGATACCAGCACACTGCCTCTGGGTTCCCCAGGTTCCAGAACCAAGAGCCAAGAAAAGTACTACTCATTAAAATTATCTGGTACCAGATATTCTGTTGTGGCAGCAGAAAAGGCACCGTGTCAGGCTCTGTGCCAAGGACACTGGAGGGAGAGACTCTCATCCCAGCCCTTTCCAGCCCAGCTCTTTTCTTGACCCAGAAGTACCTTGATCAGGAAGACACTGTCAGGACCACGGAATGCAGCATCCACTGAGGTGACGGGATTCTTCCACCTCTCTGAGATTAACTCCCGGATCCCTGAGTGACCCCTCCACACAAACTCCCCTGAAAAACCAATACACTCTGAGTGGTCCAGAACAAACCCTTGACAAATTTAGACAGTTTCAAAGAAGCTGTTACTGAAACCCTCATAAAATCCCTGAGCCCTCCTACAGGTGAAGAGCCCTCTGAACGGATTATGCTTAGAGGCCCAACGAGTCCAACTTTAGCCTCTTTTGTTTGTTTGCTTTTTAGACAGAGTCATCTACGTAGCCTGCGTTGGCCTTGAACTACTATTCTCCTACCTCCGATTTCCCAGTGCTGGATTACGAGCATATACCAACATGCACAGCTTCCCCTTACCTTTAAAGAACAGCATGGTCCCATTGTGATCCATGGTGGTAGCGTCAAAGCTCCAGGTATCTGAGCAGTGTTCTGGGTTAGAAAAATATCAGTAAGGTGTTAAAGTGCAAAGACAATAAAGGACAGAAAGAGTCAGGGAATTGGGGTCTCACCGATTACATCTGAGTCTGGCTTGGTCCCATTTTCACCTTTAGCAACAGTCTCATGAGCACTAGAGAAAACACAGATAGAAATCTGGGTCCATTGGGTCCCACTCCTCTTCCATAGTGTGTGACCTAGAACCTGGCCCCATCACCCGCAAACCCACACCACAATCCTCTATCCCTAACTCCAGCACTACTCACGCAGGAAGAGGGTTGGCAACAGCCAGGGACCAGCACAGGCCCAGCAACACCAGGATATTTAGTGCTACTACTGTCCTAGCCATGGCGAGCTGCAAAGACCACACAGGACAGCATGGGCAAGAGGCTGACCTTATATAGAATTGGTAACAGCACCACCCCCACTTTCCACCCTATTGAGAAAGATTTGTCTTTCAATGACTATGCCAATATTGGCAGATGACATCACAGCAAAAAAGGTCAAAGTCTAAAAGGAAACCTGAATCTCAGACTCTCTTCCCGGCAGTAATCCCTACCCCCTTCAGCAAATTTCCAGCTGTGACCAGTCCATGTCCACTGAGACTCTCTCGAATATTGACAAGAAATGGTGGTGCTCATAAATCAGAACAGGTTACCTTATGGGGTCCTTCACCTCTACAGAAAGAAGGAGGGACGAATGTACCAGGGGTCAGGTCCAACTGAACTAAAGCCTATGGTAACTAAAAAGATGTTATATGCACCCTATAACGCCTGCACACACAAATGAACTTCCTCAGAAATATTCAAGAGGGCTTTGGGGATTTAGCTCAGTGGTAGAGCGCTTGCCTAGCCAAGGCCCTGAGTTCAGTCCTCCGCTCAAATAAATAAATAAATAAATAAATAAATAAATAAATAAATAAAAGAAATATTCAAGAGAACTTTTTCCAAGTATCAGTCACGGAGGCCTTTTCTGGAGAATATGCCTAAACCTTTTAGCTTTATCTCTGGACTACTGGTTTGGAGATGCTGTCTCACTATTGTCATGTAATACAAACCCTGTCCCAAACTCAACCCCTGCCAGGAAAAATAAAGTTGCAAAACGTGTCTGAGGGAAGGCCTGACAGTAACAGGACCCAAAGAAGGGTGTCTCTTCCCCATAGTCTCTCTCGATAGTTCCAACTTAGAAGAGAAATGCTTTATTTACCCATGAGAGGACATCCTGAACTGTAACTAGGATGCAAATATTTACAACTGATTTCTCCTTAAATGTTACTTCTCCGTGCACTCTTTCTTGACCGGCTTTTCTCATGTCTCAGCCTTTCGTTTCCTTACGTCACCCTACAAAATCTGAACTATTTCCCCAGCTACTTATCTGGTTGCTTTTGTTAGTTTTGTGTCTTAAGCAATCCTGGGTTTTCCACATGTTGGCAAGAGCGCTACCATCCCTGGCCCTGAGTTCGGTCCTTGTTTTATTTTCATTTTGTTGACTGGCTTCTCCTCTTATTATTAAATTTCTGAGAATTTTCCCTTCTCTGTAGTAAGTGAACATTATTAATGGGGCTATTTCCTGACAGGTGCAGACTGAACTCTAGGGGGCCTATTTGCTTGCCACTGCCATTTATCTGGTGGTCCTGTTTCTCTCCTCAGTGTTTCAATCCCATGCCCTTTTCCTTCCTGAGAAGGAAGGAGTCTGCCATTACCAGTACCTTCTCATCACTCCCTGGGACCTCTCCCAAAGCCTGCTTCACTTCCACCCAAGATTTGCTGACAGCTCTGTAAAGATTTGTAGGTAGTACCCACTATGCGTTAGTCTGAGTCTCCCAGATTTCTGTTCCTTAGCAACCTTCTTAGGTGGTCTTAAGGGCCTCACTTCCCTCTACACAACCTGAGCAGAGGCCAGAGAAAACCTTTCCCTTCATGAGGTGCTCAGATCAACTGCGTGCCATGTTCAAGCAGAGCACGTGCTCTGCTCCTGAGCTGCTCTTAACCCGAGATCACCTTTCCTTTCTACAATAATCCTCCCTATAGAAAACCGGAGGTTGGGTCTGTTGCTATGTATTGTAATGCTAAATGCTGTTTGCTTGCCTATGAGTGAATTCTCAGGTATACCAGGTTTTGTTGTGCAAACTTTGTTCCTTATTTTAAAACCATTGGTTAGGGGGCTGGAGAGATGGCTCAGTGGTTAAGAGCACTAACTGCTCTTTCAGAGGACCTGAGTTCAATTCAAGCTCACAACCATCTCTAATCTGATCTGATGTCCTCTTCTGGTGTGTCTGAAGACAGGTATAGTACACTGATAGGCATAAAATAAATAAGTCTTAAAAAAAAAACCTATTGGTTAAATAAAAATGGTACAGCCAATTACTGGAAGGATTAGCGGTAGGAGGATTTTGAGTTACCTGGTTGTGGGTTGCAGGGTTGGGGTAGAAGCAGGAGGAGAGAGGGTAGAAATGAGCACATGGCCAGGAAAAACATCAAGAATTTGGGGTACACTGCTGGAGAAGTAGTCAGGCCAACAGTTAGAAAAGTATACAGGGGTTATCCCCAGTCATTGTCAAAGCCAAATTTAATAGCCATAGTGAGTCTCATTCATTTGCAAGCTAGACAGGGATAAGTCAAAACTGGTTCAAATACAATGTGCTATTAGTGTCATTCCTTCCTCATGGGTCAGTGGGCAAAGTTAGATTCCCAAAGGACAAGGAACACTGAGACTAGACACCCACACTCTCCCACCGCAAAGCATCTCTGGCTGGATTTGCTCTCATAGCTGATGCTAAGTAGAGGCTGTGGCCTCTAATACTCTAATATAGGGCCTTTCTGGGATCCATTGTAATCCAGTATCCCTCTGCCTAGCCGAGACCTCTAAAGAGAAACAGCACATGGACTGGAGAGATGTCTCAGTGATTAAGAACACACACACACTGCTCTTCCGAAGGTCCTGAGTTCAACTCCCGACACTCACATGGGCAGCTCACAACTGTCTGCTGCTGCCTTCTTGCGTGCAGATATACATGCAGACAAAGGACCACATATACATACATAAATAGGTTTAAAATAAATAAAATGGGGGCTGCAAAGATGGCTGAGAGGTTAGGAGCACTGACTGCTCTTCCAGAGGCCCTGAGTTCAATTCCCAGCCACCACATGGTGGCTCACAACCATCCATAAAGGGATGTGACATCCTCTTCTGGTGTGTCTGAAGACAGCTACAGTGCACTCACATACAGAAAATAAATAAATAAATCTTGTTTTAAAAATAAAAAGTGGAGAGAGAGAGAGGGAGGGGGAAGGGAAGGGAGGAAGAGAGACAGACAGAGAGAGAGAGAGAGAGAGAGAGAGAGAGAGAGAGAGAGAGAGAGAGATATGCAAACACTAGATGCTCATATTATAGCTTGGCCTCTTCCCATACAGCTCTGGTCCCCCTAGTATCATTCCTAGATCTCCCACCTATATTAGAATAGTATTTATGGCCTCAGTTTTATACTGTTGTTTCCTAAATTACTTGTCTACCATTCATTCATCTGGTGGCTTAAAATCATTACCAGAACCTCCATGGACTACCCCACCCCCACTCCCCAATGTTTCAACAGGCAAACGAAGTCCAACTTCTAGGCAAAAACTGTGAGATAGAGAATTGCCTCCTTCTGGGAACTCTGGGCTGTGAATTTGCTGGCAACTTTGTTGCTGGTCATAGGTCGTAAGTCACGAGGTAACTCTTCTCAAGCACTCAACTCAACACTGACCTTGATTTTATTTTATTTGTTCTGATACTGTCTGGACCAAGAAATTCGTTCACAGTTGTGTACAGGCGCCCCCTGGAGATTACAGTGTATTCACACTATTCAATCACAGGTCAGAGTCTGGGAATATTTCCCTCCTGCAAACTGGTTTCCCAGACTTCCCCTTCTTGCTCCTCCTAACCCCTACTTCTGTGGACTTAGGAGCACAGTCTCCTCTCTGTTCCTTTTCCGTCCTCTGTAAACCTCCACTAAGCAGAGAGGGTATAGAGACCTCAGTTTGGCTTTATTTCCAAAGAAATTCAAGGTCTGAGAAATACAATCCTTTCATTTTTGGTGTAGGCTTTTCAATTCTCAAAACCATCAGCTTTCTGACTTCCTCCAGGAAAGACTGAACACAGGCCAGCACAAGCCTTAATGGCTAGGACATCCTCTAGGCATTGCAAGACTCTATATTTAACCTGAACGTTGACCTCACTATCCCTCGGGACAGCTATGTCTAACCTGCCCGAAAACTAGTCTCTGATTTCATTCATTCCTCCTGGGACTACTGAGTACTGGGTGTGCTGGGCCTGATGCTTTTGTTGCATACTATAAGGCAGAGATTCTCCCTCTCCTGGGATTTAAAGGCTTAGGAATAAAGCTTCAGGCTGCTAAAAAGAGCTCACTGTCCCCAACTGACCCCTCCAACAAAAACATTTTCTCTTCTTAAAATTTATTTTCTGGATTGTGTGTGTGTGTGTGTGTGTGTGTGTGTGTGTGTGTGTGTGTGTGTGTGTGTGTGTGTGCCTTGGTTGTATGTGTACCATGTGCATGCAGGTGCCTGAGAAGACCAGAGGGGAGCGTTAGAACCCTGGAATTATAGTTATAGGCAGTTGTAAGCCTGACGACATGGGTGCTGGGAACTACACTCTGGTCTTTTGAAATATCTCTCCTGCTCCTAAACAGACCATTTCTATCTCTCTATGAATAGAAAATAATTTACTCACATTTACTAGGCACCAGTGTCTGCTGTTGTACTAAGCATGTATTTAAATTTCATTTAATCAAATAAATGGTATTTCAATCCTGTGGTTTGACTATAGTTGTCCTATCCAAGTTCAAGTACTGGAAGTTTATTTCCCAGTAAGGCAGAGGTGGCAGGTAGGACCTCTGAGGAAGATTTTAGGACAATGCAGCTATAAAAAGAGCATGGAGAAACAGGCTCTCTCCCTTCTGCCATTTGAAGAGCAGTCCCTTCTCACCAGGCACCAAACCCACTAGCACCTTGATCTTGGACTTTCCATCCTCCAGACCTGTGAGAAATACATTTCTTTTAAAGTCATCCACCTCAGGTGTTTTGTTTTAGCTTCACAAATAGATGAGGCAGAACTGTTTGTCTTCTTTTATATTTGAAGAAACCAACATTAGGTATCTTAGCCAAATCACATTGTTAGCCACTGATGGAGTCCTGATTTAAACTATGGCTTCCTGTTTCCAGGATGTGCTAAGTTTATGAAGGGGCATGCTGGTAAATTTTAAGTTGTTCTCTGAGGGTGGGTTGGGAAGGGAAGAGCCCTGATTTGTAACATTTACTGACTTCTGTGTAAATTCTTGTAAAAGTAACTTTTATTTGACAGATATAATTGTCGTATTAGAGGCTTCCTGCTGAATAAGCTCACCCTTTCTAGTTCTTTCTGAACTCTGGCTGGCTGGTTCAACTTAGTTGTTCTGGCCCAAACTCCTCCAAGCTGACTAGTCCAAACTGGCTTCTCTCTGCTTCTGACTGAATTTTTCTGCTTGGCCTCTAACTAACTCTAGTAATTTGCTGTAGTCTTTGGGCCCCTTCTCATCCTGTCTTCACCTGCAACCTGTCTCTATCAAACTATGCTGGTGAAACTGAGTCCTCACACACCACAGCCAACTGTGTCTGTATTCCAGCCAGAGGGATTAAAGGTGTGTACTAAGGGCATATCTGTAACCAGATCGCATAGACCTAAAAGGTCTTTGGATGTGCCAGAGCAGCCATATTGCTGGGTTAAAATTCCTCTACAACAGTTGATCAAGCTACAAAATGTTTGAAACACAGGAAGAGACATACCATAATGGAGTTCTATGTGACCTTCCTACCCAAGAGATGTACAGAACTTTGGGCACACGTGATTTGGGCACGTGATGGTAAACCAGGCAGTAGGGGTTTCTCTTCCATTTTCCTCAGCTTTAATTTTTTAAAAAAAGATTTAATTTTAAGGTTATAGTTTAACATTTTCTTTTAGAGACAGTACGTAGTCCATGCTGGTCTCAAACTCATGATTCTTTAGCTTTAGTCTGCTAAGTACTGAGCACACAGGTTGGGGTTTTTTGTTGTTTTGGTTTTGGTTTTGGTTTGGTAGCTGTTTTGTTTTCAAGATAAGTTTCTTTGTGTAGCCCTGGATGTCTCAGAGCTCACTCTGTAGACCAGGCTGGCCTCAAACTCAGAGATCCACCTGCCTCTGCCTCCTGAGTGCTGGCATAAAAGGCATGCACCACCATTATCCAGCAGCTCACGCTTATAATCATAAATCCCAGAAAAACCTAGGTATCCATCAGCATGAAAAAGTTACATAAACTTTTGTTAACACATATTTTTTTTTAAAGATTTATTTTTATCTTATATATGTGAGTACACTGTTGCTGTCTTCAGACACACCAGAAGAGGGCCTCAGATCCCATTACAGATCGTTGTGAGCCATCATGTGGGTGCTGGAATTGAACTCAGGACCTCTGGAAGAGCAGTCAGTGCTCTTCAGTGCTCTTAACTGCTAAGCCATTTCTTCCGCTAATACATATTTTTAAAAACCCTATATGCACCCTTAAAACAAAAAGCCTGGAGAAATAGCTTGGCACGGTGGTACATGCCTTTAATTCCAGCGCTTGAGTTGCAGGAACATCTTTGTAAGTTTGAGGCCAGACTAGTCTTTATAGAAAGTCATAGTACCAGGCTACAGTTTAATAATGGCCAGCTTTTATCAACCAGGTCTCAAAGTCCCTGACAATCAGTTCTCATTAGGCTGCAATGAAGGAGCTACGGAATCTACTAGTCCCTATATTGTCTAATTGTGCAGAGAATGTTTTTATTTTGTACTGGAGAATTGAACATGGAATTTGGCACACAGTAGGCAGGCATTCTACCACTGAAATATACAAACCCAGTCCTGGGATAAGGGTTTCATCTGTTGTCCCCCCCACCACCACCACTGTATCTTCAGCACATGGAACAATGCCTAAAATACTGTTACATAAATATTAAGTCCTGTGAGTTCTGCTTCATAATTATACATGAAATCTGTATATTTCTGGTCCTTTAAGAGTGCAAGCACCATGTTTTCTCGTCTGCCCACTGAGATAGCTTCGCCATTGTGTTCCTCTGTAATCAGTCTGCCCTCTACATCAGTTCTCATTGCTATGGTGACCTCCAAAAGGATACTTGAGGTTACCTCTTCTTGCTTAAAAGACTTATATATACCTTGGTCATACACCCACCACCACTACCTTTTTGAGGCAGGCTGGCCTGAACTTGCTATGTGGACTAGACTCTCAAACTGAGATCCACCTGCCTCTGCTTCATTGCAAGGATTAAAGGCATGTGCTCTTTTTCCCATTCTTGCAATATCTTCTCTAAAAACAAGGATTCAAGTGATGGAAGATTTTCTTCTACAACATCACACATCAGCATTTTTGTTGTTTTAAGACAGGGTCTAGATGTATGGTCTGTTACTCATGGTGTAGCCTAGACTGGTCTGAAACATAAAGCAATCTGCCCACCTCAGCCTCCCATATGCTGAGAACTCAGGCTTGTAAAGACAAGACTATACATTGTTACTGTCTTTTTTGGGACTGAGTCTATGTCCTGGAACTATGTCCTAGAACTATGTCCTAGAACTACAAAGATCTTTCTGCCCCTTGCCTCCTGAGTGCTGAAATTAAAGGTATGCACTATGCCCAACTACTTCTCCAGGGCTTTTTTTTTTTCTGTTGTTGCTGTTTAAAGGTGCAAATAGGGTATTTAAAAATAGGTATCAGCAAAAAGTTTATATAACTATTCCATGCTGATAGACGTGTAGGTTTCTCTGTAATTTGTCTGTATTGAAAGGCTATGCTAAGCATTTGGAGCACATAGTCTTTTGTGTTTGTCCAATTTTTCCATAGGCTACATCCCTAGAATTGGAAAGCAACAGATGATTTTAAGGTACCCAGTCTTCCAGAGAAGGAGTTTAGAGCTGTCAATTCCTTTCTTGTCTCCTCCCACCTCTCTCCAGTCACCAGTTCATCTCACCCAGCCCTACTGCTTACGTTTTTTTGAGTGATTTGCTGTTACACTTGGACCAAATTTGGCCTTAATTAAATCCAACTCAGCTCTTGCTCTTCAACCTGATTCTTTCCCTCTCTCGAGCCACCTTCCTGAAGCCACTTTGACCTCCTGCAGATTCCAAACCCATCAAGACCTCCCCTCTGGGTATCTCCAACACCTTTGCTTACAATGGCTAATCCCTTATCCACTCTTAACTTCTTCAGCAGGCTGATCAAGAGGCTTTCCCCGTTTCCCCTACTTAACACTATTTCTGTCCTTGTGCTCTATTTTTCTCCTTCATGCTTGAACTCACGATGTCATTACACCTTTAGTTCTTTGTCACACTCTTCCACCATTGTAACCTCCATAAGGACAGAACCATTTCTGTTCTGTTTTCCCAGGGCCCTCTGCTCTTTCTGATCAATTGTTTCAAGTAGTAAGTGTATAGTAACACATACATGACCATAGAGCTGTGATCTCAACCTGTGAGTCCCAAATCCTTAGGGTGGTCACATATCAGATATTTATATTATGATTCATAACAGTAGGAAAATACAGCTATGAAGTAGTGATGAAATAATTTACAGCTATGAAGTAGTGATGAAATAATTTTTTTTGGTTGGGGAGTCACCACAAAAGGGGCATTGTATTAAAGGGCTGCAGAGTTAGGAAGGTTGAGACCCACTGCTATGGAGGATCACTGAACAAGCAGGATTTGAGTTTATGCAGGGCTACAAAATAACTTCCTGATCTGTCCTGACCAAGGTTTTGTAGTGATGCCCCATGTATGTGAGGATCATCCGAGTCATACCAATTGAATCACTACATGAATCATAGAATCATTTATACCTACTCAAACCTCTGATCAGAACTAGATAGAAAATACCCAGAGTGGAGGAATCTAGGAGGAACTAAGTGGTTTGTCTTTGAGACACCTCTTGCATGGCTTAGGAAGACTGCCTAATCTAGAAGCCAGCCAGGGTCCTGCTCTCTGGCTGGCACAGGAAGTATTTAGGACTTCCTATCCAAGGAAGGCCACCTTTACTTCCTTCTTCTGCTTTTAGGCATCCCAAGAGACGGAGGAAAAGGAACTTGAAGCCCCCACTCTGTGCTGCAGCCGGTGCTTTGGTCAGAATGAAGGGAAGGAACAGACTGCAGACACTGAGCCCACTGCCCCTTTAGGTCAGTGCATGGACTGAGGCAGCACTGCCCATAATCAGATCCAGGTGTGTAGCCCAGAGACAACACTGCCCTACAGCTTCAGGAAATGTGTCCCTTTACCTGCCTACCAGGTCTCAACTGACGGAGATGGAGAAGACCAGAGAGATAAGTATAACCAAGGCTTCCATGTGGTCCAAACAGTCTATTTTTACTCTCTGCAAATAGTTTGCGATGTTCACAGTGCCTCCAATCCAATGCCCAGGAAATTACATTAGGCAATATGTTCTCTCTTCCATAATCTCTCATGACCAACCTCCTCAGATCCACTATTCTTCTTGTGTACCTTCTCTACCAATCATCATGCTAGGTGCAAGGAGCCTAGGATGAGACACTGTAATTTAGAGAATGGCAGCTATAGATCTAACTCTGTTCTTCAGTCAACAATGTGACCTATTTCTCTGAGCTTCAGTCTCCAGTAGAGAAAGAGAAATTGTAGTCCCTACCTCCCAGTTCACTGAATACTGTTTTAATTATCTCTGGGATTAGCAGTCCTACCCTGCGACTAGAGCTCTGTGAAGACCTCCATTCCACTGTGGGAAAAGAGCAGCAACCTTGGAGCACAGCAGTGGAAAGGGTTAGGGGTTCAGTTCTTTGGAATGACCTCTACCAGTAACCATGGAGTCTCTTACATGACAAACCTCGGGGAATGCTTTCATATCTAAAACAGTTCTCCTAGTAGCTGTGGCTATGTACTGGATAAGAGTCATCTTGTCCTATTTTGTAGTCCCATGAAGGGAGGGTGGAGAGACCTGTCTGTTTCTACAGCACATTCAAGAGATATGAGGCCTAGGAAAGAGAAATTGGCAAGTGGCTGGAGTCCCAGAGATTCACTCCTTTTTGTTCTCGTAGCCTGAAGTGGTTTGTGTTTGTTTGTGTTTGTTGTTGTTTTTAAGCAAACCTGGAACTGGACTCTGTGGGTTATAAAAGAAGAGAACATGTGGGCAGGAGGATATGTTGAGCGGTTTCAGGGAGAGTAGGAGGTAGATATGATCAAGATACATTTTATACACGTGTGACATTGTCAAAGGATAAGTAAATATATTCTTTAGGGGCTAGAGAGATGGCTCAGCAGTTAGCCCCCTTAGTTCTTGAAGAGGCCCTGGACCTGGTTCTCAGCACCCACACGATGGCTAACAACCATCTCTAACTCCAGATCCAGGGGCTCTAACACACTTCTGGGCTTCACAGGCACTGCATGCATGTAGTGCACAGACAGTCATGCAAACACAATACCCATATTAGTAAAATTAAAATGAGTATTTAAAACAAGACAAAAAACATTAAAATATTCTTTGAGAATGTCACCACTTGTTGCTGCTACTGGGCCATCTGCCTGTCTTCTTGACCACTTTTTAGTCCATAGTAGATACCAATACTCCAACCCTTCAGAGACCCACACCACAAGAACCTAGCAAAAACACCTTGGCGAACACATTTATTTAATATGGGGTGGGGTATTGCTGTCTCTGTCAGTGTGTATGGGGTGTTAGGGAGACAACCAGAGGGACTTCTGAAGTAAGAGGCTGTTCTGGCCCCAGGCTGAGGGTCAGAGAGCAGACTGAGGGTGTAAGGGAGGGTGTGTAAAGGAGTTAGGGTGAAGCTCTGCACACATCCTTGGGACCAGTCCAGGCCCACCCAGTCACCAAAGCAAGAACCGAATAAATAAAGTGCAACCGTGGGGTTGGGGAGGAAGGGAAGGGCACTGGGCACACCCATGCCCACGCCCACATTCAGTGCTGCCGGGTCTGGCCCACCTCTTAGCCAGACCCTCTTGTCCAATCACCCCTATGTCCGTCCCTCCATGAGCCAAGCAGGGCCCTTGTGCAGCTACTGGAGGTATCGATAGGCCTTAAAGCAGTGGTTGCCAGCATCAGCCACTACTACGTGGCCATCCGAGGTCAATGCCAAGCCCTGTGGGCCATACAGTGGCTCTGCAGACGTGTTGATATAGGACAGGAAGGAACCAGAGCTGTCGAATACCTGAGGAAGATGTGGAGAATGGAAACAGAAGTAAAGTCAGGCAGAGAAGAGTCTGTGTGGGGAAGGACAGAGGCACGGAGAAAGCCTCTCTCAAGCCACCCCTGGGCCTAACTCACCTGTATGCGGCTATTGCCCCAGTCAGCCACGATGATGTTTCCATTGGAATCCACAGCTACTCCCGTGGGGGCATTGAACTGTCCATTGCCCTCGCCATGTGAGCCAAATTTGAAGAGGAACTCTCCATCAGCACTGTACACCTGGTGGAGAAGGGGCTAGGGACTGGAGACCTGACCTCAGGCAGAGGGCAAGGCCTTAGAGGGTGGGGTAAAGCTCTAAGGAGAATTCTCAGATCTGCAGCTTAGCCCAGAAATTCTTCCCAGGGATCATACTCTGTATCCCACTGCCCAGTTGATGCTTCCCTGGGGGAGTGGTCCTTCTCCTTTCTCTATTTCAACAGTGCTGCTACCTACCACCCTGCTGGGACAGACCATTCTCCATCCTACCTTCTCAGCTCAACAGACAGACACATCCCCGGATCTGTCTCAAATACATGTCTCAAGGTCTGGGCGATCTTACTTCCCACCTAGACCACTGTCTCTAGCACTGCCCTAGTCAGAGTGACCTTTCTTTTTTTCTTTTTTTTTTTTAAAGATTTATTCATTTATTATATATAAGCACACTGTAGCTGTCTTCAGATACACCAGAAGAGGGCATCGGATCTCTTTACAGATGGTTGTGAGCCACCATGTGGTTGCTGGGAATTGAACTCAGGACCTCTGGAAGAGTAGTCGGGTGCTCTTAACCGCCGAGCCATCTCTCCAGCCCCCAGAGTGACCTTTCTAAGACACACAGTGGTTCATCATACCCCTGCCTGCAATTCCTTAAGCACTTCTCACAGCTCTTAAAAAGGGAGCCAGCCCCTTCACAGAGCACACAGGTCTCAGCCTCACCTTGCAGCAGTGTACTTAATCTGAAGTACCCATGGTTTCCAGAGCATGATGCCAACTTCCATGTAGGTCTTTTTCTGCCTGCCTGCCTGCCTATCTATCTGTCTGTCTCTCTTTCCCCCCTCTCCCTCCCATATATATATATATGGTAGCACATATCTCAGGTAGTCCTTGAGTTCTTCATGTAGACAAAGGTGACCTTGAACTGCTGATCTTTTTGCCTCCACCTCCAAGCACTGGGATTACTGGTGTGTATCACCACACTTAACATCTTCTGTATCCTTTGCTTCAAATTCCCTCCTTCTCTATTTTTTGGTTAATTTTACTGGTGCTTTAGGTCTTCCCTTATATCGAAGTCTTTTCTGCTCAACTCTCCCACAGTTCCCTGTACCTATCCTAGAATCTATTACTTTAGATTGTGACTTTCTGGTTGTCTCCTCTACCCCGACCTACACAAACCAAGAAGACAGGGAATGTGTTTGTTTTGCTTACATGAATTCCCAGCTACTAGCATAGCGCCATATGGCCAGAAAGTAGCCATGCCATAAATGTTTATTGGTTCAATGAAGGATTTTAAGGGGGTTTGAAAGAGGAGAGAAATAAGTTTTTTGAAGAGGAGGGGTGATTGGAACAGTGGTCATAGATGGGGAGGACACTGACCTTCACTGAATGGTTGTGGAAATCCGTTACTACAATCTCATTCTTGTTGTTCACAGCCACAAAGTGGGGCCCTGTGAACAGAAAGTAGGGGGTGGGTTTCAAAGCATTAAGCTGACGCACTCTGTCTGGTGAGGGATAGGATCTCTGGGTAGGGGTGATATATCCTGTCTCTGGGAGGATGGAACTAGGCAGTAGGAAAGGGGAATTAAGGGTCAAGATATAGAAGGAGTCTTTACATCCAGAGGACCCTGGGAAATTCTATAGAACTAGAGCATCTCAGTCTGGATCTTGGAGTTGTTTTCTCATACCTGCGAAGTGGCGGTCAGTGGCCCCACGGCCTCCAAAACGCCCAACAAGTTTGCCATTGGGCTGGAAGGTGAAGACACAGCAAGACTTGTTATCCACCACAATGATATGCCCATTCCGGTCCACAGCCACTCCCTTGGGCCCCATGAGGCGGCCAGCTCCGATTTTGGTCTGTAGGAAAGGCACACATAAGGACTTTATCCTGTCTAGAATACTAGGGAATAAAGTCTTGGCCTGGCATCAAAGCAGAATCTTAAGCTGGTGATAGACCACTTCAGGGCCTAACCTAGTAGCATGGCCTTCTGAACAGGTCACCAGGGGTTCAGAGCACAGCAACAGTAAGCTTCTTCTCACCTTGAACTTGCCCTCAGGAGAAGATGCTGACCCAACGGTTGTCATAGTCTGCCACAATAATGTCTCCATTGGTGTCCACTGCCACACCCGTAGGACGCTGTAGTTGCCCAGGCGAGCGCCCACGGACTCCAAATCGGAACTTGAACTGGCCCTCATTGGAGAAAACCTGGAGTAGAGGAGCAAGGGAGGGCACAGGGAGGAGGGGAACACTGTGGGTACAAAGGAAAGGGTGCTGGGTCCTAGCAGGATCCCATTTATTTATTCATCCACTCAACAAGTATGTGCTCACACCAGGCCAGGGGTACGGAGGAACCTGGTGAGAGCTACCTTAAGGACATGCAGTAGAGGTATGAAGGGGGTATGAAAACACAAAAGGGACGGTGGGGATGGTGGGAAAAGGCACCAAGAGAAGGAGATATGTGAGCCAATAAAGATATCAGTTGATGAACCATCCACAACGATCTGTGAGAGGTACAGAGGCTAACCAGTGTGAGCTCCGTGTGAGGACCTCACTGGTGTGGCTGCAGTAGTCAACAGGAATTACATCTACCCTGGCTATAATGAAGAGCCACTGACAATTTATGGCCAGAGAAGCAACAAGGTCAGATCTGCTTTTACAGAAATAGTCTGGACTGGAAGTCAGCCAACAAGTTAGAGGCTGAAGCAGGAATCCAGATGAGAAACAGTGAAGGTTCAGACCAAGGAAATAACCTGTAGGGAAGCAGATGGATTTGAGAGAAGTACAGGAGGAAGACCCAACAGAATTCCCCAGCCAACTGGAAAGGGGTAGGTAAGGAGAGTCGACAAGGATTGTTCTATTCGGACTAGAGGCTGACAAGGTAACCTTCTGGACAGAATAAATCCTCTTTTTAGGTTTTTATTTTATGTGTATGGGTGTTTTGCCTTTCTGAATCTCTATAAACCACCATTGCAGGTATCCATGGAGCCCAGAAGAGGGCACCAGATCCCCTGAAATTGGAGTAAACAGACAATTGTGAGCTGCCACGTGGTTGCTGAGAATTGAACCCTGGTCCCCTGGAACAGCAGCCAGTGCACTTAACCACTGAGTCCCCTAGAATGCATCTTTCTATCTCCCCTTCTACTCCTCCTCCGCCTGAGCCTCACAAGATGCTAAGATCTCTTCATCCTAAAGTGTCTCTGTTAATCTTTTCCTCTTAGATTACAGCATCTAATTTAACAGCTCTGCTACTCATTGCAGAATTCCTACAACACACCATTTTGTTATAGCCTCTGGGGACACAAGATGGATGGATCAGAGCCAAGAAGCTACCACAGAGGGCTCAAGTTTCTAAGTCTTGGACATAATGTTCACTTCAGCCCTGCTCTCCCCTTTCTTGCTGGGCCACCCAGGGATAGGTCTCCCAGACCTAACTGACCATAGCGTATCACTTCTTCTGACATGGACCTTGTAGCAAGCCTTCACTTGGTCAGCCAGCATAGCACTTGGGGTCTGCACTGGTCCTATGCAAAGTCAGAATTGTCAGCAGAAGAAAGGAAGTACCAGAGGGTAAAAACCAGAAGTGACCGGACTGAAAGGAGCAGGTCAGCAGTGAGGTGGTCCATGATGCCCCCCACCCCCTGCTGGCAGTTTTGATTCAGACTCGAGAGTAGGGTTTGGGAAGCCTCATTCTTCTCATCCTTTCTCACACCCCTATTAGAACTGGCCAATTCCTATTTACCTTTAGAATTCTAAATTTCCAGGTCATTCTTCAGAGTTTCCACTTTGTTCAAGTCAATACATGCATGTAAAGTTAGGGCCCTACAGTATGCATTTTATAGCTTTCTTTGTAACAACTGTCACTTTGTAGCTGTATCTGTGACCTGCCCCTTCTAAGGAGGCAAGCCCTGCTTGGAGCTGGTGCTGCGTCTGCTTTGTCTGCCACAGCATTTTCTGCTACATGTAGCTTCTGGCATTCACTAGGCATTCAACCAACAAAAGAACCCCAATTCAATCTCAGGCCTGAACTCAATGGACACACAGCAGCCTCAAAACTCAATAGGGATAAAAGTGACCTCTTCAACTTAAAAGGGGCCTGCTTCTTAATGGGAACACCACGTATGCAGCCCACCAAGTCCCTCCATTCTCCATCCCATCCCTCTTTATCATGACACTGGTACTCAGCAAGAGCTGCCACACTGTTTCCCTCACAGCACTAGAATTTGCTGGACTCTTCAGTTTGGCCTCTACATCTCTCTCCTAGACCTGGCAACATTAAGTAGATCTCTGACTTCAAGAATCTCAATGGAAATGACAAAAGAGAGAGAGAGAGAGACAATAGACAAGACCAACAAACCAACCCAGAGAAGGAAAAGTGTGAAAACCACCACAGCCAAGGGCTGGGGGAGATCAGAGGAGAATGTGACCAGCACACAGCGTAAAGGATATTCCCAGAAAGAGCTCGAGACATTTTCAGACTAAGATAATGATTCAATGCCAAATGTTTACAAATTAAGTTGTTCATTCAAAATCATGAAGTGTTGTATGAGTGCGCTCTGTCAGCAGGGTTCCACCCTGCCTGATTGAATAAGCTCACAAGGACCCCCAGCCTCATGAGCAAATGGGGGATCATATCTTATCAGTCCCAAGTAGCCCAGAGTAAGAGAGGCAAGTGCTCAGCTTTGGAATCCAAGAAGCTTCCAGCAGCTATGATGCCAGGGTGGACTTGGGAATGGAGAGTTGAGCAAGGACTGTTACAGAAAAGCAGGTATTTGGAAGACAGGACTATGCCAGGCCTCTCTCACAACCCTTCACTAGACAGTCAAGTAGCACTAGCCTTTCTGCATATTGTGATAAGTGCCCAAGTGTTTGCACAACATGACAGATGTCCACAAATCTCCACCTTTATGCTAGAAAGCATTTCTAGCTTAAAGGGAAGAAGGGGGTGAGGCTAAAGGTGATCCTGAGTAGAATCCCAGATTACCCCAGAGCTCCCAAGTTTCCCTTCATTATCTAGGCTGGCCCCAAATCCCTTCCTGGTTTCTCTGTTCCTCTACCCTAAGAAAAATTGAGGTAGCAGGCCTGATAACCGGACTGCAAGAGTTTCTGCTAGGTGGGCTGGGGTAGGAAGTTGCTGAGAGTGACAAGAAAGGCAGAGCTGGATTCATAGCAAGGCTATTCAGGCAGGTCAAGAAATTTAAAGCTGTTTTAAAATAAGGATCTTCAGAGTTAAGGTTTAGCTGCCTGAGAATACATTTCTAAGAACTGAGGTACACAATTACCCTGTGAGAACAGGGTAAAATCAAAATTCTAAAATCATTTCCAAAACAATTTGCAATCTGACTTCAGTCACCTTAAGTTCCAAATAGCAAGCTTCTGGGAGCCAGGATGGGCTGGGAACGTCCGGCTTTCCTACCTTCTTGACTTTGCTTACAGTCCATATGCAGACAATGATACATTTAACAGCAGCTAGGTGTTAGGTATAGTACATTTAATACTCTCAACAATCCTGAGAAATGTGTTTCCTAATTTTACACATCAGCTAACTACAGTGCCAAGAGGTCACATGACTTGCTAGTACAGGGAGAGCCAGGATTCAAGCTGAGGTGTCTGGTTTCAGGGCCTATGCCCTCAATCACTATCTACCACACTCATGCCCACTGTGCTAGGATCTGTGCTTTCTGCAAGGGATGTAGAGAAGGGAAGCCATGTTTTCTGGATGTAACAAGGAGCTTGATACATCAGAGACCATGGACACTGAGTATGACTGGCATCTAAAGAAGCTGCCAGAGGTACAAGGAAAAGAAAGATGGGTACAAAACCACGTGGGGTTGTGTGTTACCCTCCTGCTGATGAAAGGTGCTCTAGCCAACTAGATGGCTGCATTCTCCAGGCGGATAGCATACTCTGGAGCCAGGATGGTATGCTGGAAGAGAGCTGGGAAGGGCAGGTCTGGAACTTAAACCAAGACAAAGGACACCAGCAAGCAGGAAGCTCAAGAACAGACAGAGAGGAAGACAGGAGCTGCCAATCTAGGAGCAGTCTTAAGATGTCTGGAAGGGAAAGGCCATGAGCACAGGAACCCTGCCCTGACTGAAGGACCTGGACCCTATTTTGGCCTGGGTGGGAAAGAGGTACGTTGATTCACTGCTCTTTAGGACAGTACTGACTGTGGGTTTCACCTTCGGGCGGGAACCTGGAGGACCGTGCAGTGAGAGCCCTTTGTGGCATTGAAGGGGCGAGGTAAACGGGTCACCTGAATACACTGAAGGGGCGAGGTAAACGGGTCACCTGAATACACTGAAGGGGCGAGGTAAACGGGTCACCTGAATACACTGAAGGGGCGAGGTAAATGGCTCACCTGAATACATTGGTTGTTGCTGTCTGCTACCACTATGCGGCCACTGCTAGCAGCGGACACGCCCTGTAAATTGGTGAATTCACCTTTCTCCCTTCCACGACTGCCTGTGAGAAAGACATGAGAAGGAAAAGATGAGTGAGCCTCACTCCCCTCCTCCCCAAGGCCCCTGCCTGAGCGAGTTCCCACCATCCTTTCCTGGGCCCCCACCAGCCCCCTCCCTTCAACTTCCATTCGACTCTGCCCTTAGCCTTCACTTGGCTCTGTGCTCGGCCCTCCTACCAACACGAAAGACGAGTTCATCCTCAATTGGATTGTCTTTCCGTTTGCCACCGGTGCTGTACATGGAGCTCGGCCTACGCACTGCCTTCTGGCGCACATGACTGCCAGGACCACCGGGAGACTTGACCCGGCGCTTCACATCATCTGGGGAAGGTGGCAAGTCTCCGGGTCTCAGGGCACGCACACGGAAAGGGCTGCCACGCACCGGCTGTCCATAGAGCAGCACTGAGAGGAGCAGGTCGCCTTCTGTACGTGCTGTGTACACCAGCTCATATGTGCCATTTTTGTGGTCCACCACCGGTACCGCAAGGCGCACGCCATCGGGGCCAGTGATCTCTGCACACAGCTCTGCGCTGCCCGTGCGCACCAGCCGCCCATCTTTGTCTTTGGTGGTGACAGTGAGTGAGGCAGGCTGGCCAACCAGTGCCTGGCGCAGGCCCTCGCCGGTGGCCACTGTCTCGTGTGCAGTAGCACTGGTGGTGAGCAGTGCACCCAGATTGAGCACCGATCTCCGCAACCCATCTACTTCAAGGACCAGTTCCAGCTGTGCATTCTCATGTGGCCTTTCTGGGAAGGCCTGAGCTGCCAGAGCAGCCAGCCTCTCTCGCATGTGCTTTCTTACTAGCAAAACCTCAGGGGCAGAGCCCAGTCTCAGTGCCTGCTCTGCAAAGCTGCAGCTACTGCCAATGTGTTCCTGACCCTGGCGCAGTGTGTCTAACTGTGTCTGCAACACCTGTGGAAGAAGAAGAGAAGCGGTGAGTGTGCAGACTGGCAAAAAAGAAAGGCGCTCGGATTACTGATGAGCTTGTAGTATCACAGCAGGAAAGAAATACACAGAGATACGTGTGACAGGGAGACAGATGACCGCAGCAATGACAGACCACGCCAATGCATGTAGACAGGGAGGCAGATGATCGCAGCAATGACAGACCATGCCAAGAAGCAAAACGAAGACTGGGAAAAAGGAACCCTTATGTGGACAGTGGAGACAGTAAGACCACCTTATCACAGACCACGGTTAGGCAAGGTGACCCGACGCACCTTCTGCTTGGCCCCACAAATGCTCTCCAAGTCGCTGACCAGAGCCTGCTTGCGCTGCTGCAGAGCTTGCTCCAGGTCCTCAAAGGCTGCACTTATCTGGGCCAGGGCCTCTGCCTTGCGCTCTTGCAGCTGCTGGCTGATGCCCCCAACCAAGGCGATAGCTGCAGACAGCTGTGGCAATCTGAGGAGGCGAAACATCTCATACAAGGATGGCTGGAGGGTGTCCTGGTCAAACCAGGCCTTTTCAAAGAGGGCCTCACTATCTATCGCCCTCTGAGAGATCCCCTACTTGACTTTCAGCCTTCTATTCCTGCCTTTCCCAGACCCTTTCTTTCCCCTCCCCGGGGCCCCTGCCCTGTCCCTGCTGAGGCACCAGACCCTAGAAGATGCCTACCGGCCACGCACAGCTTCAAGCTGGCGCTGTAGAGCTGCCTTGTGCTGCTCCACCACGTCCCGCAACAGCACTGTGCCGTGTTCACGGTGCTCCCCTGCGCGGCACTCACCACACATGGCAGTCTCACAGGCCTCACAGTAAAACTCCATCGTCTGGTGGTACAAGGGTTCCTGTGAGGCGACAGCCACACTACACTTCTTTGTCCCCACCCCTCTGGCCCTCTTCACCCCTGCAGAACCCCTCACCCACCACAACCCTACCCTTATCAACTCTCCTTCTCCTCCCACCCCAAGTCCTGGCCTCACTGGGCCTCGCTTGGGCCCACCTTGCCTTCATGGTTGGGGCAGGAGAGAGGGCGGCCAGCCACTGCGCTGAGGGGGTGGGGGTCTTCAGGGTCGTGGGCCCCATCAGGTGCCTGCTGCATGGCCTCCATGAGGCTGCTGATGAAGAAGTTGTTTTGTAGGGCTGAGACACCCTGTTCTGGGAGGATGGATGTCTGCCGGCATACTGGACACGAGAGTGTCAGGCTCTGAGGAGGGATGTAGTTCTGGAGACATCTGGCCAAGGAAAAGGGAGAGTCAAAAGGGGAGTGGCAAAGCACCGCTCATAAATGCCCAACCCCTTTACAGAGGTGTGCGATTAAGATTTCATTTTGAGGCATCTTTGTGTGGTGCACACAGGCCTCATCCAGCAGCAGGTGTTAAAAGGCCTCTGAGGACTGAGCAGAAATTCATCCCTGGTCTCTCTAAGAACAGACGTGTCTACATTCCTTCGTTTGAACAAACAAAAGCTCACCTTTCACAGGTGTTTACCAAACCTCAAGAAAATATGTAGCCACTAGTCCTAGCCCTGTTAACTCATTAAACATTTACCAACTGCTTACTCTTGCCAAATTTGTACCAAGCTCTGGGGATAAAAAAATAAAACACAGTGCCAGCTTTTAAAATAGTTCTAGTCTTCAGAGGGAAACAAAGACAGAATTAGAGTTTAAAGATTAAAGACATTGGTCCTAGAGATAGTGTGCCTCCATTCAATTTCCAGGTCAGGAACCTAATCTACTTGTGACCCCTGACAAGTTACTTTCACGAACCAAGGAGTCTTTCCTTATAACATGGAGACAGTACAGAATTCGGTCACACAGGGGAGTAAATGTAAGAGGCCCGCTTACATGTAAGGGGGTTAAATGTAAAGCCTGGCCTACAGAAGCACAATTCACAAAGAGCACACACAGGAGATGGGGAGTGTACACAGCGCAGGTAGGTGGGGAAGAGGCCAGGAGACGTTTCAGAGGTAAACGCAATCTGTGTGGAGGAATAACCGTTCAGCCAAGCAGAGAAAGGTGGAGGGAGGGGAAGAATGGTACAAAAAGCACTTTAGCAGGACATGGACGACAAGAGAAGAGGAGGAGCCTAGCCGTGGATCCCAGCAGCAGTGGGCAGCAACCGGAGGGCGAGTCTGAGAGGGACATGACAGCAGGTAAGTCAGGGCACTGTTACAGAGTTACCATTTACGAAGGACATGCGTGTTGGACACTATGCTTTGTACTTGTGTGATGGGGCAGAGCAATGGTGAATGGTCAGAGGAATCAAGATAATGCGCACTGGAGCCTAGATTTAAATGCAGAGCAAGGGTGTGCTTAACCAAGACACTCATGATATTCTAGACAGGAGGTGAGACAGACCTGCATTCGGGGTATGGGCGGGAACACATTTATATTGAAGAAGCATGGCCAGGCATGGCAGCACACGCCTATCATCCCAGCACTCTGGAGATGGATAAGAGGACTGACTGGCTCGATTACACGGTCAGCCTGGGCTATGCAATGAGACCCACTGGGGTTGGTGGTAGAAGCTCAGATTTAGGAGTAAGGGGGAAAAGGGAGAGATGGGAAGCAGACAATAGCGAGTAGACATGGCGAGTGAGGGAGACCAGTCTTAACTGGCTCCCCCTCCTAGCTTAGGCATATCAGACAATGAGGATGGCACACATCAAAATGGCACACAGAACAGCACTGGCGAGAAGGGGGGCTAAGAGACAGAGATGGAGGGAATCAACATCAGCCAAGACAGAGGAGGACGGAAAAGAAGATGTAGACACTGGTAAGAGAGCAAAGACGAACGTGAAGAGCAGAGGGCATGGGCAGAGAGGCTGGAGGAGTGACTGTCCGGTCAGCAATGTGGGCCCGGAGGAGGGAATGACTCACGGGGGAGGGGGGGTCGGGTCAGGAGTGGAAAGTGTCCACTGCATTTGGCAAACATGAAGAGACTTTTCTCTGGGAAGGTGACAGCAATGGCAGGATAGGGGGTGGGGTGGGGGGAAGTCTGAATGATACAAGTTGAAGGGTGGAGGGGGCTGGGCAGTTGAGTGGGAGGGGGTTGGAGGACCGGATGGTGCTGCAAGGAGACAAGAGGATAGTTTTTCTCTGCTAATAAGGGGTACCTTATTTGATTTTGCAGTCTATCCAACCTACTACTGGGCCACTATCTCCAGCCCATTATAATGGGGATTTGAGCTTCTCTTTAAGCTAAAGTTAGCAGTAGAGAGAGAGTGATGGAAGAGACTAGGAAACCCGTAAGACAATGTCTTGGGGGTGGAGGGAGGCTTGGTTGGCCTAAAGGGGAGGCATGAACCCCATCTCTGGTAAAAGGAAGGAACACAGGAAGGGTGGCTTTAGCAGAGGAGCACAGGGATAGAGTCAGAAGAAGAGTGCCTAACATCTCAGGCAGGCTCAACCACAGAGCGAAGACTGGAGGAGTACGGGAGGATGTGGCTGGGATTAGTCACCGAGGGCGGGAAGCGTGATGATTACTGAAGTGGACAGCAGACTGAAGGCGAGCGTGCTCGGAGATGGTGAATCTACAGAGGAAAGACACCCACAGTGCACACTGTCCTGTAC